>NC_090931.1:1006584075-1006887105 GCF_040938575.1 Ambystoma mexicanum | reverse complement strand
ATACCCCATTGTATCAGGATGTGGATCCATTTTGGGGCCTGTGTGCAAATATATCGACGTGTTTTTACAACCGTTGAGGATTGCAACCACTTCATATTTGAAAGATACTAACTCAGTCATTAAGTTGTTTGAACATGAAGTGTTTGACCATAACATAACCATACTAGGATTACATGTCTTTATACTGAAGGTATTATATACTGAATCACTTATATATCGAAAAATATACCTTGAAAACCTGAATATTGAATTAATTTTTCCCCACCCAAACCCCTGTTTCCGACCCCTAAAAACCCATCCCGACCGTTTACCCCCAAAAATAAACCCTTTACCCCACAATAAATACATTCGATATAAGGGTTTTCAGGTTATATGTTTAGATATGTAAGTGACCAGTATATAATTTTTAATATAAAGACTGTATACCCCATACTAGTCACAATGGATATCAAGGCCTTACACAGCAATACACAACAAGAGACAAGAGGGTGAATTTGTAACATTACTAATACAGCTCTCCCTCATGGAGCATCGGCAGTGTTCATTACTGAATTAATCACCAGTGTATCATCACCAATGAAAGTAAGCACCTCATCTGTTGGCTCTCCATTATTTTTGCTCCTCACGCCACTCTCCAGTATAGTATTTTCCTAAGGTGCAAGGTGATATATTTAGTGTTGTAAACTGCTTGCATAATTGTTTACCGTCATTGATGGTTTACGATTTAAGGAACAGAAAGAGAAAAATTGACAGAAATATGCCATTGATAAGTCATGTGGCCATTGCAAGTATGGCCAAAGCTCACTATGAGTATAAAACTACCTCGCAAGGCACCAGGGGCTCTGGCTTGATTACTGAGGGTAAGCCCCTCAACTCTGGGCAGTGTATAGCATAGGTGGTAGCTGGACTCTCTATCCCTGCGTCCATGTTTCTGCTCCCCCCACCCAGCTGTCATCAATATTCCATTAATAAACCTTGATGGTGAAAATACTTTGCTTCCTGTTAGGGAATGTGCTACTGCTGAATCCCTTGAAGATCTTAAAACATCATTTTCATTAGAACATATTGACCCAAGGATTTCTCAAGAACTGGCAAAAATAGTTTGTCTTTCCCTAGGACCATGTACCTTGTATTCTCCTTTGTGGGACAACAAAGAAGAAGTGCAACTATTTAGATCTGTGGCGGCATACTCAAGTTCTCACCCATATTATTTAATAAATCCATGGTAAATGAGGAGATGGGGGAACTGACTCAACTCTTCACTTATTGGGGGTTGTACTTTAAAAACTCAAATTACGGACAGTAGGAAGGAGGTAGGCTTTGGAAATGATCAGCTAAATGTATCCGCTAAAGCTATCACAGGGGAGCCTGTTGTTAATGCTATCTCCTTTCCAGTCCTATCCAGAATACTTAATTCCATGGGAAGGGGCCACAGTACACTGCAATATGAAATGTGAGAGGTGAAGTCCACTCTGAAAGAACTACTTGCAAAAATGATTTTTTAGAGGGTTCTATAACAGCTCCAAGGTCTACTCCACCAACACCAGAGGAACCAAAACCTAAGGATAACGAAGCATTGCTATCTGAAAATGTAAGCAGGTTGTAATATTTAGCTTCAGGATAAGATCAGAAACTGTGTGGTAGAACTATGAAAGAAGGGCATGTAGATGTGGGGTTATTTTTACAGTTTCTTACTCTTCACATACACAAACTCTCTACTTTGTTAAAAAAAACTGTGTCATAAACAATGTCATAAACAATGTCACCATAACATACAAAACAATTCAAATGTTATGATTAAACCCTTTCTATTTCACAGGTGTGTCCCTCTGTATCTATTACAGGAAATCTAACAGTCGACACGTGTTTCTGTTGATATTGAGTAGGGCATCACATCTATTGCCCTTCAATACTGCCAACCTTCATCAGTCCTAGATTATCTATACTTGCCTCCGACAATCATTAGATAGGAGAATATGTTGCTCACCCCATCATCCTGCAAAGCAACATGTAGTTGGTAGTTGACCTCTGTCCTGATGAAGGTTGGCAGTATTGAAGGACAGAAAGGATTTAAGCATAATATTTGTATTGTTTTGTATGTTATGGTGACATTGTTGATGACACCGTCTTTTTAACACAGTAGAGAGGTTGTGTATGGTAAGAGTAGAAAAGGGTATGAATGATTGGTTAAAGGTTATGTGCTTCTTTTAAGATATGAAACTTGTTATGTAATGATTGTGATGAATTAAAATAATTTTCCGTGAATGAATGAAACTGGATTTAGAGTATAGTGTCATCTTTTATTTATTGGTCCATTTTTTGTTACACTGGAATTACCTAGAGGTAATTCTGCCGAATTTTGGAGGAAAAGTAATGATTCACCTGCAGAATCATGCTGGAGGTACATCTTCCACTTTTCTTCCAAAAATCGGTAGAATTATCACTCACTTATTCCACTGGTGGTAATTCCACCAAAACTTGTAATTTGGTGGTACAGAAAAAATTGAGGTAACTGAATTACCTCCACATTTTTCTCTCACCACCAAACCCGCAATGAGGCACTAGTTCTTTCTAAAGCCTTAGTCTTTAAACAGATGTGGTATAAGATCACTGAGAACGCAGATACTGTGTTGCAGGGTTAATCACCAGGGTTCTTGATGTCAGTTTCCTCATCTGTTCCCTGAGAGCATTTGATCATAAATTTGAAGACCGGTGTAGGTGCTGATTTTAGTGATACCACTAATGTAAATTCGGCTGTTTCAAATTCCAGAGCAGTCACCTACGAATGGTCACGTATAGTAAACACTTTGCATTCAAAGGGATCTTATTAAAGCAAACTGAACCCCAAATTCTGATTTCAAATTGAGATTACTTTCGTGGAATACACAGGGATTTACTCATATCTTAAATAAAAATGAACTGTGAGCGCATTATAACTTCATTTGTTTGCAGGAAACATGAATTTTGGAGCAACCCATTTTGGATCAATTTACTGTTTTGACAACCCGGCTCTCAAAGGCGAAAAGGGCCATCCTTTTGGAGGTTTACTTAGTGCTTTAAGACATCAGACTGGTAAAGCAATGGAAAACCTTGTTACTAACAGACCAGATGTACTCGCAGTCAAGTTGAAATGGTGGGATGAACTAAATTCGTGTTATTGTATATGTTTGCTGCTAAATGTTTATTTTAATCCTGGAACAACTAATTTGAATAACTTTGTATATGATTTATCTGAGATTTTAATAACTTTTTATTACAGATGAAGGAGCCTTTATAATTGTACTTGGTGATTTAAACATTGTGTTCTTGGATCCAAAGTGGATTGATAATACTGGGAGAGTAAGCGACTTTAATCGGCTAAGGAAGAGAGGTATGAATATTAAAAATGAATTGTAAATGCGGGCCTGTCTTTAGCTAATGGCAACATCAGGGGGGACGTTCTGCCTAGTCAAACGTGGTCCAATGATCTATCGATGTAGACTCTCGATTATATTTTTGTGTCAACTGATTTATTTCCATTCTGCAAGGAACTAAACATTCTCTATAATATAGTGGGGATTTATCATACCCCCCTAAACTGATTTTAGCTTGGAATATTCAGTGTACGTTGACAAATACAATACCACTTGAGGTTACAATTAGACAGCATTCACAGTTCAATTGTCTTGTAGAAGGTTATTACACAGGGGGATGGTTTCATAATGCATCTCTGTTCGAATTTGTGCTAATGCTCCAGAGGCATCTTGCTAACCTCACCTCTTAGTATTCTAAACGGGTTGGGGGGCAGAAAAATCCATGTGCATACATTTTATAAAACCACCCATCATCAAAAAAAAGGAACCGAAAAGGCTAGTTAAGGAATTGAAATGAGCAAATGAAGGAAATGTATTAATGATTAAAGAATTGAAACAGCAATACAATAACTGGTCAAAGGGATGCTGAAGTTCAGTTAGATATTATGCAACGACAGGATGGAACACAATTTTGGTCTTTTAAACTCCAGGTATCCAATCGTCGTTGCAAACTCAGCCTAGATCTCAGGTTATTTGGGAAGGGCACTTCACTGCGCTATATTCCGATAGCAAAGGCAGTGAATATGATTGTCCGGAGTTTGTTATGAATTTCAAGAACAATAAGGGGTGGTTTTGTCTTGATATTGGTATAGATTATCTCCGGAGATCGATTATGAAAGTCCTTGAATGCCCATGGACCAGATGGTCTTTCAAACATGACTTTGAAGTCCTCCCCTGAGGGTTCAGCTAAGGTGCTTCTTCAATTGTTTACTAATATTATGCATTCACACTGTATACCTGCATATTGAAAGGATGCTTTTTATAATACTAATTTATTAGAAGGGGGATAGAACAGATCCAAACAACTACACACCAATTTCCCTTCTAGATACGTCATATCAAATATTTGCAACATATGTTTTAGATGAACTACAAAGGTGGGTGATATCAATAAACGTTAGGAATGTATTTCCATCCAGTTTTAAGAACAGGGTTAGTACTTCTTTAAACACTTTATCAATTTTTTAGCTAAACAATCAAAACGAGCAAAAAGAGAACTCTACGTAGCATTCTTAGATATCTCTAAAGCATTTGTTTGTTTAAGAAGATCCACACTATGGGAAAAGATGTGTAAATCTGGGAGTCCAGAGTCTCTTTTAAATATGCTGCTAGCCCTTCATACAAACACGAGACTTAGTCAGATTGGATCAGTAGGGGAACCACACTGATTGGATCTGTTCCACCCTTGGATTACACCAGGGATGTGCTTTAGCCACTTTTTCTTTTTAGTATTTATATGTTGGATTTAAAAAACGTCCGTCGTGAATTTAAGAGCGAATCCCCCAAAATTGGGCTCTGTTCTATGAACTATTTATTATACTCAAACAACATTGTTTTATTTGATTACACCGCAATTGGGTTGAAACACTCATTTTGTGCGGTCTATAAACATTGTACAAACCTAGACTTAATTCTGAATATTGATACATCAAAAATTTTAGTAATTAACCCAAGAATGACCAAAAATGGTAAGTATTTCAATAGTTCTTTTAAATGGAAGTTAATGGACCTGGCGCTTGAAAAAGTTGACTCAGTTAAATATTTGGGAACGCTAATAACATCAGACAAGGATAAAAAAAAGGGGGTGCCACAGATTTCTAGTTCTGCTATGATGTCCACGGTAACCCAGTTGCACCAATTAGATAGGAAAGTTGGTCAATTTTCATTAACTACAGTAATTAGATATTACCATCAAAAAATAACTCCCAGATTAATTTATGGTGCAAAGACTTCCCTAATTCCTGGTGAGGGGACTAAAGTTGAGGCCAAGATCTGGAAAACAGTCTTGACTCTATCCGAGGGGTTTCCCTTACATGCAATAAGACACATCTTAGGCCTTTTGTCCCTACTTGGAGTCGCTTACAATTGTACAGAGGATTCTTTGTCCCACTAATTTCATCCTTATATACTGTTTTAGATTTATTTATTTACTTGTAAAACACTCTCAGCCCAAGGGCAACTAGGCGCTGATACAAACTTAGGAATGTGGTTACATGGTTGGTTAACATCTTAGTTTCGTAAATTACATTATATACAAAGATAAAATACAGTAAGCATTTATATACATCTATGTAGAGATAGTGCAAGTCCTAGTCTAAAGCCTACCCATTTATTAAAAGAAGGCAGTCCTGAAAAGTAAGGTTTTTAAATTTTTCCTAATGGACCAGAAGGACATGTCGTTTCGGAGGTGAGTGGGGAGGGCATTCCACAGTTTAGGTGCTAAGGAGGAGGGGAAACTTGTACCTCTTGCTTTCATGTCTTATATACTTAGGGGTGATGAGGAGGTTGGCATATTGTGATCGGGTTATCTGTTGGAGTGAACTTTATGGATGAGGTTGCTTAAGTATTGTGGAGCCTTATTTGTCAAGCATCTGTGGGTTAGAGTAAGTATTTTGAAGTTAATTATTTCCTGGACTGGGAGCCAGTGTATCTTTCTCCTTATGGTGGAGATGTGTTGATATCTGGGAATGTTTAGTGCAGCTCTGATGGCGTTATTTTGAACAACTTGTAATTTTTTATGTTTCTTGTGCTGGTTCCTGCAAATAGAAAGTTACAGTAGTCTATCCTGGATAATATCAAGGCTCTGGCCAGAGTGATAGAGTTATCCGATGATAGGAAGGGTCTGCTGGCTCTTCTAGTCATAGTCTAGTATAGTGATGTAGGCTGCTGATGAGATGACTGCATTGACCTGTCTATTTAAGGGGAGTGAGGAGTCGAAATATACCTACCGTGTTTTAATTTTGCTCGCCACTTTTATGGTGTTATCGTTGATGTTGAACGATTTGTAAGTCAACGGTAGGTTGCTAAGTTTGGTTTTGTTGCTGAAGAGGATACGCTCAGTTTTGTCGTCGTTGAGACACAACTCATTGAACGCCATCCAGGCCTGGATGGCTAGGTATATTTTGTTTAGGTTTTTTGAATCAGTGACATAGCAGTCTGTGATAGGTATAAGTATTTGCGTATCATCCGCATAATTTGTGTACGTGATACCCATGTTGTCTAGTTTATCAAAAAGGAGTTTCGTGAAGGCCTTGTATAGAGTGGGTGACACACAGGAGCCTTGTGGTAGGCCGCAGGTCACGGGAACAGGTGGTGCTGACCATTTGTCAGAAAAGACCCTCATGGTGCGTTTGGTGAGGAATGACTTGATCCATTTAATGGAGTCTGCAGATAATTGGGTAGTGGTCTCAAGGTGTTGGCATAGAATGTTGTGATTGACCAGATTAAAGGCTGCTGACAAGTCTAGGAGTAAGAGAATGCATAGTTCCCCTTTGTCTTTGTATTGGTCCATTTGTGTTTTCAAATCTAATAGTGCGGTCTCAGTGCCGTGACCAGGTCTAAAGCCTGATTGTCTTAGGCCCAGGAGATTATTGTCTTCCAGGTGCTTTTAAATCTGCAGATAGGCTACTTGATCCATAATTGTTAGCAGAAACGGTACTATGGTGATAGGGCAGAAGTTGGTTGGGATGTTTGGGTCTAGTGAGGGTTTTTTGAGGAGGGGTAGGACCCACGCTGTTTTTAGGTCACTCGGTACTGTATTGGAAGTGAATGAGTTGTTGATGAGGCTGGTGATAAAGGGTGCAAATTCAGTTGCACATTCTTTTATTAATGTTGCTGGACAGATGTCACCTTTGCATCTGGATGGTTTTAGGCTATTGATGATGTTAATGGTATCAAGAGTGGAGAGTGGTGAGAATGAGAATTTGTTGGTCACTGTTGGGCATGATGAGGTTTCCTGTATTTGGTTGAGGTACAATTTAGTTTTCTTTTGTTCTAATTTTTGGTTGAAGTGAGGTGATTTTATCTACTAAGGCATTTTGAATGTTGGAACACCATAGTTCATTTTTAGCTGGGTGATCCATGGTGGGTGCCGGGGAGTCTAATTCATGGATAATTATGAATAGTTCTCTAGTGTTAGACTGAGCATTGGATATCCTCTGGTTATAGACTTCACTTTTGGCTGAGAGAATTCCTTTTTTATAGTTGTCTGCAGCTAACTGGTAAAGGGTTTTGCTAATTGCTGTTGGTGCTTTGCGCCAACTATTTCATGCTGATTTTTTTGAGGCATGCATTGTTTTGAGTTCTGAGGTGAACCAGGGATTGATATGTGCTGATTGTTTAGCTTTTTTTTTTTTTAGAGGGGCAACTTGTTCCATAGCTTCTAACATGATTTTATTGTATTGGGGAATCAGAGTTGACGGGTATGTATCTAAATGTTTTGATTCTAGAAAGGGCGTTAGCAGAGGTAGCATGTTTTCTTTCTTTATGTTCTTTATGCTTCTTGAAGGGGCTGTGGGAACTATTGCTGCATGATTAGGATTATTACTAGTGATGTCGTGGTGAAGATTATGGTATTATTGTCAGACCAAGGGTTGGGAGAATTGGATTGTATATTAATGGAAGAATTGATGTCAGCTACCCAGTCTAGGGTGCATCGTATTTCATGGATAGGGGCAAGGATCCTTTGTATAAATCCTTGGGCTTCCAAAGATTTAGCTAAGTGATCTGCGTGGATGTCTGACGGATCGTTCAATCCTAAATTAAAGTCCCCCATGATGATTGCTTTGGTGAGAAGTTTAATGTTGTGAAGCAATAGCGTGGTAATATCATCTTCAAACGAGGAGATGAATCCCGGAGGCCTGTATATGATGTGCAAAGTAAGTATGGAGGATACTCTTATAGAGGGAGGTTGGAGGATACTCTTATATTTAGAGTGTCTTTAGCAAGTACAGCTACACCTCCTCCTCTCGATGTGTCTCTGTCTTTTCTGAAGATGGTTTATCCCTCTGGGATGGCTAGAGATAGCTGTGGGCCTGATGTTGAGTGTAACCAGGTTTCAGTGACTGCTAAGAAATCAAGGTCGTTAGATCTGATGACATCTGCAATATCTAGGGCGTGCGCAGTCATAGATCTGGCATTAATGAGAGCTCCCTTTAATGTTATTTCATTTATCCCGGCAGAGACCGTGTTAAGGGCGTCTTTGTGGAGTTTGGTGGCATTGGGTGCGGGTGGGTGTATAGTGATATAATTGGTTGGTGTGGGAAATGTATTTGGCTGTAAATGTGAACGTGATGAGTCTGTATAGTCTTAAAGGTCCTACGATCTTATTAAGAATAAATTGTTAATATGGCGAGATTGGTGTACATCTACATTGCAAGAAGTAGGTTTGTCAGAGGATGAACTGATATCCTGCCCTTTCAGTACTAAGAAGAAAATATTTTATGATGACTGGGCAATTAATCGGGTTCTGCTCGCAGGTTATAATATTTTTAAAGATTTTATATTTAATATAAAATCTTTTCATGTTCTTCAGTCCTTTTTACAAAAGCACCCCTTAAAAAGTATAGAACTATGACGATCCGACTGAAGTTAAATTTCTTTCCAACTAATGACGTGATTGGTGCAAGGCTAAAAACACAGAAACAAGATAGACTGTATATTTAGCTGAAATATGCTCTTTGGTGCTTACTAAATTTGACTTAACCTGCAATGTAACATCTCAAATTTTCTTTTGGCAATGTTTGCTTTGTGAGCCCAAGACCACAATTTGTATTGCTGCTATAATATTTTTAAACATGTTGTTTAGTGATGAATGTCCCTGTGGATTTTAAATGTTTGTATATATTTTGTTTCTTGTTATTACTGTATACGATGAAATGGTTGATGTGTACAATTCTTTTTTCCATAGATGTATTTGATCTATTATTATCATACATTGTACATCTGTTGCTTTTCCCAGATGTGTGAAATGTTTATGATAAATTGTATCACATGTGAAAAGCCTGAAGGTGTTTCATGACTCAGTCTGTAGTGATACACAAAATTGCAAATACTCATAATCGGCCCGTTGTTATCTCCCGCACCCATTCCCATTGAGCCCTATGGGGGCTCAAATGGGAATGGGGAAGGTCCAGGCCCAGTGTTCCCTGAAGGAGGAATTACCAAGCACTCCAAACTCAGAATGGCCCGGTAATTCCCCTTTCAGGGAACCCGGACACGGTTTTGGAGGCACCCATGCCCTTATTAAAGGCATGGTTACCTCCAAAGTCGTAATGAGGCCTCAAGTCCCATAATTCCCTTAGTACTGGGATGAGGAAGAGGGATGCAGAAGAACCATGTTGTAGTGGTCGGCTAACTAACCCAAGTAACTCCTACCTGAGGGAGGCTGTGAGGTTCAAAGAAACAAAAGCAGAGGAAGCAGTGTATTCTATGTGGGCCATGACTCCAGGTGTAGGTGGGTTTTGTAAAGCAAAAGGACGCTCGGACCACTGAGGGTCCTGAGAAGGTTGTTGCCTCTCCCTATCCCCCATGGAGAGGTTGTGCAGCAGAAAGTCGCCATGGTGGAAGGCGCAGAGAGATCTCTGGTGACTAGGTCACACAGGAGATTTGAAGGAGCTTGGGAAGCTCCGAGTTGCAATGGTGGCAGCAGGAGCCGACAACCAGAAACTGTTCTCGAAGTCGAGGAGAGTTGCAAAAGCAAAAGGCCAGTGAGTACCGAGTGAGGGCGACTTACCCAGTGAGTTCCCCACCTGGAAGTTGTACCTGAGTGCTTGAGTGCTGCTTCCATGCGCCAGGTCAGCCGCGCTGCTCGTGTGTGCATGACCAAAGCATTTTCTTTGAATACCGACCTATTAAAAAACCACAAAGGTGGCAGTTAATGCAAAGAAGTAGCTGTGATGTACCTTTTGTGAGTTTTTAGAGATCACAACAACTAAGTGAGAAAGCAGTTTTGAGAATTGAGAATACCAAGCAATGCCAATGCCAAAAGAGAGCTAAAGCTGGGCCAATTCAGAACATCGCGCAATACCAAAGCCAAGAGAGAGCAAATGCTGGGCCAAGTGAGAACCACACGCACTATTCATATGGTGAAAAAAATGTGCTTAATCTAAACTCACATTGCCGAAATTCTAGGTAGCCACAAGGAAAGACTGTATCATAGCTGCTGTTCAACCACTGGTGCAGAAGGGAGAGAAAGGTGGCAAACAAGCTGCCCTCCTGGAAGAAGTTATAAAGAGGGAGATGAGCATAGTTTGTAGAGTGAATGTTCTATTTTCTAAAAGCTGCATTTTTGATAATAAGAAAAACTGTTGAAGTTGTTGTTCTCCTGAAATTGAAAGCTACGATTGAAGCACTTTTCTCTTGTGTTGTGGAAGAAGTAGGTGGGCAGGTGAGTGAACATAGGGCATGAAGTGATTGCCCAGAAGAAACCTGATGATAGGATAAGCCAGGTAGTAGAAGGTGCAAGTGCTGAAGAGTGGTTCTACAAAAGACCAATGTATTGAGTTGTGACTATTGCCGGAGAGTTGTGGAAGCTGGCTGAAAGAAAGTTTCAATTGAGTGATGCAATTGAGAACTTTGGTACACCATCCTGATCAGATTATTTGTTGTTACCATAAAGATGAAACAGTTCTTATTCCAGGAGGAGTGAGAGCCGATGAGTACTTTGTTGAAGCAATTGAACTTTGTGAGTTCAAGTATTGGAACTTTCTGTTGACACAGATTTCCTTGTGTTTCTTTTTACTATTTTGGATAAAACTTTGTTTGGATATGGGGATGGGGAAGTTCACTGAGATCATGACAAAGAGACATTAATTAGACTGTGAATCTGGTCATATGCTATATGATGTTATTGGTTTAAATGGTCATATGTGCCTCTTTGTTTTATCTGTTGTATATTTGTGAGGGTTAGATATCCCTTGGTTAGAGTGTTCCCTCTTAGTTTATAATAGGCAGGGAACTTCTTGTTAGTGTAGGGATAGGTAGGCATTTGTGCAAACTATTTGTGTTAATAAAATGGCAAAAGTTGAGACTCTCTACAAAGTTGCCCGCCTTACATTTCTGACGCCTCACAGTTTGTTCAGCGGAGCAGTAGGCCAATATTGGGGCCAATGTTAGAGACAATTTTAGGGGTTTTCCCTGAGAAGATGGTTTCAAAGAACAAGAACTTGGTTTATTAGTTAAAATATTAACTAAAGCGGGGAATGTTGGGGTGGTCAGGAAAGATCCCAATGAGAAAGAGGGTTTCAGATTGCATGTGCCAAATTGGTGATTGAGGGAAGAGCAAAGTTGTTGCAATGTTGCAATTTTGCATGTACCCAGCATAGTTAATGAGAATGGGATATGTGTTACTTTATGTGTTTACTTTGTGTTTAATGTGATACATTCAAGATGTGCATGCATTCATCAAGATAAATGTTAAAATCGCCAATTAAATATTAATACAATCTGGGTATGGTGTGCCACAAAGCACCTAGAAGCACCTAGAAGCTGAGCAACAAGGAGCTTCATAATGCGCATGCAAGAGATGAGATTTGTCACAAAGGAAATACTGTGAAGAGGACGCAGTAGATTTAAAACATGCAACGACATACATAAATGGGAGTCAAGGGATATTTGTTGAGGACAGTTTAGGGTCTATGGTTAATGTTTTTTTTCAATTTATTTTTTTAATTTGATTTAGTTAATAAAATCAACTTTTCAAATATAATACTTTACAAATATATTGCAAAAAGAGAAAAACAGAAAAAGAAAAATACAAAAATACATTGATTTCCATAACAAAATAAATGATAAACTAAACTAGACAAAACAGAAAGGAAAACTATTCTAATTGTTGTACATTTCATATCAGCTATTAAAACAAAACATTATCATAATGAATTATTAGTCACAATCATAATGCATTAAAACTTGACCAACTAAGCATATATACCAAAACAACAACAACCTAGGGCTGATCCTACTTACATTAAGCATTTTAAGATGGCACCAATCTTAACATTATTTAGCTCTCTATATCAGATAGTAAGAAAATGTACGACTGCTAGCTTTACTGCTAATCTTGAACTTGAAAAGATTAGTTTCCACATATCATTAGAGTCCTGCAGAGTATTTGAGACAATTAGATTTTTTAAAAACATTAAGTGTATTGTAGTTAACATGTTGCCATCTACAATAAGATGTTGTAGAGTTTCTTTTTGTGACATATCTAAACAAAACCTACAGTAATTCTGATTTGGTTGTATTTGATGTCTCCTGGACAAAACTGCCCTAGTGTGCCATAAATTAAATCTAAATCTCATATATTGCATGCGGATCTGTGGAGAAGGACATTTTATCAAATAGTCAGCCATGGATCTCAGTCTCTTATGCCCAAAACAAAGTCTTTATATGTGTTACAATTCGATTGATTGCAGATCCAGTCGTATTGGAATATTTTCATCTTTGCCCGTCCTGGATTCGCAATCATCATTTCTGCAGTTAAGGGAGCATCTGCTAAGGCATCAAATATGTAGTACACCAACTCAAAGGCAGACGATTTTTTGATTTTAAGTGCTGGTGGGCTACAATGCCTAAAATGTTTGGCGTTTCTAAATTTAACAAACAATTCCTCAAAAATGCGCACATCTTCCATAACACATGAGAGTACATCGATAAAGCGCCCAATTCAAAGTGTATCAGGGCTAGAGGAGTACATGAAGGTAACATTAGTACTTGTTTCCAAAACCTGATTTGTAACACATCCCAAAACTCGTGTTTTTGTGGTGTTATAGCTTCAACTTAGTATAATAAAGTAGGAATTACCTTTTGTTGATAAAATATCATTATATGTTTGAGTGAGAATTTGCCAAATTTATACACAAGTAGTTTTGCCTGAGATTCAGACACTGCAATTGTTTTTAATTCTAGTTCATACAGATAACTCCTGTTAGTATTTGTGAAGGTCACCCCTAGATATTTATATTGGGGGACTATTTCCAATTCCACTTATAGGAAGACTTTTTACGACTAACATTATTATTGCAAACTACAATCTGGGTTTTATCAGTGTTTATCACCAGATTATTATCATGAGCATAGCATGCAAGCTTACCTAACATATTTTGCAAACCTACCAGAGTCTGGGATAAGAGCACCAAATCGTCTGCAAGATATCTTATTTTTTACAGGCTTAAATTAGGTGGATCACCTATTGTGTCAGCAAATATCACTCCCATATCCAGTGTAAACACATTGAATAGAAAAGCAGCCAGAGTGCACTCTTGTTTAAGGCCTCTTTGTGTTGGAATAGTAGAGCTCATTTTACCATCAAATGTTAGTCTGACTTGCATTGATGTTTCAAGCTGAAAAGGCATAGTAAGAGCAAGTACAGATGAAGGACATTGATAGGCTCTCAATTTAGAAAACAACATAGAACGATCGATGGAATCAAAAGCCACCCGGAAGTCAATAAACGCTAAATAGAGTGATTGTTTCCAGGAGGCATATTGTGTCTTAATCATATTAAGAGTAAATATATTTGGGATCGTACCTAAGCCAGCAATAAACTCTGCTTGGAATGGGTCTAGCAAATGATATTTTATTGTCCATATATTTAAATCTCTTAATAATAGACGGCAAAATATCTTACCTGGCACATCTAAAAGTGAGATTGGTCTGTAACTGACTGGACTCTGCCGGTCACGTTTTTTTATATACTGGCAGGGTGATAGAATGGGTCCTTGTTTTAGGAAGGGTTTGTGTACAATTTATAGCTGAAAATAACTTCTACAAAATAGCTGCCCAATGCTCTGGATGTTGTTTACGTGTATAATTCAACAACCCATCTGGGCCAGCGGCCTTTGAATTACTTGCTTTATTAATATAAAACAAAATATCATCTACATCAAACGAACAATATCATTTCTTAGGGCTGTCCAGAGATTCTAGGCTTACACTGCCCTTGGGTTTCGAATAGAGCTCGATAAAATGTGATAACTATTTATGCTCAGTTACATTGCTTGATTGTATCTGCGAGCCATATATGGTCTGGTTTATGATGGTCCAGGTTTTGGCCATATTTTTTGTTTCTATAGTAGATAACATGCTTGCACCATCTCTTTGATATAACTGAGACTTATGATTTTTTAACCAATTCTTGTATTTATTTTTGATTTTTTTTTTCAACCAAGAGCTTCTTAATATCTGGTGGATGAGATGAAACTGCTCTTAGTTGCAATCGATACGCTGTTTTTCTTGTTTTTACCTCATGGTCAAATATGTTTAGGTGGTGTTTCCCTTTGTGCTCTACTGTTCCATGTTGAAAAAGTTGTATTGTATCGCCGTAAACAATCCCTGCATTACCCGGCACACTTGATCCATCTACCAGGGCCTTCTCAAAGTGGAACAGGTCGTTCTCTGACCATCAGAGTTGGTTCAACACAGGGTTTACAATCACATTTCCTTTATGGTGTAAACTTACAGATCTCATGTTCACATCTTGACAGAACCATTTCATTTTAAGCCTATGATGATCACTTGCATCTGTTTTTGCCACACTAAATTCTGTTACATGCGGTAGAATGGAATCGCTCACATGCATATAATCAATTTTTGCCACACTCATACCCCTACACCATGTTGGTTGAGGTGTGATATCAGGATGGAAAGCTTCATTTAACAAATGTAAACCACAAGACTTAATAAGGTGGATCCAAGAACAAAGTTATCATTTACAGTGAAGGCAATTAAGATTCAAGTCCCCAGCAACAATAGTGTGGGTTACTGTTTTCTCACAAGCAACTAGATCAAGCAATGCATTTAGGTCTTTAAAGAAATGCGTGTCAGAGATTCTTAACGGATTCCAGTATATATTGATCAGTGCATACGTGCTTGATTGTAGTATTACTTTGACTAGTAACATATGGTTATTAGGGGCAGCCCAAAATTCAGATTTCAAACCTTTATCAGTTTTTATAGCTATTAACAAGCCAGAAGATGGTCTTCCTCAATTAGATTTAACTGCAGGGTTGATATGAATATCATGGTTGTCCCAAACAGGCTCTGTAGTAAGCCAAGTCTCTTGGAGCAAAACTATTTCAAATTGTCCCATATTGCTTCTGTCATTATTAAGGAAATGATTGAATCCCCTAGTGTTCCAACTAAGCAACGTAATATCTCCCTTCTTTTCTACACTGGCTAGTTATAGTTGGTCATTTCCACACTTGCAGGAGCAGTGTTTTTGGTCATAAAAATTCTGGGTCTCTTTATGAATAGGGTTGGTCAAAGATTTAGTAATCAGCTTGACTCGACTACCAGGGATTTCTCCTAATGTAAAAGACTGCTCAGCTACTAACTCAAAACCCATCCGATGTAGGAGTTATTTGGCAGACCAGATGATGTTCTGTACAACCCGCGACTCCATCCAGAGTCTAACTGAGCCTAAGTTTTTCGCATTCACAAATTCTATTAGTTCGATAACAGAAGAGTTTATGTCTTCCAGCTGGGGTATGTCTGAAAAAAGAGCCATTACTGATCTTTGATTGAGAACAAATTGCGTGCATGGAGCAGGGCGACAGGTTAATTTTAGTGAATAAGAAGCCGGATGTTTTGCTATCTGCATCTTTGATGTATTTGGGGGAGGGATAGTCTGGATTTTAGCCCGTAAGATCTCGTTATAAGATCTACCTTTACTCTCCAACTTCTGTAATGCCACTTCCATCAGTCGCATTATTTCTGATGACAATTCAGGTGACTCTGCATTTCCACTAACTCGCGGGAAGAGTTCTTTCTTATTACCTGAGTTCAAGCTGGTATCTACATTCAAAATATTAATAGCTGTGGATAATGGCAGGGTGATAGGTGCAGATACACTCTCAGGCAGGACTAGCCTCTTTTTCCAACTCATCTAGAGGAGCATTTGCCAGCTTATTTTGCTTAAGTTCTAGACTTACTGCAAATAAGTTTGGCTTGTAGCCAATATTTTTTGATCACTGCCTGCAAGGCTATTGCCAGGCTCTTTTTCGGCAGATTGGTGGCTTTAAAAAACTGTTTCGACCCTGTTGCTGAGGAATTCTTTGTAACTTGCAGATCTTTTGGCAATTTCGCCTGAGGCGTTTTTTTCCCTTTCAATGTTACACTTGGAGTGAATATTGTATACGCACTTTTCTTGATTTTCCCCTCAGTCAGAGCATCAGAATTACTTTTACTTAAGTCAATGACTCCTGGCTTCAGAGGGTGATCAAGATCGCCATCTCGAATAATTTTACCAAAACATGGGACAGAGGTAATAGATCTTTTAACTTAGCTGTTGTTGCAGATTTAGG
This sequence comes from Ambystoma mexicanum, assembly GCF_040938575.1. Lineage (NCBI taxonomy): Eukaryota > Metazoa > Chordata > Amphibia > Caudata > Ambystomatidae > Ambystoma > Ambystoma mexicanum. The sequence goes on along the minus strand of NC_090931.1, from coordinate 1,006,870,448 downwards.
GCCTGATTCATGGAAGTATTTTATAATGGCGCAATCCCAGAGGAAAATGTTCCATGAATCAGGGCTTTCGTATTTACCTCAAAAGAGGTTTGACAAGAAATCGAAACTCGATTGACATTTTTTTGATCTGGAATCTTCGTGGCTGTGGCCTTAAGACTTTGTAGTAGACTGTCTTCATTTATCCAAAGAAGTATTTTATCTATTGAGCTAGCTTGATTACTCCATTTTCCATGTGTCAAATAGTTTACTCAGCGAGTGTGTGGCCAAGTTCATGGCCTGGAGTGTAACCTCCAGAAGTTTGTCACTTGGAGCTACTTTAGGAGCGATACTCTCATTATTTAAAGTAGGTTTTAATCGCCTTGGGGTTCGATGTATAAAAGACCCTACCGAAGCAGAGTCGAGTGAACTAACCACTGCGAACATCACTGGGAAAGCTGATAAGTTATCTGGGAGAGTATCAGCCGAAAAGCCAGAGCCATTAAGATCCAGATCTAAATCAATTACAGCTACATCTCCTTTCTCTGTGAGGGACAATGACCCCACATTTCCATCCCTCACAGTTGGCGGAACATTATTAAAAATCATGCTATCACTCAAGGAGACCCTTTCCAAGTCTCCACAAATAGTAGATTTTCAAACGTATTGCTAGAGGCACAGCCGCCTGCGCCTCGGATAATTTTTCAGAGGAAGCTTTCTCCATATGCAAGGGGTGGGACATGGAGTTCTTCCCCCTTACAGCATCATCTACTCCATCCAATCAATTTCCCGGCAATTGTGTTTCTTGGATTACAGTTGTCATTGAAAGCCGGTCTTTACAGAGCACACGAATGTCAGTAAGTTTGGACATGTTTAAGTTAAGTTTGCTGATTTTGCGGTTTGAGCGGCCAATACGGGTGGAGCACAAATGACTCACCATATGATTAGGAGCAGTTGCTACTGTTAGTTTTGTTTTCTTAGCCGTTATTAAATTAGAAGCATTTGATGGCATATCTGTTTTCAAGGTGCGAATTGTGTGTAACATTCTGGCCATGCAGAGTACCAGACAAGCAGCCCGCAACCTCGCCTCCTCGGCAGAGGCAAAGAGGTACTTGTAAGTTACTTGGCTAGTTTCGCACGCTGGTGCGCGGGCCAGCCTGATTTTAAACCCTTGCGCCAAAAAAGGGGGCAGGGCTTATATTAGCTTCCCGCTACTGGCCTCAAGTATCTAAATTAAAAAACAAAACAAATATACATCAGTACATATATCATTGTAGCACTATGTCCAACTCATTGCTGAGCTTGAAGAGAATAAATACTGTTGCACGTCGCTTCTTGATCGCGATCTGGCGTTCCTCAAAAGCAGAAAGAGCAGCACTCCAGGCAAATAGGTACTTGTAAGGTACTTGGCTAGGTGCTATGGGTAATGTACAAATCTGTATACTGTGTGTTTTTTGTAGTTTCGGTCAGACCCTGCTGCCAAGGCTCTGCACAGTGAACTCTTCTGTCACTGAGAAACTGGTTTTGCAGGGTGGTTTGAAGACTGAGAAACCACAACATTTTCAGATGGTCAGTTACAGCCAGGTTGGGTTTTTATGACCTGGCAGTATCGCAGAAAGGAGATACAATCTTTTGAAGTACATGAGGGCATGTTATTCATTGTTCAGATAGGTCCATCTATCTGTTCTTGGATGAGCAATAAGCTTGAGGTAAAGAGACACCTAAGGGCAGTGTGACCGATACTTCATGGGGTTCAATTATTTTCTCAGGTTGTGTCCGGAGGTCAAATGTGTTGAAATGTTAGTCATTTAGATTGTGGTGAAACCAAGGATGCCAGCAAGTCTGGGTGGTTCAGATAGTTATCACCATTTCAAAGGAAACTAATTTACTGGGTGACGATAGTCTTTTATATGTCTGGCGGACTGGGGTCTGCTGGAGAGCTGGCTCTGTTGCTTTTCCTCACTAGGCTCTTGAATATTTCTGTTGAGAAAGTGGGGACGTTGTTGATTCTTGCTTGTTCTAGCATTGGCTGGATTGGGGGGTTGTTGGTGTTTTTAGGCATGCTCTTAATGAATTGCCTGATGCTTATGATTTTGTTTTTGAAGTGGCCTCATTATTTGTCTGGCGCTAACCCTGCCAGTGCTACTGGCGGGTGTAGCCGACTCGTAACAATTTACAAGCACCTTGCTTCCCGGTGGCACCAGGACGTTCCAAGTCCCGGCCGACCGGGAAGCTGCGTGCCGGTAAATGTTAGTCCCCATTCCATGGAATTCCATAGGACTCCATGGGAATGGGTTCACGGAAGCATCAGCACCGTTAGTAACAGTGTCAATGCTTCCGTGATGAGGTTTCCTACTGGGGCCAATGCGCCCGGTAGGGTCATGCCTGTCGGACGCAGTGGACCCAGCAGGCAAACTTGTAATTTGCTGGTCCAGAAACAAGGGTGCGGGTAAGTTTACTGGCACCCTTGTTTCCAGACCAGCAAGGTTGTAATGAGACCCATTGTATAGTTTTTGTGATGGCGTGGGTGTGTTGTTGCATTCTGCTGGGTTTCTTCGCACACTTATTTATTTATTTTATTTTTGCATTTATTTCAGCGCACAGAACCCTGAGGCATCTAGGCCTAGATACAATAAGTGCTTGTTACAATTTGTCAGTGCAAGAACACGCAGTGGGATTACAGCATAATGGTGTAGGTGAAAGCCAACACTGACATGCCTCGCCTCCTATTGCATGGGGCTACATCAGTCAGACACCATAGGACAAATAGGTACAAGTATACAGACTGGCCAAGCCACACCTCATGTTACAGGGGAATGCAGTGGTCATGCAGAGGTCATAGGACAAAAATAGGTATAAGTGTTCATCACAATCATTGATGATTGTTATGAATCCAGTGAACTCATCACTGTTTTCCCGGCTTTGTCCTCCTCCCATGTGGCCAGGGAACGGCAGCTACTACCTGATACTGACCCTCGGGGTTGCTGCGTGGGGGGGACAACCTCTGCGGAGATACCCTAAGTCCATCAGGTTGGACGCGGTATCCCCCTTTCTCCTTTCAGGATGAATCCGCTATTTTTAATAATCTAATGGCCCATTGTGATATCTTCCCTCTTTCACCCAAAGGGAATAGTGGAAAGCTTTGGTCACATCCCAAAGGTCAACTCTCAGCTAACCAGAACAGTAGAATCATGAGTGACACTTTTACCAGCTCCACATACTCTTCTTCCAAACATAGTTTGACTTTAAAACCTATGGCAAACATGTATAAAATATTCGCAAAAAGGAATTTCTGTTCCCACAATCGCCACAATACTGGGATGAAGAAGAGGAGAAGAGTAATGGTGATCACTTCCCACTGTCAGCAGTCTAGTCCTTCCCCCAGATTCTATGGGGCAGAGCCAATTTAAAAGGGTAGAAATACTCGGGAAGTGTTTGAAAGGCCCTTCCTGGAGGACCTGGCTGCAGAGCTTATATGACAGAAAGGAACAAACTGCTCACTGCTGTTTGGGCCAGAGGAGATGGGAACCCTTGATCCCCAACTGTCAAATGAGAGCTCAGAGGACCAGTATGGCCCCTCTACATGAAAAGGGAACCCCTGGCCCTTAGCAGGGTGCTACAGCACAAAGTTGACTGCAGGCATGCTTATTGAAAAGGAAGTCAGGGAGAGAGAGTCCAGCACAGGCTGCAGCAGAGGCCAGGGCATTGCAGGTCATGGGAGCAGGACAAGCAGTGCCAGCTGTGCAGGAGGAGATGTTCCTTTCTATGCTGGGGCTCAGGAACACAAGGCACACCAACGGAGCTGAAGTAATGGAGAGAACTGCACACATGGCCTTGGAGACAACGGGAGCCAAACTGGAGCTCCTGGAGGTTGGGCAGCTCAACACGACCGCATTCTCCAGCCCAGGCTGAGCAGGAGAGCTGGTGTATGCCTGTGGAGCTGTGCAGGATACAGGGAGAACGTCCCTGCACTCCGAACTAGAAAGCGGGTGAAGGAGTCATACTACAGAGGCGCAAGCAACCTTGGAGATGCTGGGAACAACCAGTGAGTCGGCCCAAAACGGCTGGAGTCCCCGGGGTATTAGGACAAGTGGGCCATCACCTTTTTGAATGCAACAATACTGCTGATGAAGAGAATGCACAACATTTGTTTAAATGCAGTCAAAGCAAAATAGCAATTCAGCACCCAATACGAAGAATGTTCAAATGCAGACAAAGCAAAGTTCAAAGGCCATGTTTGTTTGAATGCAGACAAGACAATGCATGAAAGCACACCCCATTCAAGTATTGATGCATGAGATGCCAAGGTGAGGAGAAGGTTGTAAAGAACGTTGAAACACATTAAGAAAAGTCCGGGCAGGCAAATATACCAGGCAGTTGAAATTGTATGCAGATTCCTGGCAGGGGAGTATATCAGGTGGTCTACCAAGTATTAGAAATACTACAGAAAGATTGTTGCAGAATGTATTTTGTTTAAACAAGAACTTTGTGCATCCAGTGAAGTCATGAATTGCTAAAGAGATTTTTTTTTTCAGTTGATCTAAGAATGCAGGGGAAGGGGAACAACCTATGGATCCAAGGGTCTTTACCTTGGAGAACATTTTCATTAGAGTTATCCTATCCCAGGCGAAGACCTTTTTGTTCTTTTGTTTAGTTTTAGGGTCTGATTAGGATGTTTCGGATATCAAGACAGCTTTTTTTTAACAACCTACATCCTGACACAGGAATTAGTTTTTAGTTTCTAGGTTGGGAAGTCTCTCTTTAGAATAGGGCTAGAGAGGTATTATCGCAAGCCCCTTTTTGTTTAATGAAATGTCTGATTTTGTGGACAAGATAACTTTGTGTCTGGTTCTCATGTCTGACCCTCACATGATTTTGAACATCTCTTTCTGGGTGTTGCTTGAGTTTGTGATCCATTCGTTTTAGTATGTCTTTTTTTCTTTGAGCATTTCACCTTTGTATAGTCTAATCTGTTTTTGGTATGTGATTTGTTTTTCCTCTGCTGATCATAGTTTTTCCACCATTCTTTTTCCAGTTTCCTGTTATTTTGTTCAATGCTCTGGCATAGTGTGTGATCCATCTTGCCATTCTTTTCTTTAGAGAGAGGGGTGAATGATTTTTCTGGTGCAATGTGATCTAGTGTTTTTGTCTAAGTCTAAGATGGTGATTGATGTCTTTGTGGATTCTAATCTGGTATTTAGGTCCGCTGTGTTTATGGATTTCCAGTTTATTGGGAGATTAGATGGTTTTCTTGTTTTATTATGAAGTGGTCCTTCCAAAGGATTTACATTGGAGGTTCAGTTGCAAACAGGTTTTTGTTGCAGATGATTGCATCTAGGGTGTGGTCTGCTGTGCGTGTTGCTCACTTCACCAACTGTTGTAGATGCATCTTTGCTAGCTGATTTGTTAGAGTTTTGGGTGAATCAATGTTTTCTTCTTCTCCCAGTGTGATCAAGTGATCATGTTTAATGGTGATGATGATCGCCTCCACAAATGTGGCCATGAAAGTAGGATTGTCGATGGCCTGCAGATCCGTTGCAATGAAAGTAGGTTTGGTAATGTAAGGCTAGGTGCAGGAGGAGTGATTCACAGTTTGGGGTGTTTAGAGGTGATGCTGTTGTCATCTTTAGCTGGTCCCGTATGCAACGGCAAGACCTCCTCCTCTTTTTCCTTCTCGGTTAGCTTGTTTAAGTTTGAAGTTGTTGGGTGAGAATTGAGTGCTGTTAGATTGATGTTTTGAGTTATCCAGGTTTCAGTGAGGAATGGGATGTCGGTCCCTCCATCGATTAGGAGTTTGTATATTTCTGTAGTGTGGTTTGACATTGATATGGCATTAACTAGGTTGCAGTTTACCTTTTTGTTTTACGTGGTTTGTTTGTCCTTTGGCAGTTGCGTTGGTTGTTTGAGTTGATATTGATTCTTGTTTCCATCAGAGGGTGCCTTCAGTTCTGTTGTTTCGATTGTTCGTTGAGTAGGTCAAAAAAGTTGAATTTTGGGTTAATGTTTTCTTCTGCGTCGTCTGTCCGCACACATTGATGGTTCTTTGTGTCATGCAATTGTTTGAGATGAATTGTGTGTTGATGTCAGTTCTTTCAGTTGTGCTTCTGTGGGTTTCAAGTCTGTCTGTTGGGTATTCCGGTATCCTCCTCATGTTTTTACGTTTCTTGTGGTTGGTAGGTTGGCCGAGTGGGTGGAAGGTTGATGAGTAGAGTGATTTTGGTCTTGTTCCAGCGAAGGGGTTCTTTTGCAGTGGGCGGGTAGATGTCCTATTTCTTGGTTTTAGTTTGTTCCTGGGTGGGGTGTTGTGAGATGGTTGGGCTTGTTCCAATTTATTAGTTCTGTTTTGTATTTCTTTTGCGTCTGTCTTTCCTGGTACGGTGCATTATTTGGTGTGGGCTTGTTGCTTGGGGTTGGGTTTCTTGTTAGTTTCTGTTTTTCCCAATCAAGTTGGATGTTAGGGTTTATTCCTGGTGGATTGTCTGTTTGTCCTCATGGTTTTTATCTTAGCTTGGGCTGTATGTGTATGTGTTATTCCATCATGGAGCGGTGCTGTCTCAGGGTTGTAGTTTGTAGGATCATATTATAGGGCTGTTCCAGTGTTCTAACTTTCCAATGGGCTAGACTATTTCAGGTGTCAGACTGTCCCATGGGTAAGCTTATCCCGGGTGCTAGCCTGGACCTGAGGCCTAGCCTTTTTTACCCAGTTTTATCCTTATCCCTGGTCCAAACCAAATCCCGGCGCCAGAATCCTTCTCCTTGTAGCGGGCCTGTCCCAGGGGCGGAAGCTACACCTGGGATGGGAGCTATCGCACAGGCTGAGCTATCCCAATGGCTGATATATCCCAAGGGCTGAGTTGTTTCAGGGCAAAGCTTTCTCTGTGGCTGATCTATTCCAATGGCAGAGAAGACACAGGGTTGAAACTAACCAAGGGGTGGCACTATCCCAGGTGGAAAATACCTTAGGTGAAAGTATCCCAGTTGCGGTATGATCCCTTGTCCCAGGATGTTGGTATGGTTTGTTCTTCTTCAGCTATTTCTTGTGAGTCAGTCTTTTCTGGTATCATGATTTTGTGGTGTGGGGTTATTGATTTGGGTTGGGTTTCTTGCTAGTTTTTATTTTACTGGATCAGGTTGTTTGTTCGGGTCTATTCTCGGTGGATTGTCTGTTTGTCATCATGGTTTGTTCTCTTCACTTGAGCTGTGTGTGTTATTCCATCATGGAGAATTGGATTTGGGGTGTGTGATGTGGAAGCAGTAGCGGCCGCCCTGGATCACGGGAGAAAGGAGGGGGTTGCGGTAGAGATCAGCCAGGTGCCAATGCTGGCCCTTAAGGGAAAGGAAAACAGGAAAAAGACTACAGATCCCAGAATGCCCCACGGAATACCGCATCAGAAGGGGGTGCACCTATAGAAAGAAAGGAAACTAAGGAAAGAGAAAAGTGGGTTTCCTTATCATATCAGACCCACCAGAACAGACACGAAGTACAGGGTTAACCCACAGCAGGCGGAGCAGGGAGGAGGTGGGGAATCAGGGTCAGGTGTGATAAAACTGTTGCTGGGAACAGCCGAGGCTGATTACGGGGGAGGAGCGGGGCAAGGTTTAAAAGCAACTCCACGAGACTCAGATGGGGTCTTCTCTTGCAGAAACAGCGTGTGGCGATGGGCGCCGCACCCGATTGGAGTGAGACCAGCGGAGAGTACGAGTGGGCTTACTAGGAAGAAGCGGAAAACCCACAGATTGACGCCGTACCTGGTTCGAGGCTCAAGACAGCATTCCAGAGAAGAAAAACAGCAACCGGAGGAAAAGTAGTACGATGTGTGAATTGTGGACATTTGCTATTTTATTTTTTTTCCGTTTGCCCGGCAGGTGAGCAGGTCGAGGGGTGAAAGCCTATACGTGCCGGGTAGATATAAGAGACTATTTGGGACTTATAAAAGCATAACCGCTGAATTGCAAGTAAAGCAAGTCGCAGCACCAATGCCTGCGAGGTGAAAGGAACCGTCATCAGTTTGTCTGAATTCACTGACCCGTGAAGTGTTAGTTGTGAAAATAAACAAATTTTGAAAGAAAAACCTTGTTTGTCTCCAGCTGACTACTTAACAGAGGTGGCAGAGGTGGGATTAAGAGGAACACAAATCCCCATCAGCATGGAAGCCGTGTTAAAAGCACTGGCTGAAGGCCAACAGCAGCTGCAACAGTTAGTGCAACTGCAAGGGCATCAAGCGCAAGCAGATCGACAGGCCCTACAACAGGTTCAGCAAGTGCAAACAGCAGCTCAGGAATAGGGCAGAGAAGCATTGAGGATTCTGGATGAATCAGTGGCGACACAACACGCACATCCGGCCATTCCACCTACCTACTTCAAAAATACCAGGCGGGGGATGACCCCAGTTATTTCTTTGTAAACTTTGAAAGAATAGCTCGAGTAGCACAATGGCCACAGGACCGATGGGCTTTCTTTTTGGCACCCCTGCTTACTGGAGTGATGCAGGGCGCATATCAGGTGGCTAATCCCACAGGGGACACCCCATATGTGGACATCAAGAAATCAGTGTTGGAAAGACTAGGGATGGATGAGGAGTCCTACAGGCTCCAGTTTCGAGAAACCAGACTCAAACCTGGCAAGAGCCCCAGGCAATTGTTCTACCACGTTCAAGATTTAGCGGAGAAATGGCTACAATCCAACACAGCCACGGTTGGACAGATTAAAGAAAAGGTGATGTTGGAACAATTCATTGACGCCCTGCCTAGTCCCATCCAACGGTGGGTAAGGCAACATCACCACCTTACTCTGCCTGAAGCTATAGATATGGCCACCGCCTATTAAAAAGCCGGAACACTCCACACCTTCACGGCACTACCAGCGAGGCCCCACAATGAAACTCCTATCATGCGCAGCAATTACCAGGGAGCCACCCAGAAACCACGCAATAGACCAGACCCTAAGCCCACCAACAGAACCAGCATCCTAAAAGGACAGGCACCCCAATGCTTTGAATGTGGGGAATGGGGCCATATAGCCCGGTTCTGTGCCAGAAAAACCAAGGCAGAACCAATGGACATAGGAACGTTATAAGCACCAGGATATCGAAGAAACTGCCCTATGTGATAGAGGTAACGGTGGATGGACATCCCCAACCAGCCATGATGGACAGCGGTAGCAGACAGATGGCCATAAAACCGCATGTGAGTGAGCAAGACCCAGGAAAGGTGAGAACCATTGACATAAAATGTGCACATGGGGATGTAAAAGGGTACCCTACAAAAGACATTGTGTTGGGGCTACAGGGACATGAGATACCAGTTAAAGTAGCCATTATTCTCACCATCCCAGCCCCGGTACTAATACGGACAGATATTCCAGAATTTGAAAAATGGTTAAAGGAAGCTCCATTTGCCACAACAGAGATCAGGGTACCGGCAAGAATGGTGAAAACCACAAAGAGCCAGAGAAGGAGTATGGAAAAGAACAGGGAAAAAGGAATGGATATTGCCCTCAGACTGGAGAGTAGGGGACCATCTTCCCTCGTTCCGGACCGAAACCGGACTGGATGAGACCCTAAAAAGGGCCAGGGAGCAAGCACAAGCAATGGGAGGGACCCCAGTTTCCTCTCCATACTTCAAGGAAGATCAAGAGCTAATATATAGAGTGACCCTAGGCTCGGACAACCAAGAGAGGGAGCAATTGCTGGTTACCCAGTCATACCGAAAAACTCTGATTCAACTAGCACATGATCACACAACAGGGGCCATTTAGCAGAAAACATGACAGTGAAAAGGGTGTTGCAGAATTTTTACTGGCCTGGAGTGTATGCGGAAATAGCCAAATATTGTCAGGAGTGTGCCATATGTCAAAAAACGAGTCCTCATACACCGGCTCGAGCACCTCTTCAAAGAATGCTTCTGATTAAGGAGCCCTTCCAGAGAATAGGAATGGACATTGTAGGTCCATTGGAGCCCACCAGTATAGGGTTCTGGTTCCTCTTAGTGATTGTGGACTATGCCACTCGGTATCCCGAAGCTTTCCCTTTAAGAGGAATCTCAGCAAGACAGGTATGCGATGTGCTTATGCCGTTCTTTGCTCGAGTGGGAATACCCAGGGAAATAGTAACAGATCAGGGGAGTAACTTCATGTCGGTGGTTATGAAGGAGGTGTGCAAAACCTGAGGAATTCAACACTTGAAAACCTCAGTGTACCATCCCCAAACGGATGGGCTGGTGGAACGATATAATAAAACTATTAATCAGATGATAAGAAGAGCCACCAGTCCCACAGGGTTGGGATGGGATTGGGTTTTACTGTGGGTGTTGATGGTACTAAGGGATCCTCAACCGGATACTCCCCTTTTGAATTGTTATTCGGAAGACAGCCCACATCCATACTGGGATTACTAAAAGAAACCTGGGAACAACAGGAGGAAACCTCGATCACAGACTATGTTAATGAACTAAGAGAACATCTAGGTAAACTGAGAGATTTTGCTCATGAAAACCTGGGGAGGGCCCAAGAAAGACAAGAGAAGTATTATGATCAAGGGAGCCGACCTCGATCTTTTAAGGTAGGGGACAAGGTGCTGGTTTTACTGCCTACCCACACAAACAAAATGTTGGCCCAGTGGAAGGGCCCGAATCAGAAAAACAAAAACCTGGGCCCGGTGAACTATGAGGTGGAACAACCTGACCGGAAAAATAGATTTCAGAATTACCACTTGTGGAAAGAAGAAACACTGGGAGTATTATGTGCAACACTCTCAAACATGTCAGTCTCAGAGCAAATGTCCCTAATAGCCGTAATAGCCTGCAAGATGTGGAAATGGGCGAACAGTTGAGTGAGACCCAAAAGACCGAATGATTGGATACTTTGAAACCGTGGGCCGAGTTTTTTTCAGGAATACCATAACGAACACATATGGCTACCCATTCAATATCCACGGAATAAGGAAAAATTGTACGTCTCAGGCCTTACAGAATTCCGGAGTCAAAACGTGTGGAAGTAGCCAAAGAAATAGATAACATGCTCGAATTGGGGACCATTGTGCCATCTAAAAGCGCATGGTCTTCGCCCGTGGTCCTAGTACCTAAACCTGATGGTACTACCAGGTTCTGTATGAATTTTAGGCAGTTGAACGCCATATCCCAATATGAAGCCTACCCAATGCCTAGAATTGATGAACTGATAGACAAGCAGGGGTCAGCAGCATTCCAGAGCACCCTGGATTTAATAAAAGGGTATTGGCAGATTCCCCTCAAACAAGCAGACCAAGAGAAAACTGCTTTTTTGACCCCTCAAGGCTTGTTTCAGTTTACGGTCTTACCCTTTGGGTTGCATGGGGCACCTGCTACATTCCAAACTTTAATGGATAAAATCCTGAGACCGCACAAAGAATATGCCGCGGCTTACTTAGACGACATAGTAATCTTCAGCCTTACATGGAACGAACACCTGGCACATTTGACCCAAGTGATGCAAGCATTAAAAGCGGCTGGTCTGCACATTAACCCCAAAAAGTGCAAACTGGCAGCACACACCACCAAATATCTGGGGTAAGCAGTGGGAGGTGGGGTGATGACCCCACTGTTGGACACAATTCAAGCCCTACAGAAGCTGCGGCCTCCTGAAAATAGAAACAAAATATGATCCTTCCTGGGATTTGTGGGGTATTACAGAAGATTCTTACCACACTTCTCTACCATAGCTGCACCCCTTATGGATGCGCTGAAAACAAAACCGTCACTTACAGATCACCCCGGAGGCCGTACAAGCTTTTCAGAAACTGATCCGGATGATTTCCACAAAACCTGTTCTTCACTGTCCTGATTTCTCGAAGAAATTCTATTTACAGGCGGATGCCTCGGGATGTGGTTTAGGAGCGGTGTTGTCACAGGGTAGGGAGCAAAATCTTTGCCCAATAGCCTTCATCAGTAGGAAATTACTTCCACACGAGATTCCGTACTCAACGCTGGAGAAAGAATGCCTGGCAATAAAGTGGGCGGTGGAGTCTCTCCGGTATTACCTACTAGGAAGACGGTTTACCATTTTTACCGATCATGCACCCCTGAAATGGTTAGCCACACAAAAAGACTCAAACCATAGGGTCCTGCAATGGTTTTTGACACTACAGCCTTGCCAGTTTGTGACTGTTCATAAGCTAGGAAAATATCAGATGGTGGCTGATTACTTGTCACGTGCCATGGACCTGCCCGAACGGCATGGGTCCTCAGAGGCGTTATGTGATGTGGAAGCAGTAGCGGCCATCCTGGATCACGGGAGAAAGGGGAGGGTTGCGTAGAGATCAGCCGGGTGCCAATGCTGGCCTTTAAGGGAAAGGAAAACAGGAAAAAGACTACAGATCCCAGAATGCCCCATGGAATACCTCATCAGGGAGAGGGTCCACCGATGGGAAAAGAAAGGAAACTAAGGAAAGAGAAAACTGGGTTTCCTTATCGTATCAGACCCACCAGAACAGACACGAAGTACAGGGTTAACCCACAGTGGGCAGAGCAGGGATGAGGTGGGGAATCAGGATCAGGTGTGATAAAACCATTGCTGCGAACACCTGAGGCTGATTAAGGGGGAGGAGCGGGGCAACGGTTAAAAGCAACTCCACGAGACTCACACGGGGTCTTCACTTGCAGAAACAGTGCGTGGCGATGGGCGCCACACCTGATTGGAGTGAGAACAGCGGAGAGTACGTGTGGGCTTACTAGGAAGAAGCGGAAAACCCACAGATTGACGCCGTACTTGGTCCGAGGCTCAAGACAGCATTCCAGAGAAGAAAAACAGCAACCGGAGGAAAAGTAGTACGATGTGTGAATTGTGGACAATTGCTATTTTATTTTATTTCGTTTGCCCGGCAGGCGAGCAGGTCGAGGGGTGAAAGCCTATACACGCCAGGTAGATATAAGAGACTATTTGGGACTTATAAAAGCATAACCGCTGAATTGCAAGTAAAGCAAGTCACAGCGCCAATGCCTGCGAGGTGAAAGGAACCATCATCAGTTTGTCTGAATTCAAAGACCTGTGAAGTGTTGGTTGTGAAAATAAACACATTTTGAAAGAAAAACCAGAAAAACCTTGTTTGTCTCCGGCTGACTACTTAACAGGGTGTAGTTTGTAAGATATTATAGGGCGTTTCCGGTGTTCTTGATGTCCAAGAGGATGGACTGTTTCAGGTGTCAGACTATCCTCTGCATAAGTCTATCCAGGCACTAGCTTGGTCCCGGGGCCAAGCCTTTTTTTAACCAGGTTTATTGTTATGCCTGTTATAAACTTTATCATGTGACCAGAAAACTTAGCTGGGGCATGGCCTATCCCATGGGTGATGGCCTACCCCAGCAGAGGAAGCTATCTCAAGGTCTGAACTTTTCCCAGGCAGGGGCTGTTCCCAGGGCAGAACTATTCCAGTGGCAGAGCAGTCCCATGGGCCAAACTAACCAGGGGTGGCACTATCCCAGGTGGAAATGATCTTAGGTGAGAGTATCCCAGTTGTTTTGTTATCCCTTGTCCCAGGTTTTCAGTATGGTTTTCCTCTGATAGGGGCCTCTTAGTGCTAGGAGCTTGTGACGGGGAGGATCTCCAACTGTGGAGTTAGGGTACCTGGACGTATGTCCCTGTAGCGATGGTGCCTTGCATTGTTGATTGGGTTAATGGGGCTTTAGCTTCCAGATGTTTTGAACTTCTGTTTTCTGAGGCTTGTAGTGGAATTAGGTTTGCAGTGGCAAAAGCCTCTCTTTGGTGGTTGTATCTTGGTGTCAGAGTCTTGTGGTGCTTGGGAACCCGAGCTTGTTAGGGTTTTGCAGTGGTGTCAAGTTCAAAGTGGCAAAAGCCTCTCTGTGGTGATTGTATCTTCGTCTCAGAGTCTTGTGGTGCTTGGGAACCGCAGCTTGTTAGAGTTTTGTAGTGGAATCGGTTCACAGTGGCAACAGCCTCTCTGTGGTGGTTGTATTTTGGTCGCAGAGCCTTGTAGTGCTTGCAAATCCCAGTTTTACAATGGTAGTGTTCGAGGCAGTAGGTGGAATTTTTCTCAAATTAGTAGTGGGAGGTTCAGAGCCTTGGAGTCCAATGATTGGGTGACAGAGTGACAAGGTTCCGAGGTGGCGAACTCTGGTATGTGCTGTACAATGGTAAAATCTCACAACTCTGAAGTTCCAGGTGGACTTTCCTCACCGCGGCATGTTTAGGGGTGAGTCTAACGTCAAAGTAGTAGATTTTGCCTTTAGGACATTCTGTTACGCTCTCCTGGTATCCACGGGGACGCCACCCAGCCCTGGTTGGATGATTTGCACTCTCAAACCCTCTCCCGGTCCCTTGGTAAGGCATCTGGTTAAAGATGGGTCTGCAATATAGGAGAGCTGGATTCAATACCAGATTGTCTATGTTTTCCCACCTCCCTTGGCCTCAACTCCTTGCTCCCGCTTGGGCCCTCTCCTCACCTTAATATTGTAAAGGGTGGATTCTCCGTCCTGCTCCTCATGGCAGGGTCGCGTAGATGAGGGGGGGCGAGAAGCGACCAAGTTACTTCACTGGTGCAAGCCCCCCTGTGGGAATCCAGGCCTGCTTCGACTCCATAGGTTTGCTGCTTCACAGTCTTTATATGCAGTTCTTATGTTCCTCTTAGTTCGAATAATAATGTCTTGCTCCTTTCCTTTTAGGTATTGAAAGGTATTTTGGTGTTGTCATGCAGTTTGAAGATGAGCATGGGCCGGTAGTTGAAAGCGGGGTGTGTGCAATGCTGTGCGGTGAGTAATGCGCGATGCACGCGCTGTTTTGCCTTTTATATTGCTAACCTGTATCTTTTCTCTCCTTGCAGGTTGCGATGTTCCTCGCCAAGCGCCATAATGTTCCAGCAATGATACTGACCAGGAGATGACTGAACAGGTAAGAATTGTGTGGCTTTCTTCATTCGGGAGTAAACGTGAGTAAACACTTGCTAATGCTGTCTTTCTTTCTCCTCTTTCCAGGTTATGGCATTCCAGGATGCATGCGGTGCCGGATGATGGAGTTCGTGCCTTCAGGTGAGTGGAACTGAAGTCGGCGATGGATTGAAGACAGGATACTGTTCCAGGTAAGTTTCGTAGTGTTCTTTCTATCTCTGCAGGTCCTTGGTTTCAGGTAAGCTGGCATCAAAGAATTGGACACCGTGAGCGTTACGCTGCCCACAGCAGAATAACGCAAACATGTTCTGCTGTTTGGGTGTGGTTTAAATAGTCTCAGGTAAAGTAGTCCAGGTAAAATAGTCTCAGGCCTGCCACACCCAAAGTAGTCCAGGTAAAGTAGTCCCAGGCCTGCCACACTCAAAAGACTAGACCGCATAGCTCAGTTCCTTGTAACTGAGCTATGTGTGTGCCTCCATGTTGGCTGAACCCCCCCCAAGTTAAATAATCCCAAGGAAATAGTCCCATTCTAATGTTGGTCTTCATGATGGTTATGAGCCTGGCGGCAAACGTGCCAGGACTGACTCCAAGAGAGTCTTGGATGAGGTTTTAAGGCCTTTGACCTGGCCCTAACTGGAAGGCTGACTTGCCAGTGAGGGCCAGGGGCAAGGGTCCTGACAGCACTCCCCGCCAAGGCCCTTCTCAGGGTGGCACTTCAGCCTGGTCCCGGTTTGGCTGGGTAATTCTGATGGAACTTATTAATTAAGCGAGGTGCATGGATGTATTCACTAGGTTCCCATGATCTGTCTTGAGGGCCGTATCCCTTTCAATCAACTAAGTAGTATAGTTTGGATCTGGTGTATTTTGGGTCTAGGATATCCTTTACTTCAAACTCTGGTTCTCCGTCAACTAATACTGGTTTTGGTGGTGTTGTAACCCTAGTACCGGGTTGTACCGGTTTCAGGTGTGGTACGTGAAACACAGGATGAATCTGCATAGTGGGTGGTAGGGCGAATTTAACTGCCACTGGATTTATTATGGATTCAATAGAATAAGGTCCCAGATATTGGGGACGAAAGGTCTGAGTCCCTTTTATGGGCACATATTTTGATGCTAACCAGACCTTGTCTCCAATTTGATAGTTGGGTGCTTTACTACGATGTTGGTCAGTGAATTTCTTTTGTCTGTTCTTGGCTTGGAGTAAATGTTCTGCTGCTTCTTTGAAGGCCCGGGAAATAGTCGTATGTAGGGTTTTAACCGCTGGTATTTCCAAAGGGGTTGGGAGATCCAATTCTGAAGTACGTCGATGTCTACCGTATATAGTGTAGAAAGGGGTTTGTCCAGTGCTGGTGTGTAATGAATTATTATAGGCATATTCAGCTATCCATAACAAGTCCTTCCAATTTCTTTCCGCTTGATGTAACATGCAACGTGATGAGTATTGCTCGAGGGTTTGGTTTGTTCTTTATGTTTGGCCATCTGTTTGAGGAAAGTGACTTGTGGATAGTCGAATGTCAATTTGGGCCACTGAACAGCATTTCCTCCAGAAGTTGGATACGAACTGAATACCTCAAGACCGATGGAAAGCCATGTAGCCGTACAATTTCCTCCAGGAATACTTTTGCTAAATTGGATGCATTTGGAAGACCCTTAAAAGGAATAAAGTGTGCCATTTTAGAGAACAAGTCTACAATTACTAAGATGGTGTTGAATCCTTCACTGGGAGTTAGATCTGTAATGAAATCAAGGAACAGTGTGTGCCATGGTGCGGGAGGAATTTCCAATGGTTGGAGAAGACCAGCTGGTTTCTGCTTTTGGGACTTGTTTTGTGCACACACACACCGCAAGTTTGGATACATTGTATGATGTCTTTACGCCATGTGGGCCACCAATAGTTTTGTTTTACTTTAGCTACAGTTTTGGCAATTCCAGGATGACCTTCAATCAGGGAGTCATGATAACCCGAAATAACCTGCTCTTGTAAATCTTTACTTGGCAATTATAGACGGTTCCTAAAATATGGTAACTGGTCTTTAATGGTGTAATGTTCACCTTGAGTAAACCACTCTTGTGAGAAAGTGGGATCCATTAAGAGTTGGATCTTGTTTTGGAGTTCACCCTGTGTCAATGTTGTCGTACGACCCAGGAGTTTGTCTTCTGGAATGATGGCTACTGGATCTGGAGTCATGTATACCTTTTCATCAACACCCATGCGGGACAAGGCATCAGCCTTTCCGTTTCGGACTCCTGGCTGGTAGGTGATCACATAGTCATATTCAGCGAAGAAAAGAGCCCACCGCAGTTGATGGGATGATTGAGCCTTTGCTGTTTTTAGGTATTGCAGGTTTGTTTTGATGATCATTTATGACCGTGACAGTATGTCTAGCACCAAGGAGATAGGGCCGCCATGCCTTGAAAGCTGATTTTATAGCCAAGAGTTCTTTGTCTGTGATAGCATAGTTGAGTTTGGGAGGTGAGAATTTTCATGGCCAGAAGCCCAGAGGGTGTAACTGGCCAGTTCCTGGGTCCCTTTGTGAGAGAACAGCTCCCATAGCCATGCTACAGGCATCTGTTTCAACTATATAAGGGAGGTCTTGGTGAGGATGCCATAGAACTGGAGCAGAAGTGAATTTTTTCTTAAGTTCTTGAAAGGCCTTCTCTGCTTCTTCGGTCCAATGGAACTTTTTATTGTTTTTTCTCAATAGTGATGTAATTGGATGCAGAAAAATCTGGGATGAATCTGCAGTAAAAGTTTGCAAAGCCCAACATACTCTGGATTCCTTTAAATGAAGTTGGTGACGACCAGTTAAGAATGGCATCTACCTTGTGCCTATCCATTCTGATGCCTTTTGGTGTGAGGATAAAACCGAGGAACTCCACTTCGGTGACATGAAAAGAGCATTTTTCTATTTTTGCATACAGTTTATGTTGGCAGAGTTTAGTAAGGACGGAGCGGACATGCCTGACATGGTCTTCTTTTGTAGCAGAATACACTAAGATGTCATCAATGTAAACCAGGGCACAAACGTCGATTAACTCCAGTAAAACTTCACTCATAAAGTACTGGAATGCAGCAGGAGCATTGCAAAGTCCAAAAGGCATTACCTGGTATTCATTCAAGCCGTATTTGGTACGAAAGGCGGTTTTCCATTTATATCCTTTCTTCACTTGAACAAGATGGTACGCTCCCATAAGGTCCAGTTTGGTATAGATTTGGGCGTCTTTGACTTGATCCAATAATTCAGGAATAAGGGGCAGTGGATAACCTTTTTCTACTGTGATCTGGTTTAATTCTTGATAGTCGATGCAAGTCCTCAAATCTCCTTCCTTCTTTGGTACGAAGAATAAGGGACTGGCTGCCGGTGATTTAGATAGGCGGATAAATCCATTTGCCAGGTACTGATCAAGATAAGATTTCAAATGGGATGTTCTGGTTCAGTAAGTGCAGAGATTCGACCACAAGGAATTTGCGCACGAGGTATAAGATCGATCTGACAATCGTAGGCCCTGTGCGGTGGTAGATTTTTGGCTTGTTTTTCTGGAACATGTCTTGAAAATCTTGGTATTCATTTGGTAGAGTACTAGTCACACCTAGTACAATCGCGGCTGTACTGGGAGTAGAAGATGTACATAAATCTGTTTTCCCTTTTCTTGGTAATAACAGGTGCGAGCACAATCATCGGAAAAGGCCAACTTCTTGCACGCCAATCTATTAGAGGGTTGTGAGCTACCAACCATGGCATCCCTAAGATTAGTCGAAACTGAGGAGCTTTGATGAGATCGAATGTAATAGATTCACGATGTCCATCCTGGCACAGTAGGGTTAGTGCTGCTGTGCATTGGGTTACTGGTCCGGAAGCTATTTCTGTCCCATCAACAGTAGTGACGTTTTCAGTAGTCGATTTAGAGCATAAGGGAAGCCCCTTCTCTGCTGCCAGATCTTGGTCTACATAATTCCCAACTGCTCCGCTGTCTATGTATGCTTCGACAGCATGTATCCGAGACGGTTGTTGGTGATTGATCAAAATTACTGGTAATGCAAAGTGTGAGGTCTTTGGCTCATCATTCTCGCTCGACAAGCGGACCTCTTTGCTTGCCGGGCTTGGTAGTTTTCTGACTCCTTGTTATTATCTTCCTTCTCTGTGGCTCCAACAGTTCTCATTGGTGGTTTCACTGGACATTCTTTGAGGAAGTGGCCTGATTTTCCACAATTTAAGCATCATTGCTGTTGCCTTCTCTTGTCTCTTTCAGTTTTAGTTAAAGGGGGCCGTACACCTCCGATATGCATGGGTTCTACCGTGTTTTCCAATGTACGTGGAACATTAACCTTATCCGGTCCGCTTTTCGGTCTTTTAATCTGTGATCTAATTGCACCACAAGGTTGATGAATTCTCCACAGTCTTTAGGTGGGTTAACCACTTGAGCAAGGACATCCTTTAGTTCCCCTCGTTGACCCAGATGAAATAGTGTGGTCCTTTTTTCCTCAGGCCACCCAGCTTCAATGACTAGTCTGTTAAATTTTGCTATATATGTAAGAAAGTCTTGACTTCCTTGACGGAGTGACACAAGTTTGTTGTCTAATGCTTGGCCTTGGGTATGACGAGCAAAGAGTTTTTTCCATTTCCATCTGGAAACCCCTAAAGTCATATAACAACGGGTTATCCTGACTTACCAATGGTACCAACCAATCCGCAGCACTGCCACTCAGATATGACAAGACAAAAGCAACCCGCGCTTGGTTGTTAGGAAAAGCCCCATGTATGCAAAGGAAATGAAGACGACACTGGTTCATGAACGTTGCATACTTCTTGGGGTCCCCTGTAAATCGTTCAGGTGGAGCTAAAGGAACTGCCCCAGGAAGGGTTATTTGTACTGAATTGGTGGAAGAAGTTGGTACTGGTGCTGGCGGAATGTTACCAGGCAATGGGGTCTGTCCTGCCTTTATTGGAGCAATTGTCTACTTATTTCGTTGGTACGATCCTTAGTAATAATCAAATCCCTCCTAAGAGCGCTGGTTTCTTGCCTGGCTCAATGTACTTCAGCGCATAATTGTTCCAACAACTGAACTAACTGGTCAATCTCTGAAGTCTCCATGACGCCCAGGTGGATAATATTAATGAGGCTTTGCGTTCTGTTACGCTCTCCTGGTATCCACGGGGACGCCACCCAGCCCTGGTTGGATGATTTGCACTCTCGAACCCTCTCCCGGTCCCTTGGTAAGGCCTCTGGTTAAAGATGGGTCTGCAATATAGGAGAGCTGGATTCAATACCAGATTGTCTTTATGTTCTCCCACCTCCCTTGGCCTCAACTCCTTCTTCCCCCTTGGGCCCTCTCCTCACCTTAATATTGTAAAAGGTGGATTCTCCGTCCTGCTCCTCGTGGCAGGGGCACGCAGATGTGAGGGAGCGAGCAGTGACCAAGTTACTTCACTGGTGCAAGCCTCCCTGTGGGAATCCAGGCCTGCTGCGACTCCGTAGGTTTGCTGCTTTACAGTCTTTATATGCAGTTCTTTGTTCCTCTTAGTTCGAATAATAATGTCTTGCTTCTTTCCTTTTAGGTATGGAAATGTATTTTGGTGTTGTCATGCAGTTTGAAGATGAGCATGTGCCGGTAGTTAAAGCGTGGTGTGCATGATGCTGTCCGTTGAGTAATGAGCGATGCGCGGATCTGTTTCGCCTTTTATATTGCTAACCTGTGTCTTTTCTCTCCTTGCAGGTTGCGATGTTCCTCGCCGAGCGCCGTAATGTTCCAGCAATGATATTGACCAGGAGATGACTAACCAGGTAAGAATTGTGTGGCTTTCTTCATTCGGGAGGAAACCTGAGTAAACACTTACTAATGCTGTCTTTCTTCCTCCTCTTTCCAGGTGATGATGGAGTTCGTACCTTCAGGTGAGTGGAACTGAAGTCGGCGATGGATTAAAGAACGGATACTGTTCCAGGTAAGTTTCGTAGTGTTCTTTCTCTCTCTGCAGATCCTTGATTTCAGGTAAGCTGGCATCAAAGAACTGGACACTGTGAGCGTTACGCTGCCCACAGCAGAATAACGCAAAGCATGTTCTGCTGTTTGGTTGCGGTTTAAGTAGTCTCAGGTAAAGTAGTCCAGGTAAAATAGTCCCGGCCTGCCACATCCAAAGTAGTCCAGGTAAAGTAGTCCCAGGTCTGCCACTCCCAAAAGACTAGACCGCATAGCTCAGTTCCTTGTAACTGAGCTATATGTGTGCCTCCAAGTTGGCTGAACCCCCCCCAAGTTAAATAATCCCAAGTAAATAGTCCCATTCTAATGTTGGTCTTCATGATGGTTATGAGCCTGGCGCCAAAGGCACCAGGACTGACTCCAAGAGAGTCTTGGATGAGGTTTTAAGGCCTTTGACCTGGCCCTAACTGGAAGGCTGACTTGCCAGTGAGGGCCGGGGGAAGGGTCATGACAATTCTGGGTGAAAAATGCAAGTAGTGGTAGAATATAAACAGTGACGTGATAAGTCAGCAGAACCTACATGCAAATTCAAGTGTGCTAAAACATAAATAGTAGTGTGATAACAAGGCAGCAGAGCCTACATTTGGGACACTTTGGGCAAAATGTAAGCAGTGGCAAAATACAGTAGTGAAATCTGTGAACCCTCACTAAAACCCTGAATAAAGACTCCTCTCTGGTGGCCAGGGAAAGGCAGACGCTTTCCTATCCTGACCTTGGGGGTGGTGTACTGCAGGAGGACTACATGGGAGAAGATAAGGCCCAGGGTGGTGAGGAGATCCTGTGGGATAAGACACAGTATTTATCTCTAAAATGGAAGGAGGTTTTAAAGGTTCCATGGCATGTAATGGCTTATAGTCGCTATGATGTGTTTGAACCAGACATTTAATCTGGTGATGTGGGTAAACCTGCTGACATCTTTAAATATCCCAAGGAAGGAAAGACCGTTTGAGACTTTCAAGGGCCAAAATCCCTCGTACTCCCTGAGGTAGCGTGACAGGAAACCTATAAATAATGGCTTAAATGAACTGCCTGCTCCTTTTCAAATAAACTCTTGTAGCATTTCCTTCAATGCATTTAGGAGAAATAAATCTGCATTTAAAAATAAAAAGCTGACAAGAAAACCTAATTCTGTTGGTTGGCACTACAAGTCCCATAATCCCTTAAGTACCGGTTTGAGGAAGAGGACCCAAGAGCAATGTTACAGGATTGGTCAGCTTGTTAAGCACAATGACCCACAACTGAAGGACACAGAGAGACATACAAAGCCCTCTCAGGTGCAGGCCGTTAGATGGAGTTGGAGCTGGAATAGTCGCAGCAGAAGCAGCATCAGAGCAAGAGCACGTTGTTGGCAATCCAAGCAGAAGTTGGTGGAGAAATGGGACGCCAGGACTGTGACCAAGCACTTTCCAGCTGCCTATCCTGAGAGGGTCATGTTCCCCCTAAATCTGAAGTGCAGAGGTTGCACGGCAGAAGGCGTGAAGAAGACTGCTTTTCCCCATGTGAACCTGATTGCAGGGTTTGAGCAGCAAGAAGTGTTCCGGAGACCGTGGCTGAAAGTTGGCATACAGCCGTGGGTCCCAGGAGTGATAGGCGCTCTGTGACTGCGTGGCAGGGATGGAGACACCTTCATCGAGGAAGGATGCGTGTTCAAACAAATCCAGAAGCAGTTCAAGTCCTGCAGCACATGAAGGTAGCAGGACAGAAGCTGCTGAGTGTTACTGAGCATTCTGAACCCTTGCACGAACAAAGGCAGGCAACTGTAGCCAAACAGAATCATTTGTGTATGAGTGAAAGCAGTAATAAACTGACTGTTGATTGACAGACAATGGGAAGTTACAAAAGTAGCACTCACATGTGAAGTAAGCTTCTTCCACAGCACTCGCTTAAGAGTAAAAACACTCTGAACCACGTTAATTGAATCTAAAAAACACTGAAAAGAGATGAAAGACTGTTTGTGGGTGTTTAAAAGTAACTCTGAGGTAAAGGTCACCCAAAGAGTCAATTATGAAACTGTTGAAGATGATGTTGCACTGAAGATAAGTGAACATTGAATTGTGAGTTTGAGCACTGGCCAAGCCAAGAATGAAACAAAAATGTTTCCAAAGCCAAGCATGGTGCAAGAATTGCACTATGCCAAGATGGGTACAAGCATTGCCCAAGCCAAGAGTCGTGCAAGCATTGCCTTCAGCCAAAAGAGACTAACAAAAGGCATACAATTAAGGTGCTTTGGCGGGCAGAAAGCAAAGAGGTGAATGCAAAGTTGTAAACAGATAAAGCCTGCTGATTGTAAAGGTTGCCTAAAAATTGTTATAACTCACATTGCTGAAGCCATAAGGAGAAAAGATAGAACTACATGCTTAAGGGCAATTTTGTGTTGTTGATGTTGCAGAAAGACAGGAGTGGCAAAGAGGCTGCCCTTTTGACAAAGTGATTGTTGAGAAGAAGAGTGCCTTGCTTACTTGGAAGTGTTGAGGGGGACTTAAGTGGATCTTGTCTTTTCTGAAAAGTTTTTCAAAATCACAAAGGTACAAACTGCTGCAGCTGTGGTGAATATTAATGTTGCAGAAAGACAAATGGCAAGGAGGCTGCCCTTCTGAAAGATGAATGTTCAGAAGAAGATTGCCTTGCCTACATGAAGGTGTTGAGGAACACTGATGTGAATATTGTCTTTTCTGGAAAGCTATTACAAATCACAAAGTTGCAGATTGTTCAGGCTGTGATAAATAATGTTGTTGTCAGTAGATTTAAACCTTAAGAAGCCCAGTTGAATGTGGAACACCATGGGGCAGGCGAGTAGACCCACATGGTGAATCCTTGCAGAGGTTAACCTGGTATGAGGGTTATCCAAGTGGAAGTAGTGGTGATGTGAAGTGTGACCGCATCATGAAGCAAGACACATGCAAAATACTTAAAGTTCAAACAAAAGATACGTATTACATTAAATGTCAGAATGGTTGAAGGCCTAACTTGCCCTATGCTAAGGTGAGAGTTCCCTACCTAAACGAAACTAAAGAACGTCTGAGTCAAATAGTTCAGCTTAATAGTCTGCCTGTGTTAAAAACATATTCTTGCCCTCACAACTAGAACAAATAAATGTGTTGGGATGTCAAAGTAAGCAGTGTTCAACTTAAATGTTCTGAGCTTCTTTCAGCTCACAGCTTTCTCTCAGCTCCCATTCCCTAAGCACAAGAAAGTTCCATGAAAAAGAGTCTTGAAGTTTACCTTTCCTCTGTTAAAAAGGAATGTAATTCAAAGTCACTAATGGGGTTCCCTTCCCCAAAATTAAAACACAGCAATCCAACCTTGCCAGGCCTCAGGGTTCCCTTGCCCAATACTTCAGGGTCTCACATAGGTTCCTTGACACTTACTCCTGTGCATCAAGTTACTTTTTCATGCTTCCCTTTATTGTTTCTGGGGTTATGTTGACTCTTTGGGATTTTCTGGTTCCTCCTTAGCTGCCCCATGGCTCTGCCACCATGTGTCACACATCCCTTTCCAAATGTTCATAGTTTAATGCCGTCTTTTAATGTGCCTTTGTGTTGCTTGATTGTATTCCATTTCAAGATTTGGATCTGTTCATTGTGCAACATAAATTTAGCATTTATTGTTGTATTTGTTTGTTTCACAGTCCTATATTCAATTATGCTTTCACTTCTAAGTACATTTTATGTGCAACAGGCATTCATCCTTCAGTGTCTTACTGTTGTCTTTTAATGTCAAAGTTCTCTTTGAGTTCGGTATTTTATAAGCATTCACTTCCTTTATATTTCATTTTAGTTTAGTATTCAATAACCATTGTTTTCTGTACTTTTATTCTATTGCTGAACACTTTGGAAAATGTCCTGCTAGGCTCACAACCACTTCTGCAAACTTTAGTTGATTCACAAAGGAAAGATTCACAACTTTCTTATGTTTTTGAAAATGTGCTTGTTCCTGAAGGCACGCAACCACTCTGCTACATTCTTTAAGTTTCAGCTTCATAGTGTGAAAAACCTGAAGGTGTTTCACAAATCAGTCCCAGCGGAAACCCTTATTCAGGTGGCTAGGGAATGGCCATTGCTATTGGATCCCGACATTGGGGGTAGACAAGCAAGGGAGCATTACTTGGGTAGGGGGTCCTCGGGCAGTGGGAAGGAGACACCGGAAAGGTGAGACATGGTAGTCCCCATTTCCTGACAGTTATTTACCCCATATTCCCTCTGCATGTATGGGATACCACAACTCCCATAACTCCCCTCCTTTCCTTATCAGCCCAACTACAGAGACGAGGAAGATGAAGACTGAAACTAGGATGGTTACCACTAGTAACATGCACTGGTCTTGTCCCACTAATGAGGCCAGTCAGGACCAAGCACTCAGTCAAACTCATGAAAAATTTTCCAAACTATGAAAGGTGCTGAGAGAGAGCAGCTGAGAACGAGGCAAGGTATAACGGGACCCAAAGACTCTGACAGGCTGCAATTTGAGGCAGGAGAAAGCGTGATTAGGGGGCCATGTCTCCAAGAAGTTGAGAAAGTTCAGAGAAGTGAGACGAGGGGCCAGCTAAACCCTTTCCAATATGTGCCAGCAAACTGTTTTCTCCCCAGGGCAGCGAGGTTGCCTGGGAGTATTTGAGGAGCAGGTGGGCAAGACCCTAACCTCAATGAGCTGAAAACAGAAGGACGCACAAAAGCAATCACAGCTGGTGAGTTCAAAGAAAGGGAGAGCTCGGTTTGTGATACGCACAATTGTGGAAAGCTACAGTGTTGCACACAAGGCTACGCGTTGAAGGATCAAGACATTGGGCTTCATTATGAGTCACCCGGTCTGGAAATAATGGTGGCGGTAAACCCGCCGCCACCGTCGGACCGGATGATCTCGAGTTCTGCAGGCGGGAGGTGTCATTCCTGCCAGGTCTGACCTGGCGGGTTTAACACCACCCGCCTGCAGGCTGACGTGGAAAAACTGGCACCATCACAAGATGGTGCCAGTGTTTCCACTTCCCCATTCCCATTGAGTCCTATAGGACTCAATGGGAATGGGGATTTGCCGAATTCCGCCTCTGGAATTCCCTGGTCACCGGGGTCATAATGCCCCGGTAATTCCGGGAATCACAGAGGCAGAATGGTAATACGAGTCCGGCGGTAACCTGCCGGAATTTCAGGCACGGTTACCGCCGGACTCGTAATGAGGCCCATTGACCTGAAGGCTCTAATGTATTTAGCCGGTGTTGGAGCCGATGAGAAACAAAGTAACAGAGCAGTGCCGTGTGAGAAGGCATGTTGTTAAACGCTTCTTGAAAGATAACAGAACAGTGACTAATTCAAGTGAAATGTGTTGAAAGCCATTGAAGGAAAGGGCACAAGGGAAATAGAGCATGCAGAGATCCCGAAACACTAATATGTAAGTGAACTGATATTTGTGTGAAATGAGGAACAGAGTGGCCAAGTGCCTGTTCTGCAAAACCAAGTTCAAGAGGCACGGACATTGAGAAATCAACCCTATTGTCAGAGTAGTCCCGCACAGGGGTGAGAATACTGTGAGGTCTCTGACAGGTGAACATTGTGAAAGAGAAGTACAAAAGTTGGGGAAGGGATTTCTCCCCGAGCTCTGTGAAGCAGAGCTGTTTATCTGGAAAGTGTTTCCACCACGTTTAGTTGTTTGAAGATAGGCAAGGATAGCCTGTGAAAGTAACTGAGAAGGAACTTTGTGAATATCTGTTTGAGGAAAAAACAAATCTCTGACGCGGATTGTGAAGCCACGTGAGGGGTGTCCAAAAGAATCCATTGAACAGAACTTTGAAACATATTGAACTGACATTGAATTAGGCAAGGGAAGCCTAGAAGATTTATGGGAAATCTTTCCAGCTTGAAAGAACTTTTTAAGATCCCCATTTAAATTAACTGGGCGAAGGGAGTGGCGAGCCACTTTCATTGGCATTCTGACATTCTTTTCGTACACTCTTTATTTTCAGACATTTTCCCATGCTTAGTTAATGTGAAACCTGTATAGGTTTCCGAAACAGACTTTTTCTTTTCTTTGACTGACTGACTGACTTGGACGATTTTATTTATACTTTGTTGGTCAAGATTACTCCCATTGTAGAATTAGGGCCAGGTAGGAAGTCTCCAACCCCAGTTAAACTTAATACCTTTTGTGTCTTTGTCCTTACTTGTGATGCCATGCCTGTTTCACAATAGACCTTAGCGCTTCACTTAGGGTTACTGTTACACTGTGTTTCTCATTCTGATAAACTCACATCCTCACTTTAGAGTCTTCTTTTGAATCGCGCAGGCCACACACTGGACGGCTTCAGTACCGGGGAATTCACTCCACCCCTTAGACACTCCCTTGCTCTTGCCGTGCCACAGGCAAACATGTAATCTCTTCATTGGAACGAAGAACAACCCGCATCTGGTCTCCTTCTCTTTCCTCACCTATGCACCATGGAGCTTCTGCTCCCACTTCAGATTCACCCAGAACCTCAGCTGCTCCGGTCCTCGGGGTGTTTCCACGGCTGCAGCAGGGCTTCTATCTGCTCCCATCATCGTCTCCCTTTCCTCTCCTGCACACACCCCTTTTATACTCCTGATCTGTGTAAAGGGGTTGCAGGTGTGTGTCCTGTTCACTAATTGCCCGACCATAGTAATGCTTGTTAGCAAGACATTCCTGATCTTTACAATGGTACTCTTCTAAGGCCCTCTTCCTTATCTCAGTTTCAAAGTGGTGCATGTTGCTGTGCATTACTTCTAGTCGCCTCTACCTCCTCCCAGTACTGTCAAGTGTGGCAAAATGAGGGGGGCTGATTTAGAATAGCCCATAAAGGTCGGGTGGGTTGGATTTATCATCAATGGGAATAGGGGGATACCATGTCTCTCCCAAGGGCTCCCCAATCCCAATCCTCAAGGACCATCCACCCATGTGATCATCCATCACTTTTCCACCCCCTGGTTCAGGATCCAAAAGTGATGGCCTTTCCCTGGCCACCTGTACAGAGAATCCAAAGGTAATAGGAGTGGGAATACCCTTGGTTTCTCACAGAAGTCATCCTGACAAAGATATAAACTGACGCGAGGAGTTGCGAGAACCAGATTTGCTCGGAGGACGGTTGACTCGGAGGCGGCCTCAATCGTTGTGACGTTACGATTCTACGAGGTGCGGCTTGAGTCGGCTTGAGTCGGCGCAGACGTTCTTTCTTTCAGGGTCCTTTCCTCAGTAACCTGAGACTGAGCCCGCCTGAGCCCGCCTTCGCTTGCCAGCGTACGACGACGTACGACGACGAATCTGCTCGCGGTGCCTGTCTGCCTCCTGTGGGCGTTCATCGTACAGCCGCGGCCGCGGCAGGGTACCTCCACCTGCGGGAAGCCAGCTGGAGCACACGGGAGCCGCCGGAGTGTCAGCGTGCGCTGGTCACGGTGTTCGAGGCGGCCCGTAGAGCCTGCCTGCTCTGTACTCTTAGCCGTGGCGGCACCTCGCCGTCCGCGGGACGCCCGCGGGAGAGTGACTCCTGTCGGTGTGGGAGCGGATAGAGTTTGCGGTGGGTAATCAGCACATGGGGAAAAAGTGCAGGGGAGAGCTATATTGACTTGCAGTGATTACACTGCCTAGCAAGCAGCGCTACTCACTTAAATTGAGCCCCTTCCCCCCCCCTTGCTACCTGTCCCCCCCACCTTTATACCCAGTCTCCCTCCCTTGGTCTGATTTAATGGTACAGCCACCATATGGTGAGGAGTCCATCTGGGTGTGTGTGCTGAACCTGCATAGTGCCTGCCTGAGGGCCTGCCTGAGGGGCGCTGCTATTTGGTGACAGCTGGCTCTGCGCCTTTTCAGCTTAATAAGGACAGTGCAGGTTACGTGTTGAAATCTGGCTCAGATTTGGGTGTAGCAAAATCTGGAAAACCGGCTAGAGAGAAGGCACCTTGACTTCTGTAATAAACACTGCTATATGACCTAATGGCGCCAGGGAAGAAAATGACACAAAATAAGTACAATCTGCGCAAGACAAAGAAACAATTGGAAGTGGAAACCCTGACGAACGAGGAGATGAGAAAACCTAAAATAAATAACAAGAAAAAATCCAGCATATCCATTCCCTCGGGACAGGGAGCCATAACTGGTTTCTTTGCCCCCCTTCCCATAACAGAAACTAACTCAACGATCATTGAGGACCCCGTTTTATCGGGTGATAGGGGTGGTGACCCAATGAGTTCCACTAACTTTGACGACATAGATAACAATTCGCTGTTAGACCTGTGTTTGAGTATTCAGCGGGGGATGACTCCCCAGATCCTCAGGCCGCTGGAAGACACAGGTCTGCGACAGGATAATAATTCTATGTCATCTCCTGATAACATCATAGGCCACAAGATACCTTTGGGCCGACTGTCAGCCTCCCCTAATTTAGTAATGGTATCAATGGAAGACGGACCGGATTCAGAGGAAGGAAATCTCTCCACCCTGTTCCCTGGGGCAAAGGAACTGGCAGAGATTCAATCCTCAGTGGCCTCCCTTCAATTTGCACTCAAAATTCTGCTCCAAATGACGGGTCGGATACTTACGAATACTAACCCATTGCCTAATACACAAATAGAAGAAAAGAATAAGGAGGTAGAGGCGGAAATCAATCTATCGGAAGCCATAGGTATCGCTGAGGAAATAAATAAGATAGCTGATAAAGATTCCTCTGTAAATGAGGACCTGAGTGAGTCAGTCTTCTATTCCCGTAAACAACGCAAACTGGCTAAGAAAGCGCAAAAGAACAAGGAAAATACGATGCAAGGAACTAAAGAAGATAAGACGGTGCACATTGGGGGCGCTCAAAAAAAGCAAAAAAAAGGGCAGCCAGAGCTAAGAAAAAGATGGGCTCTGGAGAAGGCCGCCTCTGCAGTTGGCTTATCACTGATCAAGATACGAATCTAGCCTCGCCGCCCAAATATGAACAACCAGTGACGGTGGATCTGACTGATGATGTGGGAAGATTGCCGACCGTGGATGAAACAGAGGACCAGGCAGACGCATGGGAACGATTTGAGGCCGACCTTCAAGAGGAGGAGGAAACACGGATTAGGGGCCCTGACCTGGTACTTCAATCTGAACCAGCCCCGGCTAGTACCATCATCTCTCCCGGCAGACCAGTTAAGGACGGACCCGATCTCTCAGGGAACAGAATCTGCCTGATTAAAAACCTGTATAAAACCTGCGAACGCAGATGGCTGCCACGATCAGAGTTCCTAATACGTCTGCATTCGGTCCCTGAACTACGCGTCTTAAAATCAGACGATTTCCTGTTTGTGGAACCATTAAAAGGCCTTAACCCTTGTGTGTCTGCAATACATTGTAAATTTATATCCACCGCACAGATGCTTAGGAAATACCGTGAAGAGCTGAGGGCTGTGGATGTTGAGGTTGATGCAGACTTGGACAAAGTTGACACCAGTGCTGAACTTGTGGAAATAAGTGGGCCGGGCATACCAGTGGAGTACCCCTTGATACCTAAAGGAAAGAAAGTTGAAATTGCTGATGTTCAGTTGGTCCTAAAATGGCTCGCGGAATCTCTTCCTGAGGTATTGCCTAAACATTGAAATTTGACATTGTTATCGTGGAACACAAGAGGATTTGCTCATCTGTTGACGCCGGAGGGTTCGGTTAATTTTATTGCGAAACATAGCCTGATATGCCTACAGGAGACATGGGCAATGGACATTATATTACTTGATGGATACATGAATCATCAATCCTATGCTAAGAAGGGCGATAAAGGGAGACCATTTGGAGGGCTTTTGATAGGTGTGATTAGCTCTCTGCCCTCGAGACAGATACCATGTAATGTTTGTGATAATATGCTGGCAGTAGAGGTTGAATATGGAACACAGGATGATAAGGGGAAGTTCCTTTTGATAAATATATATAATCCCCCGCATGCGGGAACTAGTGAACCTATTCAAGAAGCCCTTCATGAATTACTGGCCTCCTGGTCTGTACTACCTGGTAATCGAGCAGTTATTGTTGTGGGTGATTTTAATTGTCGTATTCCTGCTGAGACAGGGAAATATCCTCAAAACCCCAAGTTAAGAGAGAAACATCTATTAACACATACTAAAACCGACATCGAGGGGCCACGTTGGCGTCGGTTGCTTGACGAATGGGATCTGGAAATGCTGAATGGCTACACGAATAGTGACTACCCGGGGAAACATACTTGGTCCAATGGGCTATATAGTAGTACCCTGGATTACATCTTCATGTGCCCTAAAATGCTGCTCTTAGTGGAAGATATGTCTGTATCACTAAATAAATGGAGCGATCATTCAGCTCTCCACTGTATACTAAACATACAACAGAGAGCTCTCGACAAGTGCAATATGGGCACAGTCTATGCGAATAAATCAGGCTCCAACATTAGATGGTCGGCTAAGAACATTAATCAGGCTGCACTGGCACTCGAGATGGATAAATGGCCAAATTTACCCGATTTCCATTCCATGTCTATTGAATCCATAGAAAATTGGATAAAAGCCTTCTCTCATACACATGCTTTGGTTCCGACCACTAGCATGTATAGACCGGAGGGTGGGCCTCGCTCTTATAATAATAAGATTAGAGATGCCAAAAGGGACTTGAGACGGGAACTGCGCATGAGCAAGAAAAAGTTAGGACCATCTGATGTATTACGAGTGGCTGCGAGGAAAATTAAAAATAAATATAGATCTATTATTAAAAATATAAAATCTGTTGCTAATACCTGGGCTCACCAGAGATTAGTGCAAACGATTTGTTCTAAAAACACTCGTAGTATCTGGGCACTTCTGGGGGATACTAGGGAGTCATCGAAGGGCCAAATGGTTAATCCAATTAAAGCTGAGATATGGGTTAAGTTTTTACTAGCCCGTAATACAATACTACAGAGTGGGCCCTCAGATAACCTTGGCTCCCTATCTGGCCTTTGATATCTCATATGCGGCCATAATTTCCAAGATAAAGACGCTCAAACCGTCCAGAGCTCCAGGTCCGAACGGTCTAGCCAATATAGTTATGAGAAAACAGCCCGAGTTTTGGGCGAGTGTATTGGCAACACTGTTCAAGAAGATAATGTTACAGGGGCAAATACCGAGCTCATGGCAAACAGCAGTATTGATACCTGTTTTTAAAAAGGGCAATCGCCTAGATCCCACTAATTATCGGCTCCTCTCCATGCTGGACACAACGGGTAAATTGTTTGCTTCTTTACTGCTTGAGGAATTACAATCATGGGTAGAAAGGGCTAACATTCTGTCCATCTTCCAGTGTGGATTTAGGAAAGGTTATTCAACGAGTCACAATTTAATGGTCATGAACCTGTTGAGAACTAAAGCACGCAGTAAAGGTGCACCACCTTTATACGCTTTATATATTGATTTTAAAGCAGCTTTCGACACCATCCCTAGGGAACGTTTGTGGGCTAAACTTAACGGTCTTGGGTGTCCAGCAGGCATCCTGTATTACCTTAAATTGCTGCACTATAATACGTCAGTCAGACTGAAATTAGACCAAGAGGGACACCTGACTGATAAAGTGCTGCAGAACAGGGGGTGAAACAGGGCTGTGTGACGGCCCCCTTGGTATATAACCTGTATGTCCATGACATACCATTGGCCATAACGGCCGTCTCAAACTGCCCACCTAAGATTGGGGAGCTGGTATGCACTGTCCTGGCTTACGCAGATGACTTGGTCATTTTTGATCACACAATCAGTGGCCTACGCAGATCGGCCACTGCTTTGTGGGATTATGCGAATCATAATGGCCTCACTATCAATCTTGACAAGACTAAGGTACTGCGATTTACCAATAAAAGAGTGTCACGCGTAAATCTTATGGTGGGTAAGAACATAATCCCTTACGCCCCACATTATCGGTATATGGGTATTGACTTCGAGCCCAGTGGTGACTATAGCATATGCAAACATTCTCGGATGACGCGAGCAGCGCAGGTTACATCGCTGGTTGCGAACTTCACTAACAAGCAAGGAGGTTTCACGTTATGGGGCACTCGCCAACTATATGTGCAGGTTTTTACACCCATGATGACCTATGGACTAGAGGCCCTGTTCGACCTAGATCTTAGCTGGCTACAAGTAATAGAAGGGAAATTCTGGCGGCGGGTCTTGGGGCTGCCCCCAGGAATTCCAATGGCCATTTTACGCCTAGAGCTGGGTATACCGTCATTGAAAGCTATAGTGATGAAAAAGAGACTAGGGTTTTTTATTAAAATGCGTAGTGGTACAACAAATCCAGTATTGTCTGCTGTGGATAAGGAAATATGTAAAAAACAAAATTCCCTCTCACCCGCTGCTATAATGTTAAGATATCTCGCTGATATAGGATGGACGTATCGCGAAGGGGACTACACCTGGCAAGTTCAGAGAGCCCTAGATAAGCGAATAGATATGTGGGATTGGTTGGAAAATGTTGCCCACCTCAGTGCATTGAAAAGTTATGAATTTGTGAAATTCAGGTTGTATACATATATGAGACCGCAAGATTACCTTAACTTATGCCCTTGCAAAAGACTGCGACGCTTTGTACTCCTATTAAGACTGGACCAACTCCCGACCCTATGGGTCACGGGCCGGAGAGATCGATTGCTGTCGACACTAAGGATCTGCAGATTGTGTAAAATCAATAATGTTCTTGAGACAGCAAGACATGTCCTGACTAAATGTAGTAGTATGACAAACATAATACATCAACATATGGGAAAATATACGCATGACTCTGTAACAACCTCTAAGGCATTATTTTGGCATCACTGCTTAAATTCCGAAAATATCCACATTTTTACTGCTTTATATAACATCTGGTTGGTCATAGAGGGAAAATTGGGCATTAGGATCTGAATAGGTAGCATTATCTACACTCAGGAGCAGTGATGGGATACACCTTTACTAGAACCCTTCCTGGGCTATGCGTGACTCTGTAATTGTGAATCCTGTAATTATGAATTCTAACTCCTAACCGTTCTTCCAAATATTGTCAGTATTTCGTATCCTGGTGAGTTCTGATGTGATTCCCACAGGGCTTGATTTAGGACGATTTAGGTTGTTTTAGGTCTTAGAATGTATGATTGTGTCTAGGCTAGATTTATTTATTTATTGTTATTAGCATTGCCAATTTTATTTAATTGTGTAATCTTAATCTTATTATTGTATTTTTGCTGTCATGTATGTGTAAAGTTTATTAGCTAAACTGTAACACATTAAATAAATAAAGTAATTCATAAAGTTATGAAGAGAGACTTGAGACGTGCTACCAAAAGGCTGTCTTACCTTTACCTTGCCAGAAGTTGTGTTTCTTTGAATCTGACAAGGGTTTGCATTTTCTATGACATTTCTAAGTTGTGGCAAAGCATCATGACCCAGAACACCATTGATGCTATATGATGAAGTAGAAATTATTATTCAAGAAAGAAGAATACATTTTTCAGTTGGTTGAACATTGTTTAATAGAATTTTCTTTTGACAAAGTGAATGAGTCAAGAACTGAGTTGGAACTTTGTTGTAAACCCGGATTTCCTTGTTTCTTCATGTTGAACACTGGAACTGAACCTAACTTGAAACCTGGGGAATAGGAGGTCACCCAGGTTACACAGAGAGACTGTGAATATACAAGACATACCATTCTTGATGGTTGTTGTGAATTGCCATTTGTTTTCCTGTGTATTTTATGTTTAAGTGAGAGGGCCAGACATCATTTGTAAGAGTGTTTCCTTTAGTTTTTGTTAGGCAGGGAAATCCATGTCAGGGTAGGAATAGCAAGGCATTTGATGAAATGCATAATTTAATAAAATGGCATATTTTGAGAAATCATCCAAAAGTTTTCTGCTTCACATTTCTGACCCCTCACAGATCCCCAGGCCACAAAACCTACCTTTGGGACACTCTTGGGCATAATTCAAGTAGTGGCAGAATAGTGTTTGACCTCATAATTGGGCTGCTACTACATCTTGCCTGCATTGCTTTGTGTGCACGGCAAGAGCCTTCCAAGATGTCTGCCCTGCGCAGACTTACGATCAGCTGATCCCATATCCACCCTGGACGGCCACCACGTCACCTGATTGGCTGAGCATTTTCTACTTCTGCAGGGAGTTGCCAGAGCCAGCAGCCGATCACCACACTCCTGAAAGTGACAGCCTACATAAGGTGTGTTTTGTGCTCCACTTTGGTGTTTGACCTCATGACTGGGTGGCTACTACACCAGCCTTCCCGCATCTACCTCCAGAATAGCCCGCTTTGCTTTGTGTGACCAGCGAGGGCCTTCCAACATGGCTGCCCCGTGTGTTCTTAGGATCAGCTGATCTGACATCCTCCCGGGACTCCCGCCAGCTCACCTGATTGGCTGCCCATTTTCTACATCTGTGGGGAGTTGCCGGAGCCTGCAGGCAATCGCTGGCCCCCTCAAAGGGCCTCCATCTAAGCGGCAGGGGTCTCCCTGCCTGGCCCTGTCTGGGCCAAAAGGACTGAAAGGCCACCACATCACACTGCCAAGCAGAAACCACCGGTAAGCGCAGCTCAAGCTGTGCCCTACCCGCCTACATGCGAGGAAACACACATAGCCATATACTTTGCGAAAAGCCCTACCTTTTCCTGTGTGAAACACTTCTTCTCAAATGTACGACTCCATTCTGGCCCATCTCCACATGGCGACTCATCCATGCAGGCCCTGTTGATCTGCCTCCCTCTAAGGTGACTGCTTAGGCTATGTTATCTGTGAGAAACCTGAAGGTGTCTCACTGGCTAGTCCCTGGGAATCTGTCATCCAGGTGACCAGGACACGGCTATCACTTTTGGATCCAGTTCCTGCGGGTGGACCACATGGGTGAGGGGTCTTCGGGGAGTGGAATTGGGACACCGAACGGTGAGACACAGTATCCCCTTCCCTGTAACACCTTTTCCTCATCCTACCGGGTAGGATACTTAGGAACTCAACCCCCTGACCCCCTTTCCAGACATGAACACTTTTTCATGGACAGCTCACTGTCAGAGGAAACGGACTAACACCCGATCCATATACCTGACATGTCCCAAAACAATGGTCAGGTCGAGTCAGGTATGTGTAATGGTCAGTAATTGCCTGACTTCCATCACACTTCCCCACAAATATAAAAGGCGGGGCACGAAAGCACACTCTAAGGAAGGCAAATCACACGAGGAAGCAGCAGTTCCAAGATGGCAATTTAATATGAGGAGAAAGACAGCAAGACCGGAGAGGGTTGCAAGGAGGAAGTGCCTTGACCTTTTCAAAGAAAGAATGTTACTTTTCAGGACCCTTCAAGAATAAGAAACAGAAGACCTGGAATTAAAGCTGAAGAAACCAGCATTGTGTGCCAGAGGTACCCAGGGCTCTGCTGCATCGATATCCAAGGTGGGAAAGAGCGTTTGCCACTGTGGTACTGTCCTTGGATCCTACAATAAAGCAGCATCAGTAAAGTCAGCACAGCGGGTGAGTCAGGAAGATTGATCCAGACTGGTCTGTGTTAGAGCCAAGGTTGCAAGCAGCAACATTGTATAGAGACTTCTGAAGAGAACAGTGTGTAAAGCGTATGTGGCGAGCGACGCAAATAATTAAACAGCAGATGAGTGACGGAACTTTTGAAGGAAAGACAGATGCCGTAAACAGTGGTCCAGCGCCACGTGGGTGCTCATTTTAAGGTCTCTGCTAGGTATCCAACTGAGAGGTAGCAAAGGACAAAAGGAATTATGAAATTGAAGTGGTCCTGCAATGGCTTAAGTTAAACCCTGTGCACATTCGAAAGTCTTCAATAGTTGTTACTAACTGAAATTGGTCCGAACCCGGCTGAGGGAGACTAATTGTGTAAGAGGAAGGATCTGAACACGGCTAAGGGGCATCCGGGTTGAACCGTAAAACACCAGAGGAAGAAAGTTATATGAACATTGTAAAAGGGGATCTGTGCCCACAATAGGGGGATCCAAAGTAATGATTGTTGTATAAAAGAGATCTGAGCCCGGCTGAGGGGGTTCTGAGGTGAAGAGTGAATCACCTGAATTAAGTACTTGTAAGAGGAAAAAAACTTTTTTTTTTTTGGTACATCAGGCCTTCTGAATCAAGAGACTTTGATAAGTAAAGAGACTTGGGCACAGAAGGTCCTGATATAAGTTATTGAACTGTATCCTCATGCCGAAGAAATCAGAGGTTGGGCTACGCTCGAGTGAACCACATTGTCCCATGCTGAAAACATGGGGGAGGGAGGCCAATGCCTGAACATCCTGACATATAATTTTTGTGAATACTTCTTTCTTTTTCATAAACACTACCCCCACACAATTTGTATTTAGAGGTAAGGATTGGCAATAGTTTTTCTTTTTTAGTATAGGCCCTTTTTATTTTGACAAGACACCACTAGGACTGCGTTATTATTATTTGATGGTCGTAGCTTGCTCCCATCTGTAGATTTAGGATTATATAGGCATTTATCATACCCTTGTTGAAGTTCAATAAACATCCTTGAACTGTGTTCACTTGTGTCTGTCTTACTGTTGATACCATGCCTTCCTTACATATCACTTCATAAGACACCACAACATGCTCTCCTCTAACTCTATGCATACTCTGCTACCTCTGCAACCAGCCTTTATATGCATACTTTATCTGGTGTCTAGTGCCATCTGCTTGTCCAGCCAAATGCTGCCTCCCTATGTGGGAAGTTTCTCTAATGTAGATGCCTCTCTTTTCATTGCACCGCTGATCTGCCAGTTACTCTTCTAGGTGTGCCCAACAAGTGTGCATTTTGTGCTGCTTTGTAGTGCTTCTTGGGAAATTCGAATCTAGGTGTGCCCAACAAGTGTGCATTGTGTGCTGCTTTGTAGTGCTTCTTGGGAAATTCGAATCTAGGTGTGTCCAACTACTGTGCACCCTCCTGCCTCCCTCGGCTGCTAGGCCGCCTGGTCAGTTCACACGTGCATTGTACAGCCTCTCCAACTATCTCTTTTCTCCTCCTTAACAACACTCTCAATCTCGTCCATCTTTTCTAACTGTTGCTCTATCAACTATCCTTCCTCTATCATGAAGTCTGG
Organism: Ambystoma mexicanum; assembly: GCF_040938575.1. NCBI lineage: Eukaryota > Metazoa > Chordata > Amphibia > Caudata > Ambystomatidae > Ambystoma > Ambystoma mexicanum. The sequence goes on along the minus strand of NC_090931.1, from coordinate 1,006,832,573 downwards.
TCGTAAAAAATGTAAAAAAGAACTCTTTGGGCCTCATGAGGAGTTGGGCGGTATCCCAGCGGGAATTGCACCGGGATACCGCCCAATGCAATTACCGTTAACGCAACTCGGTCTGGCGCAATTTGTGCCAGATCCCGAGTTGTGATGGTACTGTAAGTCCCCATACATTATGAGTCCATAGGACTATAGGGGGGTGTTTGACGCTATTACCACCGGCACTAATCGCGCCAGTGGTAATATGACTGAAAATGGGTGGAAAGCTGGAGATTTTCCTCCAGCCTTACACCCAAATTCGGGATTTGGTGTTGCAGTAATGCAGCAGTAATAGCACTACTACTGCATTTTTACCACTCTTCCCAACCTCTGATGAGGTCCTTGCCCTCTAATCCTGGTCTACCTATCGCAGGCACCTATGTCAGCGCTACCACCAGAGAGACTATCACTGATATTTTCTTTTCTGTCCCCTCTCCAGACCTATGGACTCTTCACCTGATCTCTACTCTCCCCCTTTTTCCTCCTCACCCATGAATGATGGCATTAGATGGGAAGTACTCTTGGCTCACTTCTCATCCTTCATGTGCATCACCGATGTCTAGCATAGTGGCATTATCATGGCTCAGGGTTCTCCACCCAATCTCCTCCTTTTCGACTGGTGCCTGCCAACCCTCATCAATTTCCTTCCTTCTACTGCAACTCCTCCTTCCGTTCACTCGACACCTCCTTCACCACCTCTGACGAGCATACCAGCCCCCTATAGCCCTCCTTGTAAAACCTTCAAGGGTGGTGAATGGCTTCACTTAGCCACTCCGAATGCTCGATCTGCTGTCAAACATTATTCTGACATCTGCCTCCTTCTTGAAAACGTTGACCTCAACATCCTCGCTCTCACTGAGACATGGTTGAATGCCAGCTCTGCCACCTCTTTTGACTCCCTCCTCCATGACGGTTATGAGATTCGACCCAACTGACCTGGTGGTGTTATAGCCCTGATCTGCCCTGAGTGGCTCCCTACTTCTCTCATACCCACCCAGCCTTACTCCTCCTTTGAAAGCATTGTCTGCAAGCTTGGCGTCTCTTTCACCCTTGCCACTACCTATAGGCACCCTGGTCCTGTCTCTTTCTCTCTTCCTATCTGAATTAACCAACTTCTCCTCTTCTCTCCTGACATCTACCTCCAAGCTCCTCCTTCTTGGAGACTTCAACATCCACCTTGACTCCACTATCTCTTCCGCCACACTCTTCCGTGATCACTGTACCTCTCACTCCCTCACTATTCTCCCTTCGGCCCTACCCACTCTGCTGGACACACTCATGACGCCTTTATTCATGCTGATCCTCCATTCTCCAAACTACTTCCTACCCCTCTCTACTGGTCTGGCCACTCCCTCCTCTCTTCCCACTTGGGCCATCTGGGCCCCCTGACCAAGTGTCATGATCTCTGTCCCTAGCCCCCTTAGGCAAAACACTAGATCCAGGCCACAATCCCCCACATGGACCTTAAGGGCCTTCCCATCTCATCTGAGACCCACCTGAAGCCAGACCTGGCGCCTGTGGCGCCAGGCTCCTACATCATGCAGAAGACTAACTTGGAACTGGACTTGGTATTGCACTTTGGGCAATATGGATGCCCCCACATAACTCAGTTCCATGAGCGGAGTTATGCAGTCTAGCTTTTTGGGTGTGGTTCGACCTACGGATGCCTGGGATACCTGGAGGCTATACAAACCGTGCCCGGGCAGAGAAACACGTTTTGCGTTACTCTGCACCTGCAGCGTAACACTCACTGTGTTCGGGTCAGTCTCCTGAAGGCCTTCGCCTTTCCTCCGCATCCCACGCACCTGAAAGAACAAGAACAGCATTAACATCACACTTACCAAGCAGAATCCTGCAGAATCCTGCAGAATCCTGCTTCCATCCATCGTTCCTCTGGCCCTGTGGACAGCATTTCGGCGGTGTCATCTCCATTCCGGAACGCCGCATCCTGGGAAGAAAAGGAACGAAGAGAAAAGACACTAGTAAGCATTCTCGTATCCTGATTCACTGAAACAGCAAGAAGAGTCAAACGCTTACCTGAACTCGAATCGCTCTTGGTAACTTCAGCTCCGGAGCACGCCATCGACCTACAAAGGGAAAAGACAACACAGGTTAGCACATAAAGGACAAGAAGGCGCTGCCCATTGCGCTTTACTCACTGCATCTTATTCTCTCAGCCGGCAGCCATACTGGGACATTGCAGTGGGCTGCAAGGGACAAAGAGAGACATAGGTCAGCATAAGAAGAAGCAAACAGCACCGCGCATCGCGCTTACACTCACCGTTCAGCGCTCGGGTTACTTAAGCAGCACGACACCAAAACCGACCCCTTCCAACACCTAAGGGAGAAAGAGGAGACACCTTGTCGGGCTGGAGTTACAACAAGCCCAGACTCATTTGGCCCGCACCAGTGGAGCAACTACGTCATGCAGCACCCACATCAACCGACGCACCCATGCACCGAAGAGCAGGACAGAGAGCACACTACACAAGAAAACAAGGTGAGGAGAGAACATAGGGGACGGTTTCGTCCTCAAGGGAAGTGGGGGTCAAACAACCAGAGACTATAAAGCTAAATCTGGAAATCCTGTATTTCAGACCCAGTCCCCAGTCGAACAGATTCCAGGGAAGGGTTCGAGATCGTGAACGGTCCAAGCAGGCTGAGTGGCGTCCCCGTGGATATTAGGTGAGCGTTACACTGAGCACTGCCAGCCTCCGTTGTGGTCATCCGACTGATGAAGCGAGTGTCAGTTGCTGTGTTTGCCCCTACTTTCATCCCTCTCTCATTCCCCCCTGTTACCTCTCCAACTGATTCCGTCCTTGACACTCTTCATCTTGCTATCACTTACACTCTTGATATTCTTGCCCCTTTCATGAGGATCCGCCTGAGACCTGCCTCTAAGTGTAACAACTGGTATGACTCCAAATTAGCTGCTTTAAAATGCAAGTGTAGAGCTGCTGAACAGAACGGGCAGACCTCAGGCTTATCCTCTGACAAACAGGCCTGTCGCCTGCTCCAAAAGCAATATTGTCTCTCCATCTTCTCCAAAAAGAGGGTCCACATCCAAACCTGCATCTCTGGAGCCACTAACAACACGGCTGAACTTTTCAAAATCTCCCAAGATTTAGCCCATCCACCTGCAGACTCTACCTCGCCTCTTCCTTCTCAGGGCCTATGAACTGCACTGGCCGAGCACAGTTCCTCTATGAATCAGAACATCCTGACCTCTCTATCCTCCTCCCCCTCCTCTACCTGACCTCCAGATTCTCTTGGCCTCTCCCCCATCCCCATCCACTCTCTCCTCCTTCTCTCCCATCACAACGGATGAGGTCTACAGAGTAGTCCGCTCTATGAAGGTCACATCCAAGCAGGTGTTCCCCTGTTCTTCCAGATCCATGAAGGACAATATCTCTGCCCTCACACAGGCTCTTGCTGTCTTCTGCAACCACTCCCTAGCCTCTGGCTCTTTTTCTACTTCTCTCAAGCACTCCCTTGTGCACTCCCTTTTTAAAAAAAGGCCTCTGCCGACCCCTCATGCCCTGCCAACTATTTCCCTATCTCTATTACACCCTTCCTTGGGAAACCCCTGTGGAAGCTGGTCTTCGCCCATCTGACCCAACAAACTGAACTGGTTGTTTGTGTATATGACCATCAATCTGGATTCTGAGCATCCAGAGGCATGGAAACTGCTCTCTTGAACACCTGTGAAGAATTGCTTGCAAATCTTGACTCTACCTCTCCCGCTTTTCACATCCTCCTTGACTTTTCTTCTGTCTTTGACATGGTCAACTACTCTATAAACATAAAGCGGCTCCATGATACCGTTGGTATCTCAGACAGGGCACTGGGTTGGTTGACTTCCTTCCTCTCTGATCTCCCCTCCCAGGTGATCCTGCGCTCTTTCTTCTCCTCTAACTCTCTTTCAACTTGTGGTGTTCCCCAGGGCTCTATTGTCTCACCATAGCTCTTTAACATCTACCTTGCTCCTCTTGCTCACCTGATCTTAACCTTATCCCCTCACTTCCAGTGTTAGGCAGATGACACACAACTCTTCCTCAAACTCCCCTCCTCCTCTACTTCTTCTATCATCTCCGACTGCCTGCTATCCAGGCATGGTGCACTTCTGATGATCTATGTCTTAATGCCAGTAAGACTGAGATATTCCTAATCGGAAAACCTATTCCTTGCTTCCACCCTACACCACCCTCTATGAGCCCTTGTCCTTCTCCTTCCACTGATGCCAAAAACCTCAGGGTTTTCTTTGACTCCTCTCTCTCCTTCACTCCTTAGATCATGGACCTTGCCAAAAAGGCCCACTTTCAACTTCACCTCCTCAGAGGCATTCTCCCTTTCCTCACCTTCCCTCAGAAACTCAATGGGCCTCATTCCGAGATTGGAGGTAGTCATGGCGCTATTTGCGCCATGACTGCCTCCAATAACGGTACCGGCACTGGTCTCGTTCAATTGGGACTTACCGGTGTAGTTCGACCTTTGCGGGACCGGTAAGTTCCCATTGAAAAAAACATTCCCCATTCCCATAGGGCTCAATTGGAATGGGGAAGTAGCTAATAACGGTACCGCAACTCGCTTTGGGGTGGACGAAAGGCTCCTATTGTACAGGTGATAAAAAATCACATCAGGGACACAAACTGCTTAAATCATAATCCTACAACTTAATATATTCTCCTTACTTAGCTACTGAAGAGGAGCTAAGGGGGCAGCGGGTGCCGCAGGGCTGGCGATACAAATAATTTTTAAAGTCTTGAAAGCATACTCTAGGTAAGAATAGGGTATCTTTATTAAGCAAGTAATCTTAAGCAGTCTAGCTACGAGTTATTAAAATGGTTAAACCAGCTGTGCATTTCCACCAAGCCATAAATAGATGGCTACATAAAGGCAGCGTTAGAGATGTTAAGACTAATTTTACTGTGGCAGTAATTGTGCCTGGGGATAGCCTGGAGAGACCCTTTATACATGCATGAAGACACTTGTGCCAAGCCTGGGAACATGTTTAACCTCTTACATATTAGGAGGGATGTAGACCAAATACACTATGCACCTTATTCTCACTTCTACTCGCCTGGAATCCTCTACGCAGGTGGACAGGTAAAGGCCATTGCTTTTGCATGCTGACCCTGGGGGTGGACAAGCAATGGAGGATCACCTGGGTCGAGGGTCATTGGGGATTGAGAGTGGGATGCCTTCAGGTGAGCCACTGTATCCCCCTTATCCTAATGTCAACCAATCTACCCTCTCCCAACCTTTATGGGTTATTGTAGATCAACTCCCCTTCTTTCCCTTCTCAGGACATCTGACAGTAATGAGACGAGGAAGAAGCAACTGAGAGTAATGAACACCAATCACTTTCACCACTTATGTACTGAGATGAGGAAGAAGCAAATGAGAGTAATGAACACCAGTCACTTTTACAATTTAGGTACTGGGACAAAGAACATGCAGGAAAGGTATGAAGGTTAAGCATGGCCTCCTAATTAAAGTCAGGCAGAATTGAATGATGGAATATACCTGCAGCTCATCCACAGGTGTATAAAAGACCAAGCCATGAGGGAGATGGAGAGAGAGACTGGGCAACTTGGGCAGAGATTATTGGAAAACCAAGGAAATCCGGAGTCAGCCGTAGTGGGATTGAAGGAAGAGACGGGACGCCGGCTGACATCCCCAAACCAAGGGAAGCCTCCTATATGCAGAATCAAGTCTCCCGTGTGAAGTGGGAGCAAAAGGAGCTGCAGCGAGGTGCGAACATTAAGGTTGCTGGGCGTGGCCTCACAGAGGCATTGAAGCTACCTACACTAACAGGGCTCCTGTCTCCAAGTGAGTGGGACTCGCAGAAAGCAGCAAGGACCGCCGAAGGAAGATGCTTACCGCTGGTGAGTGCTGCGGAAACTACCCACAGACTGAGGTGGTCATGGTGGGCTATGAATGCTGAAAACAGCCAAGCTGCTAATATTAAAATACTGAATTGAATGAAAACAGCAAAACTACTAACATTGAATACCGAATCAAATGAAAACAGCAAAGCTGCTAATATTGAATACCAAACTGAATGAGAACAGCAAAACTGCTAAATTGAATGCTAAACTGAATGATAATAGCAAATCTGCTAATCTTGAATAATGAACCGAGTGAAATAGAAAACCTGCTAATGTATAATCATCTACTGAAAGAAAGTAGGAAACTAAACCAAATGAAGAACTCTTACTGCAAAGTTGAAGTCAAGTCTGAGAACTTGAACTGCTTGAACCAGCCTTTGAGAAATAAATTGTTTGTTGAATATTGAACTGCTCAGAGAGAACTCAAGACTCCTGGTTGTGTGACCTTTAATGTGTGGATTGTGTGGTCTGACAACTATGCACATAATCATACCATTGGTGCAGTTAGAAGCAATTACACACTGTAGTGTCTTAAATACAAAGGCATACACTCAAGGAGGGCCCAATGGGTGTCCCCCTAAGTAGCCCCAGATATAAGATTTTGTTACAGTAAAACTACAACAGATGTATGACCTTGCATAGTCTTTAAAACCAGAAACAGATATAGCAGCTCCAGCCATTTCACTTTGGATGTTTGCCAATGTCATATACTGTGACGGGGGTGCTGTTCCAGAAGTTGGAACATGCTTTACATATTCTACTGTCTGTGCTGATGTGAAAGGTCATTTCAACCATAAGAATGCTTTTGAACAGCAGAATACACAAACAAAACATTTATGTGGTACATCAGATTAGATTCCTGAGTTGCATGGCCTCCTTGCACTAAGACCCAGAGAAGCCTACATTAATTTTGTCAGATTCAGAATATGTAGTGAGAGGTTACAATTTTTACTAACAATGGTGGCAAGCAAAACTAATGCAGGGATTCCAAAGGTAAACAGATATTGTGTAAACAACCTTGGCAAAAGGTTCAGGACAACAAAGAGGAAATTCCTCTAATTTGGGTTATGCATACAAAAGCACACAAAGAATTATGTGCACAGTGAATTCAATGTGCTTGCTGGTCAGTCTGCCGGACAGCGACTACAAAAATGGTGGTGCCAACGATGGGCCACTCTGACACAAATGTAGACAAGGACATAAATGTATGCTTGGATGCAGATGGTCCTAGCCCACTATGGTTCCCACCAGGGGCGTTGCTAGGGGGGGGCTAAGGGGGCTATAGCCCCTGATCTTTTGGTTGTAGCCCCGGATAGAATCTCAGGAGCTACAGCCAAAAGACTAGCTAGCCCCTAGTCCCAACAGTTCCGACATCAGCTTAGCCCCGGGTCTTTTCCAGACCTAGCAACTCCACTGGTTCCCACCACTTACAAATACAGTTTAAAAGAGAACAGCTATAGTCACTATCCCTAGTTTAAAGGGAGGTCCTATTGATAAGATACTGCACAATAAGTATGACAGGTTGAAACTAGTTTCTGCAGCACATGCAACTGTATCAACAACCTAGTTTTGAGTGGCATCTATAAAACAGCTCTTTCAGGACAAATATTGGTGGCCAAGGCTTAGCAAAGAAGTATAGCAGTACATAGAAAATTGTTCCTTATGCTTGCAAACAGTTGGAAATTCCAAAAGAACAAAACAGGGCACTCCAACAACGGCAACACATTTCCATTTGAATGCATGTATATGGATCATACAGGGACACTTACACTCCTTAACAAATAGAGATATTTGTTAGTTGGGGTAGACTCGTGCACCAGATTTACCTTGTTGATTTGCCTGAAGAAAGCTGACTGTAAAAAGGTCATTAAAGAATTGCTGTCCTTAGTAGCTATGACAGTAGCTCCAAGCTGACAAGTTCCAGCCTTTTCTGGCGAATCCTTCATAGGAGCCCTGTTAAGCTGGGGTTGTACTCTGCATTTCTCAAACCCATTAAGGCTTCAATCTAATGCAGTGGTTGAGAGAGCGAATGGGATAGTATAGCAAGCCTTGGCTAAATGCATCCTCTCTTCTGGAGGCAATTGGGTAAATCATGTACCATTATTGTAGCGTGGCATTAAAGGAACAGTGTGCTCAGAAACATTATTGTCCCAAGGGTTCGAGCATGTGTTTTCAAGCATATGTTGATCGATCGTACAAACATTTCCTATGCACCTTACCATAGTTTTTCACTTTTGAACACATGCAAAATCAGGCAGCAAGGCGCAGCCATTTTGTGATATTCTTATCTGTTGCCGCATCGCCCAAGCAGGACTGCCCTGGCGGCACTAAATCATATCCCCTGCCCCTGAGCCTGACATCACCAAACCTAGTGATATTCTCCACCTTTCTCCTTGACGTTACTGGGCAGCGTAGCCAAACACACCCAGTCATCACCTACGTGACGTGATGCAGAACCCGGAAACCAACACACATCGTCTCACAACAAAGCGCATCACAATTTGGAATATAAAATTGTATTTTAAAAGGAAGAAGCAAGACTGTACAATTTGTAAAGTACTTTTATTTCACAATAAACGCTACGAGAACATCCGTCGATGGCCATATTCAATCAAATTGGATTTTTCTTTTCTTTGATCTTGATCCACAAATGTTTATCATTACGCAGTGTTCCTTTTGGGTACACAAGGTGTTTATTTTGGGTAAAAGAAGCGTTTTGGTCGCATAGTGAATTGCAAGGCTTGTGCATCAACTTGGCACTAGACCACCGTAAAGGATGTTATGTTGCTCCTAATCACTGGTACTGCGTAAGGGCATATCGGCCCTTGGAGATCGTCCCAAAAAATATATCCAGCTATTGACGTGTAACTGTAGATGCCGGTTGAAAAAGTCATCAGTTGGTATCTGCAATCGATGACAATCGCAGAATGGCAGGATGTACCTGTTTGGAAAACATAATAGAAATGTGTCTCAGTAGCCGATCTTTATTACAATTTATCATTTTACTTATTAATTCGGAATTGTGTTAAAACTAACCATTAGCACAGACGTGAAACAATGTAAACAGAGAGAAAACAACAAATTTGCTTCGGAGGATAGTGCTATGGAGTAGGTTCAGCTCTAAACGGGATGTGGAAGATGACGCTACAATTTGAGGTGCACATAGATGGGATTTTAATGAAATATTAGCCTTGAACCTGGAGGAACCGAGTGGTGGTCTACATGCATCTCGATGCTGGACTGCCCATGTGCACGTTAGAAAGACCAGTACACACAAAGGTTGCACTTGTGCTTCATTGCAATATGCCACACAGAACAAACAAGTACAATGTAACCCAGCAATAACGATCAGCTAATGATAAGTTCACTTGTTCGGGTATAAAATCGGCGAAAGTCAAACTTACATTATATTTGGCATTTCCATTCTCTTGGCGTAACGCAGACCATAGCGCAGACTCTGTTCGGCTCAACGATTTTTCATAAACTGAACTTACATGTTCCTTAGTCCAGTTTTGGAATGAAGAACCTTATCATATCTTACGTTATTACACCCCTCCTTTAATTCAACTCCTTTTGGAATGTCCCTTATACTGTGTGTGCGATGCGTGGGCTTCCTCAGCTTGCAAGCAAAAATTCAAAGCTGTTGACCTTCACTCATAATGAAGATACATTCTTAGTTTGCAACATCTTGTCTCACTGCATCCATGAGAACTGGAATTGTGAAGCACGGGCACAGGAGGAAAAATGTGGGGGCTGTGATTGCTCGCTGTTTGTGGCGCTGCTGCCTGGTAGGGGAAACTTTGCAATGACTGAATGCACCCTACTCCAAAATTGGAGTCAAGGGTACACAGAATTAAGTCAAAGTGTGTCTAGCATTAGCCCCACCTCTGCTTATGTCAGGGCCTCCTTCCCCATGGCAGTAGATTGGCAAAGGAGGCGCCCACCAAGAGTGCAAGATCAGGATGCCACTTTCACATATAATGTATGTTGGTCAGGGGCTCAACCGACCCACCCCTTCCTTACATTAGAAATGACTCCTAACACATGCCCCCATGAATATATTGGTCAGAGTGCTTCTATTTCTCACCAACAACAAACTTTGATGTGCTGTTTTGTTCACAGTCAGTACCTCTTGCATGCAGAGTATCTTATGTAGCCTAGGTCTCATCCCTTTTGTAGGACAAGCAGTTATTCAGCTATTTGGGCAACTGTACGGTAAGGCAACTGCCGAACCCCAAAGTTTCTTTCACACTATTATCCATCTGGCCATTCCACGATGAGTGAAGGTCCCACAGTAGCTCGACAAAACTGTGAACTGTGAAAGCACAGCATTACATTGTATGGCAATCGTAAAAATGGCACTAGTTGAAAAAAATGAATAAAGAGGATACATTTTAAAAGACAAATTGGATGCTTTATTTGAATACTTCATAAAAACATTGTTGATTAAAAAAACAGATAGTAATAATTTGTACCTGGATTTGAACTGTTCCACGAGCTCTGCTTTAGGTGGACAGGGCACGTTGGCAATGTTTTGTGGCAATGTATGTGTACTCGGAACAAAATCGTGCACAGTTCTGTGATTATGCATCTCCAAAACATTAATAATAAAATCTTTCACAAAATCAAATTCCATTTCCTCATATACTAGCTTGACCACCCATTTTTTGCTTCTGTTCGTAAAGGCCATAGTGTAGCGAAGCATCCCAAGGTTTCCCGCAGTCAACGATTGTTCACGGCATACATTCTTGTTATGCGCTAATACCGCTAGTAATGCCCTATATTTCATCCCTTGAATGCTGAAATGCAATCTCTTTGGCCTGTACTTTAGGCAAATATTGTGGAACACCTCCAAATCTCCTGTGTGACAGAATTCTGTGAGTCCCTTCAGATCTCTTGATATAGTTTTATCCAACACAATATTCTCAAGGGCTTTGTGTGGAGGTGAAGATGGAATCAACCACTTCTTCTTCCATTCCTGCTCTGGCGACAAAAGGCCATGTTCACATCGGTGGAAATGTTGATTTTCTGTCCAAGAGTGAAAGTTGGAACAGTGGTGCATCAGTGACTGACATTTTTCTAGTAGAATTTCCACAGACCCATCACAAGTTTTGGAGCTCTACCAAAGATGGTTGCTGAAAGACTGGGACCACTGTGAAATGCTTTCAGAACCTTTTTTTTTCCCTGCAGCTGAGAATTATTTATTGATAGATTTGGCAACGTGCCATACATCAAATAGATGGCGAATATTTGGAAGCTGCTCTTTCATTTTCTTGGGTATTGAAACATGTCTATCCGTGGATATGAGGTCGATTTGCATTCCCCTTGATGGTAGATCTTCCAGTGATTTTATAAAACCAAGTTTCTCCATGGCCACTGAGGAGTTACATTTGGACACCTGCACAACCACCGAACTCACACTTTTTTTACTTTCCATGTCCTTAAAGTGGTATGTGCAGTACTTTGCTGAAAATCCGGGGCTGTCACACTGTCCATCGCCAGCTAGCCTGAACCGTTTTTCAGAGAATGCACTAAATAGACAATTGTTCAATTTTCCAAGCTTCACTAATGGCAGGGAATATATATTGACGTTGATATTTGTAGTACTGCATTTTAGAAATGAAATGGTGTCCCACAAATTGACAGAAACTGGACAACTTAATGAAACTAGAGCCACTGAAAAGTAAAGCTGCTGCACACAACAGATTGCCAGCTGGCAATTTCCCCAGCAGTGGATGAGCGGACCATGAACATTTTTCATGGAACATTTCACAGGTGGCATGTATTTTGACGTTACTGCCTTGTGATACACAAGTCACATTGACCAATGGCTTCCCACATATTTCCCCTCTCACTGAATGCACACATTTCAGCATCTTTATAATCTTCATCAAGCTGCTGTCAAATACTATGTTTTTTGCCTCCTTTATTAGACTATCATACTGCATTAATGTTGTTTCTGACTGAACCGTGGTTGACATATCAGCCAAACTGGACATACTGTAGTCGAGATCTTTCTCTAGTTCCTCTGTCAATTGTATTGATGCTTCAGTCTCTGTGATTTCAGCATCTGTTACTTGACTTGAATCGGAGAAATCATCAATGTCGATTGATATTTGGGTGGCCCTTTTTTGGCGGGTGTTGATTTTGTCAAGTGGTCTGTGACTAATTCAAAAGAATCTTCAATACATTCAGTTTCATCTTTATCTGGTGGAGCAGTCGCATTGTAGCAATGGTCCAAAAACACTTTGCTGGCTTTGCCGGTCACATTAAATTCATTTTTTGGCCATTGGGCAAATGCATCTTGAGTCCGAACACGCTGCGCCTCAATTAATAGTTGCTCCATGGTGTAATCAGTTTGGCAAGCAGCATCTCTCAATTGTGTCGCTGTCTGTTTCTGCCTAGTCCGTACACCACTGGGCAACTAGAAGACAGGTTGGAAAAAGATGTTCAATGTTAGCCCAACATACAGTATTGGACAATTTCCATTAATTTTCAAATATGTTTATTGGCATTTGTTATTTGGTAGAACCACAAGGCAGTAAACACATCTGCCATTAAAGAATAGGTCACTTTGCATCTTAAACAGTAACAACTTAACATTACAACATTAACCATCTCCAGGTGTTATGGTTCCTGATAAGCCGGTGTTGTTTGGTGGCGTCGGGGTGGGGGACTGGTCCATCAGGGGAGGGGGGGTCTCCTGCCGGTAAGGACCACATGGAGGTATGATTGATTGTTCTCAGGGACTCTGGATTAGTCCATAGATCTACCTTCAGTAGTTTTATCCCCGTTCACGGGGGCATGTCATCCGAGGGGTAGAACAAGGGGTCTGTGAGTTCTCTCCAGGCATTCAAGGTCATGCTTGAGGCGTCTGTAGATCTAGCCACACTCTCCTCCCAGGCCTTTGTTTCCGCTAGCACCCACCGTTTCAGTTCTCTGTGCCAGATTTTCTGTTTAGGTCCCAGTGGTTTCTTCCAGGACATCGCAATTGTTCTCTTAGCCAGTATGCACATGATGTCCATTAATCTAGCGAGGTGCTTTAGCTTCGCCGGTCTGGGGTATGTGCCCAGTAGGCATTCCGCGGGAGTCCATTCGTATCTGGTCAACCCCAGAGTCTCACTTGTCTGTTGTATGGAAGTCCACAGTGACTGTGTCTTGACACACAGCCAGAATACATGAAGCAGGTCTGCATTTTCTATTTCATACCATGAACATTTGGAGCTCTGAGTTTTATTAAATTTAGCCAGCCTGGATGGTGTTAAGTATGTCCGGTGTAAGAGGTTCAGTTGTATTTCTCTAAATCTATGGTTTCTGGATACTGTTTTGGGAAATGTCAGAGCCCTCTCCCATTCCACGTCTGTTAATTCCCGGCCTATATCTGCTTCCCATCTGGTTTTTAATTCAGCACTGCGCGGGTTGGGGGTGTCACTTAGATAACTATAGATCAGGGACACCTGCCTCCTTCCCTCTCCCAGTTCGTACAATAGCGTGATCAAGGGGTTTGGCTCTGGTTCTTCTGGCCATGTCGACCACTTGGTTCGTGCCATGGATCTTATCCTTTGGTACCACAGGAACTGGCCTGTGTGGACGCCACTTTCTTCCTGGAGCGTTTCAAATTCTTTAAACTCTCCCTCTGTATATAGGTCCCCCCATGAGTATATCCCTTTCTGTTCCCAGTGTCTGAGGTGTTGTAGGTCCTCAGGGGATCAGCATAGATCTGAGACCAGCGGTATGTTCGGGGAGTACTGGTGTTTAGCATGGGCGAGGGTTTCGGTCCTGTGCCAAATTTTCCGTCCTAAGGTGGCCATGAAGGGGGCATCTCGTAACAGGTGGATGGGGGCCCAGGATAGTTCGCTCATGTACAGCGGAGGGATCAGTGGCTGCAAGAGTGGCGTCGCAGATGTGGCATCATCCGCTAGCCACTTGGTGATAAAGCTAAGCTGTGCTGCCAAATAATATTTTTCAAAGTTTGGGAGTTGGATTCCCCCCTGGGTGTATGGTAATGTCAAGGTGGCGAATGCTATCTTGCGTCTTCCTTTCCCCCACAGGAAATCTCTCTCAATAGGCGGAAGAAAGGCGCTTTGATGTAGAAATGTACGTTTTGAAATCCGTACAGGAATCTGGGGCGCTCAATCATTTTAATTATTGAGGCCCTGCCCATCATGGATAGGGGAAGTTTCGCCCAGAAGGTCATGGATTTTCTTAAGGCAGGAAGAGCGGCTTTAGTGTTGTGCTCGTGCATTTGCTCCGGGGAATGCATTATGTGTATCCCTAAATATTTGAACGAGGTTCTCTCCCACTGTATTCCCACCGAGGGTAGATCCGTTTCCTCTTTTCCCTTAAGGCCAGCCAGGGGGAAGAGGCAGGATTTTGCCCTGCTAAATTTTATACCTGAAACCCTTGCAAAATTGTCTAGGACGTCCAACATCGTGGGCACATTGTTGTGTGGGTCCCTGACGAATAATAGTACATCATCCGCATAGAGAGAGATAATGTGGTCAATGCCGCCCAGCCGGATCCCAGCATCAAAAAATTGCTTTCGAAAAAAAATGGTGATAGGTTCTAGTCCTAATACGTAGAGCATGGGGGAGAGAGGACATCCCTGTCTAGTGCCTCTGCATATGTTCCAGACCTCTGATATATGTTTCCCGGTTTTTACTCTGGCCCTAGGTTTTGTGTATAGTATTTTGATCCATCTAATGAACCCCGGGCCGAAGCCAAACACTACTAGAACTGCCGCTAACCACTCCCAATATATCGAGTCGAACGTCTTTATGGCATCGAGGGACAGCAGTGCATATGCTTCTGTGCGGGTCTCGGTTTGTGCGATAATATGCTGCACTCTGCGTAAATTCATGGTTGTGTTCCGGGCTGGTATGAAGCCGCATTGATCTTCATGTACTACTTCCCCTAAGATTCTGGCCAATCTGTTTGCTAACACTGTTGTCAACATTTTTATATCATAGTTGAGCATTGCTATCGGGCGGTAAGAGTCGCATCTATCAGGGGGTTTATTGGGCTTGATGATCGGGATCAGAAGGGCCTCCCTCATGCTGTCAGGAAATATCCCTCTCTCGTGCGCTTCCTGAAAAACCTCGTGTAGTAGGGGTGTTAGGGTGGACTCATAAGCTTTGTAGAACTCAGTGGGCAGGCCATCGCTCCCAGGAGTCTTGCAGGTGGCCAGTGACTTAATTGCCTCCTCGATATCCTCAGTTGTAATATCTGCATCTAGGGCTTCAGATTGTTCAGGGGACATCTTGGGAAGGCCTATGTCTTCTAGGGTGTCCATGATTTGCTCTAGGGGAACCTGGTCATTGTGAGAGTAAAGACGTTCGTAGAACCCCTTAAAGGTGTCATTTATGGCTTGCTGTGTCTGCGCTACCCCTTCGTCTTCAGTCTATATCCCAGTGATTGTGTGCCAGGGGCGTTCTTTTTTGCAGAGCCAGGCCAGCATTCTGCCTGGTTTATCAGCTTCTGTGTGTATTCTATTAGTTTTGGTGGTGTAGTCAAATTTGGCAAGTCTATCCCACGCTAGAGCAGAGTTAGTTCTAAGCTCTTTGAGCTTGTCCTCTCTTCGTTCAGTGGCCACCGGGGCTGCCTCGAGTTGTTCAATCTGCTGCTCCCATTGGTTAAGTTCACCCCTTAGTTGTTTCCTAATGCCCCCTGCCTTTGCAATGATTTCCCCTCTCGTCACTACTTTCAGGGTGTCCCACATCGTGCTTAAATGGTCAACACTTCCAGTGTTTCTCTCAACGAAACTTTCTATAAATTCGTGTAGCTCTTCCCTGAAAGCCGGGTCAGCAAGGGCGTCTATCGGCATTCTCCACATTGGGATAGGAGGTTTGGGGCCAGCGTGGTTCCATTCTACCAGGAGTGGCGAGTGATCGGAAATGGTTCTGCCTAGGTGAAGGGCATCTTCTATTTGTGACCGGTGTTCATTACTTATGAAGACATAGTCTAGTCTCGTGTGGAGACCATGTGGGGAGGAAAAATATGTGTACCCCCTGGCGTCAGGATGACACTCTCTCCAGGTGTCGGCCAGGTGCAACCTGTCGGTTAATAGGGAGAGGGTTGTCGTAGCCGCTGAGGGCCCTTTTGGGTGCGGGAAGGATCTATCAAGTATCGGGTCATGGACACAGTTGAAGTCTCCCCCCCAGAAAAGGATACCGTATCTATATGGCGCAATTTTGGCGTACATGGAGTTTAGGTGCACTGGAATATTGGTGTTGGGGAGGTAAGAATTTACTATGCAGATCTCTGATTGTTCTAACCGGCCCCATAGTATCACAAACCTGCCCTCTGGGTCCGTTTCGGACTTGATTAAATGGAATGGGAGTTGTGGGTGAATCCAAGTGTATACCCCTCTTGCGTATTTAGAGTACGAAGTTCCAACCCCCTGACCTCCCCAGTGTTCTACCAATTTCGCCAGGGAGTCCGCAGTGCAGTGTGTCTCTTGTAACAGTGCTATCTGCACTCTCTTTCTGTTCAGATAGGACTTGATTCTGTTCCGGCGTAGGTAAGAGCTCAGGCCCCTTACATTCCAGGTCATTATTTTTATATTTGCTTTAGATGCCATAGGGGAGCAGTTGGGTTTCCATCTCCATTATCCGGCCCCCGGCGGCGTCCTTTACTCGCTCACCATGTCTTGGCCCTCTCCCCCCCTGTCCTCCTGTACCGGCTTCAAGCATTTCATTGGTTGGAGATTTTCTAACTATTCAAACTGTCCCCAGCAGTTGCTTTGAACTTGCAGTGCTCCGGGGTTCCTGAGCCTTCCAGGCCACTCCTGGGGTTCCGGATCAGGTATTGTGCGAGCAAACTGCTTACACCTTTCTTGGGTGGGGTGGGTTGCTTGACTGTCGCTCGTATGGTCCTCCAAGCTCTCGTCCGATGTAGCTTACTTTGCAGTAGAACTTCATAGTTTTTCGTTTGCCTACTGTTCGTTTTTATTTCCCCTTTGAAGGGGACAGCCCGTTTCCTTCGCTCTCTGGGAGTTGCGTGGTCAGCTTCGGTCTGAGTTCGGTGATTCTTCCCTGTCATCGGCCAGGTTATTATGTTCGAGCCACATGTTGGCTGCGGCTGGGGTCTCTAGGAACGTTGCCTTGCCTTTATATAGTATCTTGAGACGGGACGGGTAGAGCAGCATGTATTTCAAGTTGAGCTTCCTCAGCCGGGCTTTTATTGGAATATAGGAGTTTCTGGCTCGTTGCACTGCAGGGGTATAATCCGGGGATATGACTATTTTTGAGTCATTCCTTTTTATCTCCCCTCCTTCCCTGGAGAACCGTAGTATAGTTTCTCGGTCTCTGAAGTTTAGAATCTTGGCTATGATTGGCCGTGGGTGAGACCCGGGTGGAGGACGTTTCTGAAGTGACCTGTGGGCCCTTTCCACAGAGAACCCCTGAGAGAGGTTTCTCACCCCTATTTCTTGTTGCAGCAGCGTTTCAATGAAGGCCGTCGGGTCTGGGCCTTCTAGGTCTTCAGGGACCCCCAGAATTCTAATGTTATTATGGCGGACTCGGCCCTCAGCATCCTCAGAGCTGGCCTCCAGCCTCGCCACCTTCTGTTCCAAGTCCCGGACCGTTACCTTTAGGTCTCGGGTGTCCTCAACATTTTCATGCAGGGAGGTCTCCGCCGCCGTGACTCTTTCAGTTAGGTTGCGGGCGTCCTGGCGCATGAGTTGCATGTCAGATTTCACCTTCTCCAGCCTTCCTTCGAGTGATGTGCGGAGGGCAGCTATTTCTTGTAGGACTTGCGTGTGTTTGAGGTCCTCCGCCTGTTGGGGCAATACTTCGGGGGATTCCCGACCTTGTTGTTGTGACTTCCTTGGGGGTCTGACTGTCATGAAAGAGTCCATTGTGACCAGCTTCGGTTTGCTCCTAGGGGGAGACATCCCCTACTCAGAGATCTGTAGGTACTGTCCCCTGCAGGGTGCGGGTCAATCTTCGACCCCCGTTCTGTTATTTCCGAGCGGATTTCGGGGAACGTTGGTCTCGGGGATCCAACCCCAGCTCCTATGTTGTATCCGGCAATGCGCGTTTCCAGGATCAGTTAGCAAACTTCGTGCCAAGAACTATGGGCGTGGGTTGCGAGGAGGGCCCCGGTCTTGGGGGTGCTGTGCCGTGGGCCGGTCCGGGACTGTAGACTGTGTCCAGGTATCTTCTGGCCCCTGCTTGTGCCTTCTATGGGCTGCCGGCGGATCGGAGCTGTCCCGCCACCCACAGGTCGAGCTTCTCGGGGTTCCCAGTCTCTATGAAGTTTTATTTTTATTCACCACCTCTCCCCTTCCGGGCTGTTGTGTTGTGGGCTGGCTCCCGGAGCTCCCCCGCCACTCCAGGAATCTTCCTCGCGTGGACTTTTGGTGCTTTTATTTTGATGGGTGCGGGGGTAGTGTCTACTCACCCTGCTCTCGTTGTAGTCACTGGGGGGCCAACCCCCGACCCTCTAGCGACTGGTGTCCTGATGGAGGCCGGAATCCAAAGGGCCGACTCACAGCCGCCGCGCCGGGGCGCGCCCGAGGGGCTGCGTGCCCTGCTGCAGCGGGGGATGCACTCCCAACCCCCGCAGCTTTATCCCCGGATTCCGGAACCCGGGCGAAGCCAGGATCGCGTGGCCCGGCCCCCTCGTTGATGCGCAGGAGTACGTTCGCGGGGCTGCAGGCCTCTCCTCGCCACAGGGCTCGAGTGGCCTGTATCTGCTCCCTCCTTCCAGGCGCTGTGGCTTCTCCCAGGTCCGTTGCGCAGGGCTCGCCGGCGTTCACGGCTGTCTGCTCACTCAGCTGCCGGAGCCCAGGTGGGGCCGGGGATCAAGTGGCCCGATCAGTCGGTCACAGCGCTCAAGCCCGTACTCCGCCGCGGGCCTCAAGGGGTCTCTAAACGGCTGCTGCTTCAGTCACAGCATGCAGCGGGCAGTGCCATCTTGCGGGTCCCAGTGGCTCTGCTCTGGACTCCGCATTTTCCATTTTCCCCTCCCCAATTCGGCTCAGGAGTCGGGTCGAGTGATGGGGATTAGCTCCCTTGCAGGATTATGCAGACAAGTCGTTGATTGCAGGTGCCAGTGCGCAGGAGTATGTTCGCGGGGCTGTAAGCCTCTCCGCACCGCAGGGCTCGGGTGGTCTGTATCTGCTCCTGCCTATCAGGAGCTGCAGCTTCTCCTAGGTCCGTTGGGCAGAGTACGCCGACATTCACGGCGTTCCGCTCGCTCGGCAGCCGGAGCGCAGGTAGAGCCGGTGATCAGGTGGCTCAATCAGTCAGTCACCGCGCTCAGGGGCGTCTTCTGCCGTGGGTTCTCCGGGGTTTCGAGTCGGCTGCTGCTTCAGTCACAGCACGCAGCGGGCGGCGCCATCTTGCGGGTCCCAGGGGCTCTCCTTTCCGATTGGGCTCGAGAGTCAGGTCGAGTGATGGGGATTAGTTCCCCTGCAGGATTGTGCAGGCCAACCGTTGATTTCAGCACTAATCAAGCATTATTAGTTCTTTTTGGCAGGATCTCAGACGGAGCTCCACGGGAGCTTGTCTTTACGGCATGCGTGCAAGCCACGCCCCTTGGACAATTTCGATTAAAAAAAGCATATTATGAAGGCCCCAGCACAAAACACTGTTTAAAAATTGAAATTGTTTATAAATTACCTTATCTTTCTTGCTTTTTCTTGAAACCTTCTTTGCTGTAACGTCAGCAACAGCAAGCTGGTCCACTGACTCGGATCCATGTGCCTCCTCTTCTATATCTGGATCTTGTATACATCCCTAGAAAATAGTTTCCATTTAAAATAAGTCATTTGTATTAGAAATCAAATTATTCCTTCGCAGACATGGCTTACACAGATAAACTCGTACATCATGTACGTCATTTAGTAAAAATATACATTTGGAATTTCACCTGATTGATGGCTAGTTTACTCGGTCAAAGTTGACTGTGCGAAGCACACTCTTCGAAATTTGCACTCAAGCTATTTGCAAAAACTGCTTGTTTCTAATATTGTCACTGTCTAATAGTATCAGATCTAGGACCGACTTTCTTTCATGTGAGGGAACTGTCAGTACGCATACCTCTGGCACTGGATCAACTACAAGGGATGATGTAATTGTAGTTGAAGCTTCAGCATCTACCTGTAACACAGTACTTGTATTAGTATGGATGAAAAAATTGAAAATGAACACACACATTGTGACGCAGACATTGGTTCATATCAATAGCAAACCACAAATGAAACATTGTGTAAATGAATGACACGATACGTAAATATGATCAGATTATTTCAAATTGTTCGAAATGTTGCACGCAAACAATTTGCAAAAACTGCTTGTTTCTAATATTGTCAATGTCTAATCGTATCAGATCTAGGACCGACTTTCTTTCATTTGAGGGAACTGTCAGTACGCATACCTCTGGCAATGGATCAACTACAAGGGATGATGTAATTGTAGTCGAAGCTTCAGCATCACCCTGAAACACAGGACTTGTATGAGTAAGGCTGAAAAAATTGAAATTGAACACACACATTGTGATGCAGATATTGGTAGATATCAATAGCAAACCGCTAATGAAACATTGTGTAAACGAATAACATGATACGTAAGTATGATCAGATTATCTCAAATTCCATGCATAAAACAAATCCGGAACTGAATAGCTAAGTAAGACTGCCTGATACGCGCTCAAAGTGGTTGTTGACTCCAGGCAAGACATGGATGCTAAATGTTGCTCCTTCATATTCAGTGCATTGTCATGGAGTTGTAAAGGGAAAATATTAGTTGATTTAGAAATGCAAATCTTAAAAATTGGCATGTATGGAGACAGATGACGAAAACATTATGCTTATTTCAAAGGACACTATAGCATGTGTCCTTTGTGACCATAAATCAATATTCTATGAGGCTTCTAAAACCAAGGACAGATGTTTAGCAAAATGGTCTTTATTTAAAAATCAATACAATCTTGTAAATATGAATAGTATCATAAGGGACATTTACACCTAAAACACCAATCCATCCATTTAGTTACCTGTTCACTACACCAAGGGCTATAGCTAAATCCGGAACCGTGACTCACCTGAGGCAGCATGTGAACAAATAGAGTTGGAATTGCATTTGGGAGCAATTTTTTGAGTTGTTCTGAGTTGATTCTTTTTTGTGTACATGGATGGGTCGTACATATACGGGGTAAAGTGCAGGCTGCAGATGCGGTATCGATCACCCCTCTTGTCCTCCAAGAGTTGTTTGACTCTACTTTCAAGCTCTGCCTGCACATATCTGCAAAATCTGACCCATTCTCTTATTCGATCTATAGTCTTTGGGAATACATGCATTGTAGTGCCTTCAGATTTCTCATGGGTCTTAGAAGGGCAACCGAAAATCGCACATGCAGGCATTGTTGCAAATTCTGCAAACAGAAGGTCAACATTATTCGGAAAATTACTTTACATTGTTCTCAGGTAGCACGATGACTCGCAGATTCGCAGTGGTCACTGAGTTTCTCAGGTAGCACGTTCATGAGTTGACTTGCAGTGCTCAAAGATGTTCTCATGATAAATATCAAGTGTTTTATAAAGAATTAGAAAAGTGGGTGTGTATGTGAATGAATGACCTGTATATGTCGTGGTCTTATGTGGATTGCAGGGGTGCGGCCTGCTTCAGCGGATCCTGCCTGGAGACACAGGGTTTGTGGAGGGCATGTGTACAGTGGCCCCAGGGCGTAAGATAACTTTGAAGTGTACATGGTGTTTGACACCTTGGACGTTCGTGCCCCTGCCAGCCCTCTTTGGCAGCACACATCCACTGGTGTCAACTGCCTTTGATAATGGAGGGGGATGGATGGGCCTTAGGCGTGCAGACAAGGCCCGGAACACTGCTGAATGGAGACACACTTATGTGGATTGCAGGGACGCGGCCTTCTTCAGGGGATCCTGCCTGAAGACACGGGGTCTGTGGAGGGCATGTGTACAATGGCCCCTGATTGTAAGATAACTTTGAAGTGTACATGGTGTTTGGCACCTTGGCCGTTTGCGCCCCTGCCAGCCCCCTTTGGCAGCACACATCTACTGGTGCCAACTGCCTTTGATAATGGAGGGGGGGTGGATGTGCCTGAGGCGTGCAGACAAGGCCCGGAACACTGCTGAATGGAGACACACTTGATTCACTGTAAAACTGGAACAACCATTGATAAAAGTTCTGTTGTGCTTTATTTTGTTTCTTAATTTTATGGCACAAATGTACTACACATTGTAAAGTTCAGGTTGCAGCACAGTGAGGAAAAATCCTCTATATTGACCACTGTCACTGGGGAATGTGTCTCTAATGGCACCAACGGCACAGGCAGGTATTACTCCTCGAACGCGGTGTCCAAGCCTCCCATTAAGCCACCATGTGTACGAACGATAGGCCACCAGCCTGTACCACCTGTGAAAGAGAAAGATACAAACTGTTTTTAAATGAGAAAGAAGTATATTAAACATTAGTTGTCAACGACAATTCTTGTATCCAATGGCATTGTTGCCAGTACAAATGCTACCTAGACACTGTATAATAATGAACGACTATTATACAACTATTACTAGAGAATTTTAAGACTAAATTGGTTTGACAATGATATATTGAAGTTACGACAATATAGGAGACAACCATGAAATAGTAGTGGCGTAAGTGACATTACAACCAGAGTATACTTACTCTTTACTTGAATTCCAAGGGCAAACTGTTGCGCAAAGTTCGTGCATAAGCACCATCATAGTCCTTAACACGGACCGTGTGAGGCAGGCTTCCCTGAAGTCTGGCAGCTCGGTAACGCATAGCGTCCGTGTCTCGCCTTGAGATCTGTAGGCAAAGCATCCAGAGTTTTCTCGGCAGCAGCAGTTCTGCTCCTCGGTTGGCATTAGCACGCACCGATTGCCGGTGCACCAGGTGGATATGCCGTCCATGCGACTAGGCTCAGGCACTTGATCTGATTGAATCGTCCTCCCAACTGTCGTCCAAAGCCCCATTGTTTCCGCATCTTTCTCTTTCGAGAAATTCCGCCTCGGAATACTCCGGCTCGTACTGGTAGGGCTGTATTGTTGCCACTGTGGGGAAACAAAAATAATTTATAGTAATGGTACTGGTATCTGTTTGCACGGGCTACAAGCAATGAAGGTAGCTGACCAGAGTACAGAAACGAGACACAGAATACTCAAATAAAGACAGTGAGAGGAATGCAAAAGAAAATCTGATGTTGTCTGTTGTGGAGTGCTCTGTTTATACTTATTGAGGAAAGAGGCTTCCTGCCATTTCCATGGCAACACGTCATTAGCTGAAGCGCAGAGAATGTTGACACGAGATGTGCTTTGGCATTGTGAAATGGGCGGTACGCATCTAGTGATGTCAGGCTCATGGGCGGGGGATATGATTTAGTGCCACCAGGGCAGTCCTGCTTGGGCGATGCAGCAACAGATAAGAATATCACAAAATGGCTGTGCCCTGCTGCCTGATTTCGCATGTCTTCAAAAGTGAAAAACTACGGTGAGGCGCATAGGAAATGTTTGTACAATTGATCAACGTATGCTTAAAAACACATGCCTGCGCTATTCCTTTAATAACTTACCTAGCCTTTCTCAATTTGAACGTAAAGGCCCTTACACATTGCTGTTTGCATTCCCATGTTCATGTCTGACTTATACAATCCCTCTAGTTCTCTCACCAGACCAGCTGCTTCTAACAAATCCCCCGAGGGACTCCATTCATGGTCAGGAAGTGTTACCAAAGCAGAAAGACAAATCGCATAGCACCTAGAAGCCTGGAGACTGAGTTTTAGAAAAGATGCATACAAGAGAATCACCTGAACCATGCTGCAAACCTTCTGTGAAGGTACTGCACATTTTTGGCTCAAGAACAGCTGTTTTGCTGACTCTGCCTCCCAAAAAAGGGACTCGCAAAGTGTCAGTAGACCACCTTAAGCCATATCCAGATAGTTACACACCTGTTCCTGAGGAAAGAGACTCTCTGTCTTGAGCAACCTGACTAGCAGGCAAGAAGAGAAACATAACTATCATAAAAATCAATCAAGAATCCTCTTCAACCTCAGAAAGTATTTGTATTCTTTCTGGAACAGATGATCCAAAAATGAAACCAGAAATAAAGCAAAGGCACAAAATCGATCCTGAAAGTTTTGAAAAGTCCAATGTGCTTAAAGGAATACAAGATAAATCATTGGGACAGTCAATGTGTTCTACAATTTGCTGTGGATAAATGTTCTCACTTCTTTTTGTCTTATTGACCTCCAGTGGAGATCCATACAACCAGCAGACAGATAAATATGTCACCTTTAGCATTAGCACACATGAGGATGGATTACTATCACACTGCAGGGATTTATTGTCTACTTTTTCTTTGATGCACAGTGACGGGTATATGCTTTTATCTACCTCCATTCCTGCCTACTGTGTGTGGGTGTGGGGTCTAGTATACTGCCTTTAGGGTGGAGGAAAGGCTCTGGCTGTAGAGGTGATAAAAATTGCATCACAGTGGTCCCCTCTCAAGAAATGAAATTCCCCCATCACTCAGCGTAAAGGAACTTAACACTTTTAGAGACTGAATGTCTCACATAAGGGGTAGCCAGATACTGTAATTATTCAAAGGAGGGGAGGATGAAATGGCAAATGGCCCTGCCAGCCTAACTACAGAGAATGTTTGCCATGATGACAGGTACTCTGTGGGTCATAAATGCCTCCAGATCATAGCTCAAGATAAACAGACACCATTTTGCTCTCACAGCTAGGATATGGTATGCCATTTCAGATTGTAATTCTCCCCATTATATAAAATAATGCACTATTTTAAATCTGCATATGGAATCATATATTTGCTTGTAACTATTGACGGATGGTCAGAGAGAGTTAATTTGTTCTTCAAATGTTTAGGGCGAAAGCTCTATCAACTGAATGTAAAACCTTTTTTTACATTGTTAATCATGTAAATTAGGCCAATGTGGATATCTCTGCAAAGTAATGTCACCTACCAATGAGTCACATAGCCCAGTGTTCATGTCAGTAAGCCCTTTATTGTGAGTTGGTAATATAAATGTTGTGTAAAGGTATTAGTTAGAAAAAGAAAGACATCTATAAAACACCCACCATAAGTTGTGTCGAGATGAGAATCGCATCATTTGGCTCCCCTGATTCGACCAATCTGATGAAATGATTAGTAACATGATTATATGTGAGGAGTATGATGTCTTAGGAGGCTACAATTTTAATGCTGTAATCTCTAAAATGATATCACATCAAGTTGGAGGGAAACTGGTATTGGGATGTACTCCCATCAGACTTCCCACCCAGAGAAGAATTGGTTGCAACAGAAAAGAGAATGGCATATATTGCTTTCCATTTGGACCCATTGAATGGGTTAGAGATGGAGCACTGTAAGAGAGGCCTACCTGTAGTTAAAGACCCCAGCCTTCTTCAGTGGAAAAGACAGCAGACAGGTCCCAATATAGAAAGAGGGATACTAGGAAGTGAAGGGAAGCTGACCCATGCTTGCTGAGTGATGCCCACCTGTTCTTAGAGGGGAGGAATTGATCCAGTCCTTAGGACGATGCCCACGAGTCTGTGAGAAAGCCATAAGAGATTCCCAGGTAAGTATAATGCCAAAGGGAAATTCAAAGGGAAATATACTCGAAGGGGGAATAGATTGAACACTGGCCCCTACCACTTGTAAGTACTGAGGGGTGGGAGTGTTTAAATTTACTGTACATCCTTAGAAGTTAGGGAATATTTCTGAATTGTACGCACTTCTGGAATTATATATTTGATAGAATAGGTCCTATTGTTTATATACTGGGAGATCCCCTGGCTCCATCTCTGTGTACTGTGCACATACAGAAGAGTGTTTTGTGAGCCAAAGACATATCTCACTGTGTCCATACCTAGAAGGGTAATTTAATTGAAGTAATTTCCGGGTTAATTCACCAAGCAGAGCCCTGCTACCAGTGATAGGTCAAGAAAAAGTGGAAAGGGTAATTATTCACTGGTCATTCTCCCATCTTAATGAGAAATGTACACTGTTACACATTGAGTGATTAAAAGGCAGTTAAGTAACTTGTTTTAATTGTGCTTTCTAGAATACTGTTTAAAATCCTGACATATCTATTGATTAAGGGGTTGGGGGTGGTATATATTTTCAAAAATTGGGAAGTAGAGAGACCTAGATAGGCATGGATATTCTGATTCCATTTTGTTTTATTAAATGAAAGCTTTATTTGGAATCCTTATTCATCTTTCAATCCGTAGTGGATGGACACTCAGAGTAAATCAAACCTATAGAGAGTAATGTGTGCATTTACAAAAATGTATGTAAGTAAATGTAGCATAGAAAACTGATGTGATGAGTGTATTGATCGCTTTTCACTGTAGTTAGAATTTGACATTTGAATTTCATAGATGCATAATTTGCTCATATTTAAATTGATTTAGTTAGTTTTGTTTTATTAATAAATAGACCTTCTTTGCAACCATGCATATTTCTTGTCCCGAAAATGGAGGAAGGCTGTTGTGACATAATATTGTTAAATTGAGGATCCGAGGTTCATAAAAATATTGCGTGCTTGATTTGGTGTGGGTGGAAAATTACCCCAAACTGGATGTCGCCTACAAAAAAAAAAAAAAACAGAGTATATTTCCATTTTACGCAGAGGAGCCACCCACTAGATTTGTCTCAGAAGGGATGTGCTTGGGGAAGGTTGTGAGTTGCAGTTCTCAGCTGTAGGGAAAGGGCACACGGGCCATGATCAGTCACACATGTTTGAAGTGCAAAATATTTCAGAGCCTGGCACTGCCCACTGCATCTCACACCACCCATTGCAGTCATTTAGTTTATGACTCCAATGATAGCAATAGTGGTTATAAATCTGTTAACGCGGATGCATGACAAAGACTTTGATAATACTCCAACTATTGTAAAAAAAGGCTGTGAGATATTTGAAAAACCTCATACTGAGTCCAGCATCGGCCTGAGCAATGCTCCCGACACTTCACAAGGACACTGTAGGCTCTTATGTCCTGGTTGAGTCCCCAGGGAACCTTTTCTTTTCTTCACCTAATCCTCATCACTGTCTTTTTCTCAGGTATATGGTGCTCTTCTCACCCCTTCACTACCAGCTGCCCTGCTTACTCATCCGTATCTAGGCATATAGTGCCCTGGTCACTGCATCACACAACCGCCCCTGCACTCCTTCGGCCTATGAATCCAATGATGGAAATAGTGGTGATAAATCTGGTGAGAGAGATGGATGGGAAATGCATTGACTTTACCCCAACCTATTGCAAGAGAAGGCTAAGAGATATTTGAGAAACCTCATACTGAGTCCAAAAGCAGCTTGAGCAATGACCCAGGGGGATTGGTGTTGTTCCAAATAATCCTTTAAATAGTTCCTCCCACACAGCCCTTCCATGTCTTCATTGTGCAGATATTCTAGGGTATGTCCTGTCTTCCTTCTCCCTCCAATAGCAATAGTTAGAGACCATGAAGTAACAGTGAGGTAGATCACCATCAAGAAATGTCAGTGGCAACCTAGATTTCATGGCAAACAGTGTCACATGTTCCCTTTGGAAAGCACAAGTTATCTTTCCTCCCACTTGTGTTCAACAAACAATGGCACACACTGCTGCTACTCTGAGTCCACAAAATCTTTTGTGCGGAATTATATTGTTCAGGGCAAGATCTACTTATTGCCAAATAACAGTGACCCGTGGGAAGCCAATGACAAATCTGTGTAGGCACCAAGGGTTTGCCCAGAAGTGCCTGGAAGTGCCTGTTAGCCTAGGGAGAGAATCGACGAAGGACCAGGGATCTGTGATCACCAATGGAAAAAATGGACTTTAAAAGCATCTTTCCTGCTAGGGTGAGCTTTTCTGCTTACCAATGGACTAAAAGTACTTTAAATTGATATAAACATTTAGCCATGTGTTAAAACCCACAGTTTTTCTGCCGTAGATAAGTCCCGCCCACCGGCTCCCAGAATTCCATAAGAAGGCAGGGTCATGTGCACCAAGGAGTGCCTGTTAGCCTGTTAGCTGGGAGCAAGGTGCTGGAGGAAATCCACTGCGTCCTTTATTTTATTAAACGTGTGGGAAATCGTGAAGGAGGCGGCAGCCGTTTGGAGAAAGGGTAGGAGCCGAATGTGACATGTGGCACATGCCACAGCGTGCCACAGCATGCCACCAATCTCTGGACTGGCTGATGTAAAATGTACACTTTAAGGGATTTCAAACACATTCAACAAGTGAAAAATACCCTCTCAATCATTGTGGGATTGTTTTATATTAAAACACTTTCAGAAAATTCATAGTTTAAGCACTTATCATGCCCCAGCATGTCACCAATCTCGGGAGTAGCTGATTGCAAACATACTGTTTAAATGACTTCAAAGACATTAAACAAGTGAATATAAAGCCTCACAACCATTGTGAGATGATATAAATCAAATTTTTAAAAATGAAAAACTTAATTTAATTATATTCTGATAGCTCCCTTGAGCTCACAACCTCATGGACTGTAGTCAGAAGTTTCTGGTGCTAGTTCTTATGACCTAATCAGAAAGCAGGGCCTGTAAGTCCCTTTTCAGTGTCAATTTTAATGTGGCATGCCACCTACATATTTCTTTATATCTGCTTCAAATCCGTTTTTTCATTGCTTCAAAATTACTTCAGGCATATCACCTCTTAGGCTCTTGTCCAGTTTCTCCTAACTTACAGCAATTGAATGGTATAAAGCACTTGGAACTCTAGCATGCCACAGCATGTCACCGCTCTCGGGACTAGCTGATGGCAAATTTACTGTTTAAATGACTTCAAAGACATTAAACAAGTGAATATAAAGCCTCACAAACATTGTGAGATGTTATAAATCAAATTTAAAAAAAAAAGAAATTAATTAATTTCTGAAAGCTCCCTTGAGCTCACAAGCTCATGGACTGTAGTCAGAAGTTCTACCGTTGCACCAACGCTTTAGAAGAAAAGTATCTGGTGCTAGTTCTTATGACCTAATCAGAAAGCAGGGCCTGTAAATCCCTTTTCAGTGTCAATTCTAATGTGGCATGCCACCTACATATTTCTTTATATCTGCGTCAAATCCGTTTTTTCATTGCTTCAAAATTACTTCAGGCATCTCACCTCTTAGGCTCTTGCCTTATATTTCATTACTTACAGTAATTGAATGGTTGAAAGCACTTGGAACTCCAGCATGCCACCAATCCCGGGACTAGCTGATGTAAAATGCACCGTTTAAATGACTTCAAAGACATTAAACAAGTGAAAACATAGCCTCACAACCATTGTGAGATGTTATAAATCAAATTTATAACAAAAAGCCTGTGCGTCACCTTGCGGCTGCTAGCTGTCTGTCTCCTGTGCATTACACTATATGGCCTGGGTAGAAGTAGAATCCTCTGACAACAAGTAAAGCAGAGAAGGGCCTTCAAACATTCTGCAGGACCCCTCTCAGGGACAGCTGATGGAGAAAGCAGCATGGGCAGGGGCAGGGGTAGGGTCGTTATCCTATAAACTGGACTTTCTCCTGGGCTGGGTCGCCTTTTCGCAAGGGCTGACAACTGTGAGGCCCAGAGCCTGCAAGAGACAATGGCAGGAGGAACATAAGGCCAGTGGCAAACCACTGTCCGAATCATGCAAAGGACACATAAAATAGTGGCATGCTAAGGGAAAGGCGTGATGGAAGGGACAAGGTGACATACCCATGGTTCTCAACTCTAAAGGGCTGACTCACCCTCCAATCCTCCAGCGCGCCCATTCATTCAAATGGGCGTCTCACCCGCCAAAAACAAAATCGGGTGATTTCACCCGCCTTTGCAAAACAAATGGTTGAGAGCTATGCATACCCCCCACAGAAAGACCAAGAGGGCACTGACTGGGATTCCAGCAGCACTGAGAGTTCTCACTTTTCTGTGAGCTGGGCCACTCCTCAGGAAGGAGAACGGTGCAAAAGGCACAATAAGAGTGTTTAGAAATGCAGAGATAGTTCCCTGGTCGACCCCTTTCATCCAGACCTGCTACTCCACCCGAGATCCTTGGAGGGGAAGCCTCCACTTAAGGCCAAAAGGTACTTGAGCAAACGACTGCGTGCGCCTCTAAATAAGGAGGTGAGAGTCTAATTGAATGTCACAGGTTTCCCCCTTTCTCACCTGTTTTCGTTGTCTGATGACTTCTTTAGGAGGAGTCTTCTTTCTTATGGATCGGGTCTTATTCAATCCCGCTCGGCCGTCCTCAGCTTCCAGTGTTCGTTCAGCTTCGATGTCCGGGATCAAGGGAAAACTCCAGGAAATTCAGAAAAAGGATATGGAGCAGGCGGAGGCGGTGCAGGGGTTCCGGGAAGGGCTGGATAAGAAGGAGGGAAGGTAGATTGGAAGAAGGGGTTCCAGGAACCAGGAAACAACAGAATAATACAAGGGAGAGTACAGGGCACACGTCCGGTCACAGCTAACAGCAGCGTTGAGACGCGCTGGTCCGCGGGGGTATGGCCTCTTTATAGAGTACGCTGCATAGAACGTGAAGACCGGTGAGCAGCGTTCTGAGCTTGCAGCCATGTTGGTAGTATTATGGAGTGTAATCCCCGACGTGTCAGGGACCAGGAGTCCCATAAAGGGC
Organism: Ambystoma mexicanum; assembly: GCF_040938575.1. Taxonomy (NCBI): domain Eukaryota; kingdom Metazoa; phylum Chordata; class Amphibia; order Caudata; family Ambystomatidae; genus Ambystoma; species Ambystoma mexicanum. Next base: position 1,006,802,027 of record NC_090931.1, on the reverse strand, counting down.
AAGTTTGATGGTTCATGACAGCATGCCTCCACCGAAAACCCGTCCCGCCGGGTTTGCCCGGGTGTATGAGATGGAACCTTCTGAGTAACCTGGGGGTATTTAAGTTTGAGATAGGTTCCCAAGTGCGTTCACTGGGGGGATATCCTTTCCATTCCACCAGGTACTGGAGTTGGCCACGTCTATATCTGGAATCACAAATTCTGGAGACCTCATACTCCAGTTGGTCATTGACGAGCGCTGGATTAGGCCGGAGGTTATTTCGAGAGGTCTGGACGTATGGCTTTATTAAGGATGTATGAAAGACTGGGTGGATTTTCTTCCAGGAATCTGGTAATTTGAGTCGAAAGGCCACTGGGTTGATGATTTCCTTTATAGGGAAAGGCCCATAATACCGGGGAGCCAATTTATTTGGTCGTAGATGTCGTGGCAGTAGCTTTGAGGATATCCATACTTTATCCTCTATTGTGTAGGAAGGGCTCTGTCTTCTTTTAGAGTCCGCATACAGCTTGGTCTGGGTCCTGGCCTTCTCTAATTGTTCTTTGGCCTCTCTTTGTACATTAATGAGTGTTTCAATCCAGGAGTCGACTGTGGGAACTGGTGTAGGATGTGGAAGGACAGAAGGTAAAACCGAAGGGTTGAATCCTTGGCTACAGAAAAAAGGGCTGGTCTTAACAGCCGAGTGATCTGAATTATTATAAGCAAATTCAGCCACTGGAATTAAAAGGGACCAATCGTCCTGGACCTTGGTAGTGAAGCAACAGAGATATTGTTCCAAGGTTTGGTTAACACGCTCTGTAGCTCCGTTGGTTTGGGGATGATAACCTGAGGAGAGGGCATGTTGAATTCCTAGTATCCGGCAAAGGTGTTTCCAGAACTGAGAAATGTATTGAGGCCCTCTGTCCGATATGATCTTGGAAGGGAGTCCATGTAGTCGGAATATGTGTTCCAGGAAAATTCCAGCAAGTTCTGACGAGGATGGCAGTTTATACAGGGGTGTATGATTGAGCCATATGAGTGAACAAGTCAATGGTGACCATGATGGTTGTGTACCCCCTGGAAGGTGGTAACTCCACAATGAAGTCTGTAGCTATGAATTCCCAAGGCCTTGTTGGTAGTGGAGGTTGATGTAGTAGACCCGCCGGTCTTTTGTTGTCGTGTTTGTTTTGATTACAGACAGAGCATGCCTGAACGTACAGTCGTACATCAGCTTTCATTCCGGGCCACCAATATTGTATTAGTCGAAGGGTATTGGTAATACCACGATGTCCGGAGTAAAGAGTATAGTGACAGAGGTTTATTATCCTTTGTTGTAGTTTTTGTGTTGGAATGACCAAGGCGTTATCTTTGAACAAGTATCCATGTTTAGTCTTCAAATTCCACTGGTTCTTGCTCGAGATGTCTTTCCAGATCTCAGAGGATTGAGTTTGCATGCAAACTTCATCTAGGAGACTGATTGCCTGAGCTACAAATATTGTATGGGGAAACATCTTAGGAAATGTTCGGTCTTCAGGGGTTCATAGTCAGGACGCTGAGACAGGGCATCAGCGATTATATTTTGTGTTCCAGGTACATGGTGAATCTGGAACTGGTATTGGGCAAAGAAGAAGGCCCAACGGGCCTGACGGCTGTTCCTGCATTCCAGGGCCTGTAATACTTGGAGATTTCGATGGTCCGTGCGAACCTGGACAGGATGTTTAGCTCCTAGAAGTAAATGACGCCACTCGGTGAAGGCTTGGCGGATGGCTAGCAGTTCCTTTTCTAAAACCGAGTAATGAGTTTCACTGGGGGTCAATGTCCGTGAAAGATAGGCAATAGGATGTTCCAGTCCGTCATCGAGTTCCTGTTTCAAAAATGCTCCGATGGCATAGTTAGAGGCGTCTGTTTCCACTAGGAAGGGTCGATTTATATCAGGTTGAGCCAGGATGGGGGCTTGTGTAAACTCTGTTTTCAAGCGTTGGAAGGCCTTCTCCTGGACTGATGTCCAATGAAAGGGAGTATCTTTCTTCAACAAGGCAATAATCGGTTGAACAATCTCGGAGAAGGATGGTATGAACTTCCGATAGAAATTAGCTAGGCCCAGGAAAGACTGGATCGGTTTTACGGTGGTCGTAGTTGGCCAGGATAGTATGGCCTTAACCTTGGATTGATCCATTCCTATGCCGTCTGGGCTAGGAACAAATCCTAGATAGTGAACAGTGGAAACATGAAAAAGGCACTTCTCGGGTTTTGCAAGGAGCTTGTGTTCATGAAGCCGTTGTAATACTGCCTTAACATGTCCGTCATGCTTGAGAGGATCCTTAGAGAATATCAAAATATCGTCCAGGTAGACGATGACGATAAGAAACAGCATATCCGAAAACACCTGATCCATAAAGCGCTGGAAGATCGCCGGAGCATTAGCAAGTCCAAAGGGCATGACCAAGTATTCATAATGACCAAAGGGAGTTCTGAAGGCTGTCTTCCATTCGTCTCCTTCCCTAATACGGATCAGATGGTAGGCACCCCTGAGATCCAATTTGGTGAATATTACGGCTCCTCTTACGGCTTCCAGGATATCTGAGATCAAGAGTAATGGAAAACGATCTTTAAGGGTGCACTGATTTAGACCTCGATAATCAAGACAAGGTCTGAGCTCCTTGGTGTCTTTCTTAGGAACAAAAAATAGTGAAGCTCCGGCTGGAGACTTGGATGGGCGTATGGTGCCGTTTTCTAGGTTAGTATCTAGGTATTCACGAAGGGCCTTTTTCTCGGGTTCAGACAGAATAAACATCCTTTCAAAGGGATTCACAGCTGAAGGTTCGGTTTCAATAGCACAGTCTTCCGGCCTATGGGGTGGTAGGCTTCGACAATAGCAGAAGAGAACACATCGACGTATCCCTGGTAGGCTTTAGGAACCTGGACGATGTTGGAGACCGTAAGAGGACCTTGCTGGGTTGTTGAACGTTCTTCCGGTGGTGTCGGAGAAAGATCCAGGAGTAGACAATGAGACATGCACATTTCGGAACCTAGGAACAGGGAACCTGCTGTCCAATTGATGTATGGATTGTGTTTTTGTAGCCAGGGCATTCCCAATACCAGCGGGTAATGGGCAGATTTTATGATGTCAAACTTTATCTTCCCTCGATGATGGTTTATTGCAAGCTCATTTTCCTTGGTCTTAAGGGTTATAGGTCCAGAAGAGAGGGGTCTCCCATGAATTGCTTCTATGGGTTGCAAGGTGTTCCGGGATTTGTAGGGAATATGATGTTTAAGGACCCATTCTTGATGTATGAATATTCCCATGGCCCCACAGTCCACTAATGCCAGAATGGGGTAGGTTTCCTTCTTGGATGGCAATAGAAAGGCCTGTAAAATTACCAGAGAGTTTTGTCCAGGAGAGTTCAAGGATGGTATGGATGTGGAGCCTACATCTCTCTCCCGAAACTGAGCTCCATCTAGGATCGGGAGCTGGCTTTTCCTGATTGCCGCAGAGGGGCTATTGGACATTCTCTGACTAAATGCTTGTCCGAGGCACAGTACATGCATAAGCCAGTATGGATCCTTCGCAACCTTTCTTGGGGGGATATGGGTCCACAGAAGGCCCCTAGTTGCATGGGTTCAGGTTCGTTTGTAGGAACAGAAGTATCTTCGGATTTCGAGGAGGTCTCTAAGGGGTTCTTCTGGAGGGGTGACTTGGTCTTCCTTTTCTCTGCCTTCCTTTCCTGGATGCGAAAATCAATCTGTAGAGCAAGATCCATAAGTGCCTGGTAAGAACTTGGACGTGCCACCCTGGCTAATTCATCCTTGATATCTTCATTTAGCCCTCTTCGAAAGAGAGTGAAGCAAGTTTCAGGAGGCCAACCCGCTTCTTTAGCCAGTTGCTTGAATCGAGTCACATAAGTGAGCATGTCCTGAGAGCCTTGCTGGAAATCAAGTAAACGTTCTTGAGCACTTAAGACCTGTTCTGGGCGGTCAAACATGGTTTTAAGTGCTTGAATGAATCCGTCATAATCATCCAAGAGGGCATCTCTGGAATTAACTAATGGTGTGGCCCAGGCTAATGCATTCCCGGAAAGGTGTGAAATAATAAAGCCCACGTTAGCTCTGGGGCTGGAGAAATAATAAGGTTTAAAGGTAAAGTGGACCAAACAAGAATCCAGGAATCCACGGAGGGTTTTTGCAGAGCCATCATATTTCTCAACAATGCCGCCCAATAGCACACTGTGTTTTGTGGCAGAGTCGTTGGATAGCACCAATTGCTTTAACGCGGCGTTCGCAGCTTTCAGGTTCTGCACTTCGGTCGTTAGTTCCTGCATGCCCCGCATAAGATCCTGGATGCCGCCTCCATGTCTTTATCGACTTCGGTCAGGGGGCGCGTCTCAATCTGTCACAGGTTTCCCCCTTTCTCACCTGTTTTCGCTGTGTGATGACTTCTTTAGGAGGAGTCTTCTTTCGTATGGTTCGGGTCTTATACAAGCTCGCTCGGCCGTCCTCGGCTTCCAGTGTTTGTTCAGCTTCGATGTCCGGGATCAAGGGAAAACTCCAGGAAATTCAGAAAAAGGATATGGAGCACGCGGAGGCAGTGCAGGGGTTCCGGGAAGGGCTGGATAAGAAGGAGGGAAGGTAGATTGGAAGAAGGGGTTCCAGGAACCAGGAAACAACAGAATAATACAAGGGAGAGTACGGACCACACGTTCAGTCACAGCTAACAGCAGCGTTGAGACACACGGGGCCGCAGGGGTGTGGCCTCTTTATAGAGTACGCGGCATAGAACGTGAAGACTGGTGAGCAGTGTTCTGAGCTTGCAGCCATGTTGGTAGTATTATGGAGTGTAATCCCTGACGTGTCAGGGACCAGGAGGCCCAGAAAGGGCGAGTTCGATGGTTCATGACATTGAAGGCACAATATCCCAGACCTTCTCTGCCGGATAAAGTAACGGACACTCTGGAGGTGGACTCATTCATGGTGAAGCACACCGAGGACCTGAAAATGCATTGACCGCTCATGGATAGCATGCCAGGACACGCTCCCCAATTCCATAGTTCCATTGACCAAGATCATTAAAATGGTGGAAGAGAACAAAGAGGCCCTGCCTATGGATGTGCATATTCTGGCTAATTGGGCACAAAGAGCAGTTTGTTTAATAAGTAATACCAACTGTACGCTAGCAGCGGAGTGCAGACGATCGATTTTAGTAAAGATCGACCTGAAACTTAGGAAGTTGGCATCCTCTAAAGCCACTGCAGCAGCTAAAAGGCTTTTGTTTGGAGAAACTTTTGTCAAACACATGTCCAGATTTGTTGGCACCCTTGCTGCTCTGGACAAAGGTCAGACATTGTTAAAAAGAGTGTTTGTGCCCTGTGTATCCGACAGGGCAGCAGAAGCAGAGGCGTCTCCGCCAGCCGCTGAGGAGGCTAGAGGCCCTATAGAGGAAACAGCTGGTGACAGCAGGAAGACAGAAGGCTGAATCCTTCCTTCCCCTCCTGTGGACGAGGCAGGCGTCGGGGCTGGCACTGCAGCAGCAGGTTAGAGTACAGTCATATGCACACAGCGCAGCAGCAAGCAATGCAATTTCTGCGATAGGTGGTAGGCTAGCGATGCACCTACGCGCTTGGGAGGAGCTTACGGTGGACTCTTGGGTCGTAGAGACTGTGCAGGGGTGTTGTCTGTAATTTTTAAAGAGCACAGACAAATGAAACTGCAGCAACCTTTTGGAATTTCAGAGTGTTAGGCAGAATCACATGCAGTACCCTTTGGGAACACTACATGCAATTAAGACTACAAGTGTCAGTACAATTTCACATTTGTACAAGCCTGTACTACACAGTTACGTGGTAGCATTGGCTGAACAGCCAGACTTATCTCAAGAGTTTAAGTGAGCAGTAGAACAAGTTACACAAAGGGACCAACAAACACTTACTCAAGGTTTCTTGGTAAAAGAATATACATTTATTTACACAGTCAATTAGAAAACATTACACTAGCAAAAGCAGCTTAATATCATACACTAATACACCACAATACACAACCAATAAGTTACTGAACTAGTTCCGCTCCCCTGAATTGGGAGCAAAATGGCACTTCAGTTACTTTAAAAAGGGGTAAAAAGACAAGGTTATAAGAAATGCAGCCCAAATACACGCATAGGTAGGGAAAAGGGTTTCAGTTAACTACAACCAGCAATTCAATTTGATAGGCCTGGGCCAAAGTCAATGGTTCAGAGTCTTTGTATAGGATAGCATAGTTCTTGTAGATAACGGTTAAGTCTTTGCCACGGTTCTTAGAAGAATTTGGCTTGGCGAAAAGTTAGACGATTGTTTAGGGAAGGACCAGCCTTCAAAGAGGGGAAAGTTTCACAAACTTTCTCTGTGGCCGAAAATATTTCTGGACCGCTTTTGCACAGTACCTTTAAAGTGAAGAAGAGCTGTAGCTGAGGCAGTTGTTCCTGGCAGTTCGAGCAGACCTCGCTGTTCCTGTGCTTCAGTCGTGGGGACAAGAAGGAGGACCTCGGGAGGTTCCTGCACTGCCCAGGGAAGAGGCCACAAGCTTGGATAAACGTCGGTTTAAGGTGTGAGTGCCTTAAAAACCACAAACTGCTATCCTTCCCACTGGCTATCTAGTTTTCTACAGCACTCTGTAGAAAATTTGACCAGGAGGGGACGGTTTTCAGGCGGCTTGTGAGTTGGTTGGTCAACAAACTCAAGGGAAGAAGTTAACCTTGAAGGGCTTCTCTGTCGATGGAGTTTCAGGAAATTTGGACCTACAGCAGGGCTTCACCGGTCGTCCAGGAGTTGCAGCAGTCCTCTTCCTTCAGCTCGTCTTCGGTTCTTTCGTTCCAGTGGTCGACTCTGCTTTCCAAGTCCCAGAGATCTGCTTTTAAACAGTTTTCCCCCATTCATTCCAGCCTGGCTGTCACTCATACAGCAGGGTGGCTGTCCTTGCCAGACAGCCAGCCAGCCAATCACGCCAGAGTGCATTCAGGTGTCCTAGGAGACTAAGCACAGGGAGTTTCGGTCACCTCCCTCACATCCTATCCACCCCACTTCAGCACTGAAACCCGCCAAAGGCCAACGAACAAAGGGACCAAACCTGGTTTGCCAAGCAGAGTTAAACACAAGAAGGACCTTTCCTAAATGAAACGACAAAAAAAGTCAACCGGAGTCTCTTTTTACAGATAGGTCTTGGGTGCCATCTTGAAAAACATGGCTGGCCTGATTTTTTGCTACCGTTGTTCGCGGTCGGGTAAAATCATGGTAGTTTCATCTAAACCACTGCCACCAGCCATTTAAAGTAGGAAAGGGTAACATTTGACTGTTACATGCGTGTTTTGACTCGGGGGGATGCTAGGCAACCCCTCCAGCACTCTATATGAAGATAGTGTGTGCTGGGTCAGTAAATATAAAGAGACTAGGAAAGTCAATTTAACTTTACATGCTCTGGGAGATGGTAGTCAGTCCCAGAGAAAGTGTTTAAACCTTGGGGAGTCTGAAAGACACCCCTGTGCCACTGCTCTGAAGGTGTTGTGTGACACAAAGAAACACCATAACCAAAGAACACAAAAGTAAAACACACATCAAAATACATGAAAGAGTGGGGAAAAAAAGGCCCACACTCTTCCCAGGTAGAAAAATCACATTTTAGAAATCCAGCAAAGTTGCTGGGGGTCTTAAAAGGTAAGGGAAATTAGCACATTTTGAGAATTCTCTCTAACACAGAGGAGGAACAAAGCCTTGTGGACAAGGAAGTAGGAGAGTTTCTAAAGAAAATGGCGATAAGGCCAGTGCAACAATGTCTTACTGGTGAAACAGAAGCAAAAGGTCAGGCCGGTGATAATCTCAGACAATTTAACTCTTTTCTCGTGTACCGACACTGCAAGATGGAGGAAATCCTGTGTCTCCCTTTTCGGACTAACTTCAGCACTGTGGTGCTTCACAAAGCTACTCAGGAGTGAGACTGATTTTATACATCAAGGATATTTGTCTCATGGCGCAGGATCTGATGCGGCTTCCAGAGCAAATGGTCCCAATGACGGGTCTCCTAGAGAAGCTGGGGTTTCTCATCAATTGGGAGAAATCCGAGACCAGGCCACAGCAGGTAATGGAGTTCCTGCGGTTTATCACAGACTCAAAGCTGGGGCACTATCTCTGCCCCTGTAGAAAATGAACGACCCTTTGAAACATCACAGTATTGACTTTCCATTAAAGACTAAACTTTACTTGACAGTCTTATATTTGCTCAATCACCTCTTCTGTTTAAAAGTTCTTTTAACTAACTGATCAATTTTCCATCAATCATATGTCATAACAAGTTGTATTCGTCAGTCATTTTACAGTCACTTATCTAAGAAGGAATCTGCTGAACCTCCAAGGGAACCTGACAGCAGGCGCGGACACTAAACAGGCAGACAACACCGGGCGGATCCCTACCAGATTTGGAGGCGGTTCATTGAATGTTTTATTCTTCGTTATACCCTGTTCGAGATGGAGTCATTCATTAGGAAGCTACAGCGAGACATGAAAAAGAAAGAGGAATTGGGGAGGAGGAATTGTGAGGTGATAGCACCATAACGTTGTGATTCATGGACTAGGACAAGTGTCATGGGTGAGGGCAATAGAGTTTCAAACTGCAAAGACTACATTGTCACAGAAAATGTTTTTTTCTTTGTTTTTTGTGTAATTTTTTTTCTTTTTTAAGATTACTGCTTCAGTTTTAAAAAAGAAAAGTACGCATAGTACACGCTTCTGTGTCTTTAATAGAATCATGACTTTCCTGAAAGTAAGTATGGAAAATCTGGACTCTACCACAGTACTAACTGCCTCGGAGTTTACTATCAGACAGCATTTCTGGCTAGTCCCTTTTTTCTGGCAATGTATTCCATATCGTGTCATGGAGTGCCCCCTACATTTCTCTGTCAACAGAGCTGCCAAGTCTCCCTAAAATCGTGGGAGTCTCTAGCAAAAGGAGACAGACACCTGCACTCTCATATTTGAGCAGGATTTTCTTTCTACATCTGCAAAGATCTTCAGCTGTGCCTCAGACAATCCCCTTTGTTTGTGGCAACACTAGGTTGAAATAAGTAACACACTGCTGAGCACTCAACAGCACATGCTGGTCTGACTGGGACTAAGCAGTGTCCTGTACTCCTCGACTGCTGAATTTCCAGCTGATCTCAGTGGCAACTTTGGATAAAGAGGGATAAATGGGATAGATAAGATGATCATGTGTGTAATTTCAGCACAGGTGGTGTGCGAGATGCTACACAGCCCATGTGATGGTCTGACATGCATATTATGGCACACAAACATGACTGTAGTGTCTTGATTTGCTTCTAAATTTGATTAGAAACCACATCCTGCAGTCTCATATGAAGCACAGTTTAGGGTTTCTAAAACAGACCTTTCGTTTTTTAATTTTACATCAGGACAGGAGAGGACTTTGCAATTCTCTTATTGGTTTAGTGTGAAAGTTCATCACTACCAGGTCAGTGCTGAGGACCCCGGTCAACGTCAAGGGATAGGCTTCATGGATGGACTACTTCATCTTAATGTCTACTTTCCTTAAACCTCAGCCCGAGGAAAATCCAGACACTTCCCAACAGACTGGTCCCTCTGAATGTCGCTGTGGCTCATATGTCTCACACTCTGCCCGACCTCTATTGTCCTTCAAAGGCATGCATGAAATGACAACTGCCCTCAGGGCCACAGCTTTATGGAAGAAATGGCAGCATGTTGGCACGAGAGTAACAATATTCTTATACTGCAGGCCCATGTGAAATATAGCTTTGTCTTAAAATCTATGTATCATATGTTTGTCCTTCTGTAGGCTGTTGATTTCTTGGAGTCATAGATGTGTGTGATGTGTTGCATTTTGATAAGTCGTTCATTTTGTGAGGCCCATTGCTTCCGAGTCACATTTTACATGTTACTGTGTGGGATCTCAGCAGTGGGTCAAAGAATAGAAGAAAAGCATGACAGGGTTAAGTTAAAAACAATATTTCCAGAGATACATGGGCTAGATGGAGCCTGAGGTCCCCTGGTATATTAAACAGGCCAGACATTTTAGGCGCTACATAAGGAAAGAGGGAAGGCCCTTAACTCTGGAATAGGGGGTGCAGAGAGTATGGGCTCCCAAAGCATTGATACGAACAGAAATGCAACATTCACAAATAGAGTGTGAGGTGTTCCTTGGTCTATTGTGGTGTGGTCATGTCCACCTTTACATTTTTCATCATCCTATCATGATTGTGATGGACCCAAATCCCCTACTGCCAATTTTCCAAGGGTCATTTCTTCGCACACCACTCCCATTAGAGCTCTTAACTGCAACTGTGAGATTACTTACATGGTCACTGTCCATTTCGATGCAGTGGCTGGCAACCTCATGGACTACCTGCTAGGTTATCCAGGTGTTCGGGCGACGACATCGAAGGCAGTGGAAGTTGAGATGAAAGCTCTGGTTAGCATGGTCAGATCGATGACTCCTCTAAAATATATGTCACTTTGATTGTCCTGCTGCTATTTAAATTCGTTTTCAGCTGTGTGCCCATCTTGATTGTCCTGCTCCTGTTTACATTTGTTTTTAGCTGTGTGCATAACCTGCTTTTCATGAGAATGTGTTAACAAGTCCACCCCTCTGTACTCTGTCTAATCTGCCACCGGTTCCTTCACCCTTCCTCAGTCCCATTGTCCCTCTGTGCTGTTATTGCCCTCAAGCCTACATCCGCTAGCTCCCCTTCCTCTGCGTGTTAACTGTTTATCTGTGCATATTAACTCCCTCAGCTCCCATTGTTTTTCTCCCATTCTTGTTCCTTGTCTCCCCCCCTCTACCTACTGCTCTCCCTGCGCCTCTGTGGCCTCAGCCTGGTTAAGTGTAGTGGGGCTCTCTGCAGTTTGCTATGGTGCTATCTATCTCTCCTATCTTCTCAAACTGCTTCTCTATCTCTTATCCTTCACCCCTTACTAAGTCTGTCAGGAAGAACCTCAAGAAGGATATACTGAGATCTAACCCAGGCCTTCCAATTGCAGGCACCTACGTCATTGCCTCTGCCAGAAAGACTCTCACAGACATACTCTATGTCGTTCCCTCACCCGTCCTATAGACTCTCCATATGATTACTCTTCTCTCTCCTTTCTCTTCTTCGCCCATCAATGGTGGCACCCGCTGGGAGGTCTTTCTTGCCCTCTCCACCTCCAGGGTCCTCATCAATGTCTACTGCAATGGTACCATCATGGTCCAGGGTCCTCAACCCAACCTTCTACTCTTTGATAGGCTCCTCCCCCACTTTATCAACCTCCCTCCGCCTTCTGCACCAGCTCCTTCAGCTCCTTCAGCTGCCCAGGCTCCCATGCCACCTGTGCCCACCTTGGCTCCCTTGTCACCTCCTAACCACCCTTATACCCTCGCCATTGGCTTTCTTGCCACCACCCCAGACATTGACAACCCTGTCTGCCTTCTCCTCTTGGATGAACCAGTCACACACTAACACTGTATCTGGGGCTCCCTTGCCCCCTGTGGTGCCTCCCGCACTGGCTCCCTCCTCACCCATTACGGTCCCGGCTCCCTTACCAGCCTTGGCTCCTCTGCCCCCTTCTACCTCTGTCCCTTAGGCACTATCGTCACTTAGGGGGGGGCACTCCCCCCGTAAGTCTTTCACTGATTGCAATCTGCTCCACATTGCCATGGTAAGCACTCGCTCAGCTGTCAAACACTCCTCTGACATCTGCAACCTCCTTGAACTCCTGGATTGTGATGTTCTTGCCATCACTGAAACCTGGCTCAAGGATTGCTCTGTCACAAGTTTGGGCACACTTCTCCCAGAAGGCTACACAATACTCTCTCTTCCTAGACCAAACAGACCAGGTTGGGGAGTAGCATTGATCTTCCTTGAGTGTATCCCTGTGTCTGTCATTCCCTCTCAGGCCTACTCATCCTTTGAGTGACTGGTATGCAGGCTCTGCCTCTCTCCTATCTCTTCACTCCTGCTGGCCACGTTCTATCAGCCATATGGTCAGCCCTCCCTCTTCCTTTCGTAATGGGCTGACCTGGCCTCCTCTCTCCTCTTCTCATCTCCTCCTACTGGGTGATCCCAACATCCATCTCGACTCACCTGATTCATTAAGACCTTTATGCAACCTTTGCGACTCTCCCTTTCTTTCCATCTTACCGTCTGGCCCAATGCACAACGCTGGCCACACCTTGGATTCTCTCTTCTCATCTGACATTCCGCTATCTATCCCTCTCACTACTTCTCTCTCCTGGACTGATCGTTTTCTCCTCTCTTCTCACTTGAAGCTCTCTTCTCCCCTTGCATAGGTAAGCCCGGCACTGCCTGCCATCTACAAGGTCATCACCCATGAAAAGAGCCTCAGTAGCTGCCTTTGCCTCCACCTATTATGCTCCTTCCACTCCTGCGACTGACTCACACTCTGCCACAGCTCTCTCAAACTTTAACCTCTCTGTTTCCAATACTCTTTATATTCTTGCCTCTGTCATGAGGGTACGACTAAAGCCTACCAAAAAGTGCAACTCTTGGTATGACTCCAAATCAGCTTCTGTTAAACACAAGTGCAGGGCAGCCAAATTTAAATGGGATTCCTCTGGCGCACCCTCTGACAAACTGGCTTGCCGCCTCCTCCAAAGGCAGTATAGACTCTGCATCTGCTCCCAGAAAAGAGTCTTTATTCAAGCCCGCATCTCTGCGGTATCCAATAACACGGACACACTTTTCAAAGTCTGCAAAGAATTAGCCAACCCTATCGCAGCCTCCTTCACCATTGCACCCACCCAGGCAATTTGCTCGGCCCTGGCTGCACACTCACCTCAAAAACAGTGGATATCCTATCCACCCTCTCTTCCTCACCACCTCATGTAGCAACATCTCTTGTACCACCCTAGGCCACCTCAACCCCTCCCTTTCTTTTCCCTTCTGTCTCCCCTGTCACACCTGAGGAGGTTACTAGACAAGTCTGGTCTATGAAAGCCTCCTCCAAACAGGTGGACCCCTGTCCCTCCAAATTAATCAAGGACAACATTGACTCTCTCGCTCCAGTCTTGGCTGACCTCTGCAACCTCTCCTTCGCCACTGGAGTTTTCCCCACCACTGCTCTTAAGCACTCCCTTGTGCATCCTCTCCTGGAAAACTATCGCCTGATCTCTATCACTCCTTTCCTGGGCAAACTCCTGGAGAAGTTTGCTATTTCCCAGCTTACCCTCTGCACTGAATCTATTGACTCCTTCCACAACCACCAGTCTGGTTTTATACCATCCAGAGGCATGGAAACTGCTCTTCTGAACACCCGGGAAGATATGCTCTCGAATCTTGGTTCTAATTCTCCCTCTGTCCTCATTCTACTTGACCTCTCCTCTGCCTCCGATACGGTGAACCACAACACACTCATTGCATGTCTCTGTGATACTCTGGTCATCACTGATCAGGCCCTGGCATGGCTAACCTCCTTTCACTCCGATAGCCCATCCCAGGTGGAACTGGGGTCTTTCCTCTCCCCTATCACTCCCTCTACTTGTGTTATCCCCAAGGGATCTGACCTACCCCCCTGGATTTTCAATGGCTACATGGCCCTCCTGCCCCGTATGATAGCCTCCTTCACCTCCAATGTTCAGTGTTACACGGATGACACACAGCTCTCCTTCAGGCTGCCCTCCGCCATTTGCTCTTCCTCACTAATACCTGACTGTCTGGCTGCAATTCAGTTGTGGTGTGCTCCAAACGAACTCTGAACAGCATCCACAGTAGAATCACTCACCTGTGACAGCAATGAGGGTTTCATGTCCGTTTCAGCACCAGAGGTTTAGGCTTCCTCAGAGGTGTGCTCAGAGACACCCCTGGCCAGGATGGTCTGCAGCACCAATGGATTCGCATGGGCCTCCACAACACGTCCTCCTCCAATGCATCCAGTGCCTCATCACCTGCACAAATTTAAAAAGAAAATGAAAACAAATGTTAGTAGCATAGGCCACACACCTAGGTATTACAATGTTGTTAGCCAACACATGAACCTGCCATGTCACACATGACACAAAGTCAGGCACGCACACAGTGTCAATGAAAGGGAAGGGGAGCCTGAAAGCAGACATGGATGTGTGTCAAAGGGCAAAATAACACATATACTGCATAGCACCTGCATCACACACAAGTATGTGACTGCCATAGTCCTTCCACAAACATGACTGATGCCAATACACAGATGGCACATAGCATAGCCATGCCAGAATTGGCAACCAGCCTCAGATGGAAGTTGAATACTACTGACCATGAGCCATGTACAATGCATGTCAGATGACATTTCATGGAATTCGCTATTAGAAAACACACATGTGTCACATGGTGCAACAACGCTAGGATGTTGTAATACAGTGAGGGCAGAAATACGGATTCAATAATGCTAGGTCACATTGACATCACGCAAGTGAGTAGGCATATTGAAGGGGATAACAGGGTTTAAAAGTGTGTGGGTGCAGTGCAGTGCATGGGTACGGCTTCAACTATGAATAAAAACACAGATCCAGTAATGTCAATGTTGTGGCCTGATGGCACTGTAAGGGTAAATGCCGTCATCATGTGTAAAGTGTTGGTAGTGGGTTGTAGGGATACAGTAAACCCCCACCCCCAATGGCGGTGGGTGGCTGGGAGGCAGTGCATGGGTTAAAATGGTTGCTCAGAGGACCGTGTCGTAGCAGACAGTGTGGGCAGGTGGCAAGTGCATTCTCTCAGTCATCTGGGACTACAGCAGGGGAGAGGAGGACAGAAAGCACAACACATGAGGAAGCATCAGACCCGGAGAAGCTACACCTCAAGTTACATAAAGGCAGGGAGGCTGTACCAGAGGGAGGCCCCAGCTCAACACAGACGTGAACCACAAACTAATTTCCATGAGGAGCAACTGACCCTGAGGGAGTAAGAAAGGGATGATCAAAGACCATGATAATTAAGTAAATACTGGAAGTGGAGTTGAAGGAATTGCTGGCCCAGGACCCATAGGGACTTGCTAAGAATGCACACGGTTCAGGAATGAACACTCATAGCCACTATGAGCCTGTGCCATCATCACAGTCCTAGTGAGATACCTTGCACCAAGCCTAAAGGACTTTTCACACAGTCCAGGACTGGCAGAATTGCAGAGGGAAGACTGTAGAATCACAGAAATCCTGGTAAAGCCTGTTGCAGTAGTCCATCATAGGAATTACCAGTCCTCTGGAGACCGTGAGCTGCTGGGGGATGGAGATGAAAGGAAGAATGCCTCTGAGGAGGAGTAACTTGCAAGGTGACCTCACAGAGACGTCAGTCATGTGACGATAGAAGGAGACTGTTGAGTGGAAGATCATCACAGGCTATCCGCGACCACAGGTTGGAGCAAGAATAGGGCCAAGAGAGGCTGGACAGAGAGTGTCATGGAAGGAGGGAGCAGGTGTGGTGATGAGGATTGCCTCTGTGTGCAGCACATGGTTTGTATGCAGTCTGCATGACAACAAGCACGTTTCAGTCCAACATCACATGGGTCACACATGGCAGTCATGACAATGTAGCCTGAACTGGCAGACAATCATAACACATCACCCAAGCAACATACATATGGCCTGTACACACACGCATCACCACTCACTAGACATTTCTGTCACGCTCGCCGGGTCTCCACGGGGGTGTCGCTCGAAGCTGCAGGAATGATGTCTGCACTGGCGTTACATGCGCCTGGATAGAGAGGCTTGCACGCTACTTCTCCCTCACTGTCACTTCCCAGGAAGCGTTTGCCTAAAAGGTTGAAATAGGATGTTAACAGCCGTGAGGAGCGAGTTTGGTTCCCACCTCCCGTAACCTCCTAATGCCCCCTCTCCGCTTCAGCCTCACCTTGGGTTTATTAATGGTGGACTCTCCATCCTGCGATCTCTTGCAGGGGCGCAATAGGACAGTCTTTCCCTGGATCGAGTTCCTTCACTGATCCTATGGGGCTGTAGCGGAGTCTTGAATAGCTTGACTCAGCAGGTAAGTCTCTATGCCAATAGATGCTTGGAATAGTTGCTTAATGTCTTTATTACCCAAGTGTTGACCTTGTTTTCACTTTTCTTTCATGCGCGGTCTTGAGCAGTTTTCAAAGGAAGGCTTGGCTCGTCCTACAATGCTGAGCAGATTTCCTTCGGGTGAGTATAGCGCTCGTGCGTGGTGCTGAAAGTCTCTAATAATGGTTTATTTCCCGTGCGTGATTAACCTGCTGTCTTCTTTTCTTTTCTGCTATGCAGGTGCAGCGCGGCTCCGGAGCGGCGAGCAGAAGTACCAATTCAGAGGAATCCCAGATGGAAGCGGTTTCTGGGTGAGTATCGAAGCCGAAGAGCAGCTGAAGGAGCGGCCGCTCGGATGGAATCCTTCAGGTAAGGCCTCAACTGCTGTATTAATTCCTGTTCCTTTCTTCTCTTCTTCTCTTCTCAGGTGCCGATGGATCGAGATTCCAGAATGGGCGTGGCTGCTGGAGTTCGGGTACTGGAGCTAAGCAGACACGGTGAGTGTTACGCTGCAGGAGTGCAGAATAACGCAAAGCGTGTTCTGTCTGTAGGGTGTGGGTTAAATAGCCTTGTAAGTAGTTCCAATAAAATAGTCCCTTCAGCCTATTTCTGCAATCTCAGGTAAAGTAGTCCCTCAGCCACACCCAGGATAGGCTGGATGGCTCAGCCCATTAGGCTGGGCTGTATGTAGTCCCATGCAGTGCACCACCAGATGGAAAATTATGAGCCTGGTGCCAACAGCACCAGGACTGAGTCCAGGAAGTCCTTGGGCAACCCTTTGGGGCTTTATAAGCCCTTATGGGTGTCAGTGACTGGGGAAGGCCCGCCAGCTCCAGATGTTTGGGAGCATGCACCATGACAATTCCCTCATACATTGGCATCTCCCACGCCTGGGATCTGCTCCACTGCAATAAAATCACTAGTGATCTCCTCATGTCCAGTGAGTTCATCGTCCTCTGGTGGTGACCCACTTCCAGTCACCAGACTAGAGGCAAACTTTGCAGCCAGCTTGTCTTTTGCTCGGTGTCGAAGGTCATTCCAACGCTTCACAACATCACCCGCTGTGCGCCTCTCATAGCCCAAGGCGTTAATATGGTGCGCGAGCCACTGCCAGTGGGTAATACACTGGGCAGGTTTATGTGTGCTGCGTGCCTGCACTAGCATGTCACAGCCGTGTTCCAACATGTAGACCACAAGCATGTCCAGTTGCTCATCACAGAAACTCCTCTTTCTCGACGTGTGGGACTCCTGTGCCGTGTCTGGGGTCTTAGCCTGTACAACTGGAGCATGCTTCTGCCTCTTGTGAGGTGGTGCACACCCTGAGTGGCTCTGGTCAGTAGGGGCTGGAGTACAGGTGGACTGGCCTATGGAATCAGCCACCAATGTAACTACAGAAGGTCAGCTTCTCTGCCACAGTTGTCTTGGCCTTAGTGACAAGGGACTTGGCTCCTGAGTCACACTGGGCCGGGACCAATCCAGTCCTGGCTGGGAGACCCTGGGCCAGGGTGTCAGTTGCTACAGCTGCCCCTGCAGCTTCCAGACCCTGGCCAGTGTGAACAGCAGATGACAACGCTGCTCCAGATCCCCGGGTGCTGGTGCATGGAATTTGCACCGCACGTGTCTTGGCCTTCGGGACATGGAAAACGGCCATTGAGTCACCCTGTCCCTGTGCCGGGACCACTACAGTCTGGGCTGGCTGACCATGAGCCTGGGTAGTGGTAGCCGCAACTGCCCCTGCAGCTTCCACACCCTGGCTACTCTGGACAGCAGATGGCACTGCTTGTCCGGGACCACGGGTGCTCAGTATGTCAGCAGCTG
Organism: Ambystoma mexicanum; assembly: GCF_040938575.1. Classification (NCBI taxonomy): domain Eukaryota; kingdom Metazoa; phylum Chordata; class Amphibia; order Caudata; family Ambystomatidae; genus Ambystoma; species Ambystoma mexicanum. Next base: position 1,006,784,219 of record NC_090931.1, on the reverse strand, counting down.
CTGCATCTCCCTGCCCCGGGTGGGTGGGGGGCATAGTTCTCCCTGAATGGTCCTGGACACCTTACCCACGTGGACCACCTTGCCCACCTTGGCCACCTTGGTCGCCCACCTTGGCCACCTCTGACAAGTCCGCCACCTTTGCCTCCCTTCCCACTTGTTGCCCTCCCAGTCATGACACTGATGGACCAGCGCAATGGGAGGTGCAGCCAACAATTGTCCTGGGCAATTGGAATGAGGGGCAGAGTACGTGATGGAAAACATACCACTGTGCTCCAGAAAGGTTCTATGTGACCCCTGGTGAAAAAATAACGGGTTGTGCAATGCCAAGGCACCACAAAAACAAAAATCAACATGTACGCGACTGCTCGGCAGCCCACGTGTGAGTAAAAAACATCCTGCAATACGCTGTGTCACCCAGCAACACAAATAATGCATACGCGAGGAATATGTAGGCTACTATACACTCGAAAATGGGGTACGCAACACAAAGGGGCAACCACAGTGGGAAAAATGCATGCATGACTCACTTTCTGTCTCGTACAATGAAACAAATCACACGCGCATAGGCAACTCCCCTCCCAGAACAAGTAGTATGCACTGCCATAGTAGAGAACTATTCGCGTGTGAACCCACAAATATATGAAGTTCACGCGTCCGTCCCCACGAAAAGCACATACAGTGCACTGTTGTCCTATGCAGACCTTTAACCTGATACTGAACGGCAAAGCCCAACATCCAGCGAGTGTCTTGTAACTTACGCGCTTAGGGCCTTCCCTCTGATTACACGATAACGCACTGTTTCTGCACATGCGGAGTCACTCTGTTTCCAGGCAGCCATGCAAAAGAACACGGAAAACCCAAGCTCCTGCCTACAAGGCCATTTACCTGCCTCCAACTTTCCGAGCTGCCTCCTACGAGCCATCTGTTGCTGCTAGCCCACTTTGTGTGCCTGCTGCCCACATGCCCTGCAGTTTGGTGCCTGCTCATCAGCCATTGCCAGTGATCCTGTTGTTGTGACCACCTCTGCTGATCCTGAAGACCCCCGACTGCCATACCACCACTCCACAGCCCAGCCCCAGGACCACCTTGCCCACCCACACCTGCCTCGGGTGTTGCCATGTCTGACACCACACCATCTGAGGCAAGTGGCAACCCCCCGGCAGAGAGGTAGAGGGCTGTCAGCTTCTCACCCAGGGAAGTTGGCATCCTGGTGGAGCAAGTCCTGGGGCATCATGATGCCCTCTTCCACGGGCCATAGCAAGTCGGCAATGAAGGACGGAAGAAGATCTGGGGGGACATCATGGGTGCCATCAACGTGGAGGGAGTGGCACCCTGCGACTCCCATCATGTCCACAAGCTCTGGGAAGACTTCAAGTCCAGGACCCACAACAAGGCCCGACGCCTCCTCAAGGCAGTTGATGATCCAGTGAGGCGCCGGGGCCAGTTGACCACCGACGTGATGAGGGTCCTGGAGCGCTTCTACCCAGCGCTGTACCCCCAAGTCTTGGAGTTGGTGCTCTGTCTGGAGTCGACTGGTAAGTGTTCATGTGTTCTTGTCCACCATAGTGCATGTGCATGTTGACGTGTCGCTGGAGTGTGCACCTTGGCCTTATGTCTGGCATGCATCCTGTACAGGTGTCTTTGTGCATGTCCCTGACAGTGCTGTATGTGAGTCCATTCAAGCGTGTCCCACATCGATGGTGACTGTGTTGCAATGTGTGAAGCGCACCGGCATGTTACGACGCACATATGTTTGCATACCTGTGTCTGGTCTGGGGCATGCGAGAGGTGTGACACATGGGTGCTTATGTCACCATCATGGACATGCATGGTGTACATGTGTGCGTGTCTGAGTAGTGAGTGTGTGTGACTGCCCAACACTCCACACGTATGTTACTTGAGTTCTTGATTTGTGATTGCCTCCCGCTACCAATTTGCCCTCGAGTGCACTGTGACGTGATAGCTCCAGGGCCTGCCTCAGGACTGTCAGGTGATGTGTGTGAATGAGATGTGTATGTCCCATGATGTGTGTGATCTGAATACACAATTATGATCTTGTGTCAGTGCCTTGTCCATGGATGTGAATGTCTGTTGTGAATGACAGACATGTTTGTGAATGTGTGTGAATGGCACTTCCCTGTGTGTATTGGAGGGTGACCTTTGACAGTGCCACTGATGTACATTTGCATTGTGACAAACACACATGCCCACATATGTTCAGTAGCCTGATGTTTGTGTTCTATGTTTCCCTATCCACAGCAATGATGGAAGAAGAGGGAGGAGAAGCCGCTGTGGAGCACCGCAACAGGGATGCCTCCACCAGGCACAGACGCAGGGCCCAGTCCTCCTCCCAGGTACCGTTATCTTCCGGTAGCGAGGAGACTGGTGCTGTGTCCACGACAATGGCCGCAGCTGCTGAGGGGAGGCCCAAGAGGATGAAGTTGGTTGTGGGCACCTCGGCAGTGGGAGGGACAGGTGAGCCCACACAGGGGCAGTCCGATGCGGAAGACAGTGGGGAGTCATCCAGGTTGGTGGTGGTGGAGGAGGAGGAGGCCACATCAGCCCAACCCATGGGGCCCGGCAGGGGTGATGAGGTAGGTGTGACTGGTGCAGTCCAGGATCAGGGGCCGGAGGCAGTGCAGGTCACCGTGGAGGGGCCTGTGACTGATCTTGTCCCTGGAACTGCGACTGCACCAGTATGCACCTGCGGGCATGCCTCACGCCGGACCCATTCGCATGTGGCGGATGTATCCACGCAAATGGATCTTCCACTACCTGTGGATGAAGCAATTCGTGACAGGGTGGAACCGTTGCTAGCCCGTATTGCGAGGCGTACAGCCAGCATTCGTGATGATGTGCAGGCTTCCAATCGGGGGCTTGCACATCATCAAGATGAGGTCTGTTGCCTCATTAACTGGCTAGGTCAGTTCCTGATCACGAATCTGGTACGTGTGCTGGCCACTGCTGCAACTCCCCCTCCTCCTTTTCCTCCTCAGTGCGTCAGTCATCCTCCCTACCGTCTTCTGCCCCAGATATCACCAGGGCCTCCTGTGTTCCTGTCCCAACTCCGGCAGCCCGTCCGGTGGAGATAAACATCCCTGCCACAGTCGGGAGTCGAAGGAGGATCAGCAGAGGTTGTCACTACAGCGACAGGAGCTATGGCAATGGAGGAAGTGCAGGCACCAAGCAGCATGGCACGTGCACGACGGCCCGGGTGGTTTCATCATCCCGGAGGCTGTCCTTGTGGCGCAGGCACCAGGCCTTTTGGTAGCAGCAGGCTCAGGGTAGGATGCAACAGGACTCGGGCGTTCATCATCAGAGGGGCAGGTATGGGCCATCGGGCAGGAGGCAAACATGGACCTTATGACAAGGATGTCTTCCGTGTTGGAGTGTTTGGGCCAGCAAATCGGGGCAGAGCGGCAGCGGGCACAGGAGGGGCACCTCACCATGGCCAGGGTGGAGAATTCAATGCATCGGGCAGAGAGGCGGGCAGAGGTCCTCGAGGAGACTAGCAGGGAGTTCGCGAGGAGCATGGAGGAGTCCCTGAAAGCCCTTGAGGGGGAAGCCGAGGCACGCCTACTGGAAGTGGACACAGTGTTCGATGATGCCTTGGCGGAGACTATGAGAGAGGATGGTGAGGAGATGGGCTAGCCCGCTGCCTTTGTATACAGTTCTTTAGGAGTAGGTTTAATTTGTTTTTTCTTTTTATTTGGAGTTCCTGGACTTTGCTCCGCATCTTGTATATAGTTATTTTTGTATTGTAATTTTAGGATTTTCTACATGTTTTAGGACCATGGACCCTGGATCTTTGTTAATATTTGGATTTTAATTTGAACAGTTTTTTAACCATGAAGGAATGGTTTTCACATGATATGTGATTTCATTTGCACATACGTTAATGGACAAGGACCACATTTTTGACTCTTTCAATTTTTTACATCACATTGATTTTGGTTTTCACTTTCTTTTGGTTTTTGATTTGGTTCATGCATGTTTAATTTGTTGTTTTTACAGTGTGTGACTTGGATACATGTATTTTTAATTTTTTGACATTCAAATCGAAGTGGTTTCTGGTCTCAACGGTTTAGTGCATGTTTCACTCCTCCATGACTCATTTGTGTGTCTCTGCTGTTCACCAATGTTGTTCATGTGTGTGCACATGCATGCATGTGTGATGTTAGGATTCACATGACATAGGGAGCATGACCAATGGATGGGTGTTGAGGTGCACCAGGGGGATGTAGCGTGTGGTGGCATTTTAGTTGGCATGTGCTGCGTGATTGTATGTTGGTCCAATGTGTTTTGGGGTGGGGGCCGGGGACATGTGGCGGGGCCTGCCTGCAGGTTGCCGTCACTGGTGGGGGGGTGTGGACATGAGGCGGGGCCTGCCTGTAGGTTCCCGTCACAGGTGGGGACATGTGGCGGGGCCTGCCTGCAGGTTGCTGTCTCTGGTGCGGGGTGGGGACATGAGGCGGGGCCTGCCTGCAGGTTGCCGTCACTGGTGGGGGGGTGGGGACATGAGACGGGCCTGCCTGCAGGTTGCCATCACAAGTGGGGACATGTGGCGGGCCTGCCTGCAGGTTGCCGTCACTGGTGGTGGGTGGGGACATGAGGCGGGGCCTGTCTGCGGGGTATGGTCACGGGTGATGGGGTGGTCATGTGGTGTGGGCTGCCTGTGGGGTATAGTCACAGGTGATGGTGGGGGTTCCATGTGGTGTGGGCTGCCTGCGGTGTATGTTCACAGGTGATGGTGGAATCCCATGTGGGGTGGGCTGCCTGCGGCGTATGTTCACAGGTGATGGTGGGAGCCCCATGTGGTGTGGGCTGCCTACGGGGTATGTTCACAGGTGATGGTGGGGGCCCCATGTGGTGTGGGCTGCCTGCAGGGTATGTTCACAGGTGATGGTGGGGGCCCCATGTGATGTGGGCTGCCTGTGGGGTATGCTCACAGGTGATGATGGGGGTCCCATGTGGTGTGGGCTGCCTGCGGGGTATGGTCACAGGTGATGGGGGACCATGCGGTGTGGGCTGCTTGTGGGGTATGTTCACAGGTGATGGTGGGGGTCCCATGTGGTGTGGGCTGCCTGCAGGGTATGTTCACGGGTGATGGTGGAGATCCATGTGGTGTGGGCTGCCTGTGGGGTGTGGGCACGGGTGATGGGGGGGCCATGTGGTGGGGGCTGCCTGCAGGGTATGGTCCACTGTTGGGGTCTGGCTGTCCCGTGAGGAGGCGTCTCCTTCCAGGGGAGTTGTGCGTGTATTATGGGGTGCACGCGGGCCTTCCCACATGATTTGGCTGGTGCGAGCAGGGTATGCGATTTTGCTGGGGTGTGGATGGGGTACGCGAGGGCCTTCCCACGCGATTTTGCTAATGCGAGTGGGGTACATGATTTTGCTTGGGTGCGGACGGGGTACGCACGGCCCATCCCATGCGATTTGGCTGGTGCGGGCGGGGTATGTGAATTCAATGAGGTGCGGATGGGGTACGCGCGGGCCTTCCAATGCGATTTGGCTGGTGTGTGCGGGGTACGCGATTTGGCTGGGGCGCGGACGAATTACGCACAGGCCTTTTCATGCGATTTGGCTGGTGCAAGCGGGTTACGCTCTGATTTTTCACGCGATCATGATGGGGAGGCGGCTGTGTGCTGGGTCACGGATGGCACAGGCCTTGTGCCGTATTGGGCATTTCACTGGCTTTTGCCTGCGCAAGGGGGTGTGTTGGGGGCGTTACTGGTGCTGCTTGGTGTTCATTGCGCCACGGCTACTGATCCCTCGGAAAATCCATGAATACGCATGCCGCGCAATTGCTGGTTTGCGCCACAGCTGGTGCACGCGTGGCACACTCTCCTTCTTCTGCACTGGATTCTATGAATTGGGCCCTAAATCGGAAGATTTAGCAACATTTGTAAATTATTTTTTCATGATCGTGCATATACTCTGATATATAAGTTATAAATATTATCAGTAGGATATGGTTATACTGTATTTATCACAGTTCGTACAGTCAAGTGTGAAACGCATGAATTAATGTACAAACACACACACTTTAATATAGCGTCCATACTGTTTTGGAAAACATGTACACAATACATGTTTGACATTTAAAGCATTACACAGTAATAGGTTTTGGATTGAACTGTTTTTGAAATTTAGTATTATGCAAGAAAAGCACAAGATGCAAATACTTTCAGTACATTTTTTCTATCCTGCAAACTTTCAGACTCGCACATCCTGTTTATTTTAAGATATAACTTAAAATAAAAAAGAGAGCATCATTGAACCATGTGACAGTTTACATTAGAGATAGAATTTCGACCATGCCATGGCGGGAGACGTAGTGGCGTAGTGCTTGATGGAACTAGGCCTGAAAGCATGAGGTCTTGAGTTCATGAGCCGCTCAACTTTATTTTTAAAGGAGGATTATAATTGGCGCTTTGTATTTTTATTTTTAAAAAGGAGGATTATAATTTGAAAAACGAAGAGACAGATTTACAGTGACACGTGAAACCTTTTTTGGGCATGGCATGTGACACCTGCCAGTGGCACGTGTCACTTGTAGTGGTGACATGCAGTGGCACGTGTCACTGGCATATGATACATGCCATATTCGGCTCCTACCCCTACTGGGTGTTTGGTGGCTGGCGGCAAGTAAGGATCTCAATCCTGGCTCTCTTATACCTTTTGAGAGGTCAAACCTCCTTCGGTGTCGGACACATGAACCGCGGAGATACTTAGCAGCAATATTATTTTCTAACATGATGTGCAGTAAAACGAATGGCTTTTTATTGGCCCGCACTCATTTTGCAAACTGTATACAAAGTGCGAGGAGGCCAAATGGACAAAGTGTGAAAGTCGTAGAAACACTATATTCATGGACAAGTACGTTGAATGATTGATTGCTGAGTGTCGCTTTGCCGCATACCTGCAGCAGGTCATCTGAAGCTAGCACAAATCCATTGCCTTATGTCTATTTGCTGAGCGTATAACTTAATACGCTGGAGAAAGTTGTAAGGAGCGCTGAATTCACTGAAACTAGTGGCTAAACAAAAAACAGCTGTTCACGGCTTTTGTCACGCCTCGCTAATCAAAATGCATAATATCTATACAAAGTGAAGGTGAATGGGGGGGGGCGCTACGATGTTGACTCTTGTCAGAACATGTTGGCTATGTCATGAATATGAAAGAGAGCTGCCAGGCTGAATGGTCTGCTGAGAGTCGAAATGCATTTTTAGATGCTAGGATAAATTGACTTATGTGAGTCACTTTGCTGCATTTTGGAGTGGGTAATTTGAAGATAATATACATTTACTGCCTTAAGACTCTTTGCTGAGCTTTTAATTTGATGCAGTGGAGAAAACAGTAATGAGCTCTGGAATTACTGAAATGTTGTGCAAACAAATAATAGCTGTTCACGGCTCTTTCATGCTCTGCCAATTAAAATGTATAACATCTAGACAAAGTAAAGGTGAACCAGTGGGGCCGACTGTGCTGATTGTTGTCAGAGCACGTGGGTTAGGCTGTGAATATGAAAGATAGCAGCCCTGCTGCTGAATAATATGTAACGAAATAACGTACTGGCACTAGGGGAAAGAAAACATTGACAGAAGTAGAGGAGAACGTAGCCTTTTCTCCTATATCTCTTTTCCTTCACATGCATTGAATCTAAGATACCTATGGCAACGAATTGACTAGGGAGTGCAAAGGCTGGGTACACTAAGGTTGCATAAATAAATAAGTTGGGCTCCTGGAAAATCATTCCTTATAACATTATGAAAAGAGCACTGTTAATGGCGAAAGGAAAGAGGGTACCGAAGGCTATTAAGGGTGAAAAACGTTCCACCATAGGCATAAAAATTTAAGCCTCAAGTATAGGTATGAGGAAAAAGATTATCTGCTCAAGGAAGGAAAGTGTCTTAGGCCCCATAGTCTTTACCACAAGAAGAAGCACAATTGCAAAGGCTTTAGCAATGCCTCTGCCACCTTCACTGCAGCAAAAGAAAAACAATATTTATAAAATAGATCCCTAAAACTGTGTACTCCCACATAGCACTGACAACAGTACTGACAATGAAATGGTGAAACTGATAGAAAATTTGGAAGGAGGAAAAGCGGTTAGTGTAGAAGTAGAATCGGGTCAATCACAACTCGTGTTTGAAGAAGAAGGGGAAGGAGAGGTTACATCTGAAACGGGAAAGAACAGCAAGGGGAAAGGTCATTGAACGAAGATGAACAAGACTGCTCGATGTCTGACACTCCACTTATATTCTCAAAAGGAATAATAACACAACTAGCAATGAGGGGTAAAGTGACAGAAGAAAGGCAAATAGAGTTGGAAGAGAGGGGGGTAAAAAAAAAAGAAAAAAGAACCATTGCAAGTATGGAAAGAGTGTACTCTACACACTTTATTTGAAATTAAAGAATGGATACAAAAGGAAATGACTCAACAAACAGCTTGTCTAATAACAATCTCAATCAGGATAATGAAGTTGGAAACTGTAGGAAAAAATGTGCAGGAACCTATATTGGGTGAAAAGAATTATATTGGGAGTAGTGGAGATCAAGGTGAACCTGAAAATGAGCAAGGGGAAAAGAAAAACATTGAAAAAGAGAGGAAAAGCAGAAGGTGGCAACAGGATCGGAAGATCAAGAAAAGGAAGACACAGGGGAGGTGGTACCTATGATAGAAAATCAAGAAGATGAAACCATAAAGACAAATGGTGAAGAGGAAGAGTTATGGGTTGTAATCTCCAAAAATGCAAGAAAAAGGGGGGAAAAAACAAAGGGTTCTAAAAGCCACAGAATTGAAGATGGGCAAGTCATCATCTTGAAACTTTCTGAGGAATATAGGTAAGGGATTAACTGCAGATCAGGCAATAACAGAAAACGATGAGGAGGGAGAGCAAAGGGACAGGTATGAGGTACTAGGTGTTGAAAATAGTGATCGACAGGAGTATAGGAACTCATAGATTAGCCTAAAGGATGCTCGAAAACCGAAAAAAACAGAAAAGAAAATAGCAATGACAAAAGAAGGAAGACCACTGTTTGAAATATTTAAACAAACAGCACAAATCCCACAGAAACAACAAATTCTGCAAATAACTCAGCAGAGAATAAGTGGGGAAAGTATTTGGGAACTCAATGTGGAGGATGACAAATTGGAGTAATACAATTACCCCAAAGGTAGAGTGAGAAAAATCAGCGAAGAATTGGGAAAGCAAGAAGAAGGAAAGGTGGATGGAAGAAAGGAAATAGAAACAATGACCTCAAAGGAAAATGTGAGGGACATTATAACCGAAATTTGGAAAGAAAAGAACTAGTGCAAAGAGAAAGAGGTAAAAGGAAGAGGGACAAAGGATGAAGTAGAAACACGAATAGAGGAAAGGAGAAGTAGTGAACAAGGAGGAGGAAGGTTTGAAGGGAATATGGAGAACTTGAAGGAAGTAAAACAAACAGAAAATAGGGGGACAGGGTATAGGGAAGGAGATGAAAGTAAGGAGGGGAACGGTTGGAAACTCTGTCAACCCAAATACCCAGAGGCACCAGGTCTGATCCTTCAGTATCTGTTTGAAGAAGGACAATAATGGAGTTATTCGAAATAATTTCAGAATTAAGATGAATTACTTCTGAAAATATTCAACTTGTAGATTTTATTCATGGGTGGAGGTATGATTATCTAACACTTATTTTCACCTCTGGTAAGGAACATCATCATGAGGGAGGCAGAAAGCCTCCATAAATGTGGTTATGATGTATGTCTCTGGGAAAAACCAAAAGAGGAAAGTAGAAGAAAACTTGAAAGATGGGGTAATGAGATAACATCAGAAACGCAGGATGAATTCCTACAGAAAAAAAAGGAAAATCAAAAATTGAAACGCTTAGCAGAAGTTTTGAAAGACTCGTTTGCGCAATTAAGAGCGCTAGGTCAACCTCTTTAGATCTATTGGTACATTAAGGATCTTAAGCTGGAATTCAAGGGGGAATAAACACTTGTTAGGCAACGGTAACATTTACGCAGAACTAAAAACATTTGATGTATTATATATACAAGAAACATGGTCCATAGAAAAACTATCATGGGATGGGTTCCAGTCTAGCTGTATACTTGCCACACAAGGTAAAATGGGCAGACATGATGGAGGATTAACAACACTAGTTAAGGCAGGAAAGGGACTGCGGAAATGTGAAGAGTGGAATGTATATGGGGAAATACTTGGAACAGGGTGGTAAATAACAAAGAGGGATGAAAAGAAGATACTGTTGCTGATAAATGTTTACAGATCCTTTGAGGTAAACTTGCAAGAAATTCTAGAGAAATTAGATCAAAAATTATATTAATGTTTCTCTAGGAACAAGGAAGTTGAAATTATACTAGCTAGGGACCTTAATGCAAGTTGTAATTTGGAAAAATGAAAAGTATGAATTGGTTTTTATCAAACTACGCATATGTGGAGAAATGTAAAAGAAAGAAAGTGGAAGGAGGAATGTGGATAAATTGGGTGGCGAGTTGGGGATTGAAACGTCTTGAGAATGAAAGGTCAACATTGTCAGCTAGAGGTTCTAAGTCACACATTGACTTTGTCTTTATGCTAAAACCTTTGAAAGTATGAAAAGATTTCAAGTAAAAGAGACAAGTGTCAGTGAGCATGCTATGTTACTGGTGGACCTAGAATGGCAGAACAACTGCAATAGGGAGGAAAGAAATTTGCAGAACCTATGTATTAATAACATAGGAAACCGGGTAAGGTGGTTGGAAAAATAAATGTGGAACTTTAATACGCGTATGTTAAAGGAATTTAACAGCACATTAGTAGAGGAGGTGCTCAGATATTCAGTAAAGGGGTTCCCAGAATACCTGGAAACTATGGTTAGGGGTGCCGGGGTAATAAGAAAAACCAGCTTACCTGAAACATGAAGCACCAACATAACTATAGCACTGAAATAAGGAGGAAAAAGAACGAATTATGAAGGGATATAAGGAACATCACAAAGAGGTTAGACACATTCATGAATAAACAGGAAATAATAAATAAAAAGCAAAAGTACAAAAATTGGTTAAAGCTTGAGAAGTTTAGAATAACCCAGGAAGATGGGGAAAAAATGCTAGAGAGCTTGCAAGGAATAAACCCTAGGGCCTTCCGGGATTTAATTAACAAAAAAGAGGAAACGAATTGGAGCAGTTTGACTAATCCAATAGCTGAGGATGACTGGCTAAAATACATTGAACAAATGTTTACTACAAAGAAGGGTGAGATACATACACAGGAAGTAGAGAAATGGGACCATGCAACAAATAGAGGCAAAGATTATGATGGCAAATCCATCTAGGGCACCTGGACCAAACAAATTAACAAATAATGTTCTTAAACAAGCCCCTCAATTATGGGCCAAGATATTGTATGTCCAATTTCGAGATATAATTGAAACACAATCAATTCCGGAAACTTGGAAGCGTTCATTTATGGTACCTATTTTTAAACAGGGTTCACGAGAAGAACCCACAAATTATAAAACAATCTGTATAATGGACGCGGACTCAAAAATCTTTGCCTCTATATTGCTTGAAAGAATCAATAAGTGAGCTGAAGAGAACAATATTTTAGATTACAGAGAAATAGGGTTCTGAAAATACATAGGTACAGATTGTGGGGGGTCTACTGATAAAGTGGTTACAGAAAAAGGCGTGGAAATCTAGGGATGCCCCAATTTATGTGGCTTCCATGGATCTTAGTAAAGTCTTTGATTGCGTGAATAGAAACATGCTATGGAAACAGCTGGACAGAAACGGAATACCAAAGGATCTGCTGAGTCTGATAATCTTTTTTTCACAATAAATCCAGAATTCAAGTAAAATTATATTCAGAAGGCCTCCTATCAAAAGAATGCAAAACAGACAAGGGAATTAGACATGGCTGTATTCTGGGCCCCACCCTATATAATTTGTATGTAGCAGGAGTGGGTAAAGCCCTGGATGAAAATGCCTTTTTACCACCCAATATTGGGAACCTAAAAATAAGCTGGGCAAGATATGCCGATGATTTCCTTCTTATTGATACCACTCCAGTTGGACTCCAAAGACTCATAACTACATTTGGAAAGTACATGTTAGGAATCAGGTTGAAAATTACATCATCCAAAACAGTGATAATCAAGGTAACAAGGTAAAGGAGAAACAAAGAACAGAAAGAGGAAGTTTGTTTGGAATTGAGAAAACAATGAACTAGCAGTGAAATTAAATTTCCAATTCCTGGGTTACCCTGTAGTAGCAAAGTATAGTAAGACCTTCCTGGTAAATTACTTAAACTCAAAAGTTAAAGGAATGATAAATCGAATGAAGAGGGTGGATAACAAATATGGAAAATTATCTCTGAGAATAGAATTTTACAGAAGTAAAGTACTTCCAACTATCATGTATGGGTTAGAATTTTGTCCATCGGATATGGAATCTGTATATAAAGCGGTTGAAAGTAAAATTTGGAGAGCGGTTTTCTACTTTCTACCTAAATGTATACCATTGGAGGTAATCGGGTATGAAATGGGCCTGCAATCATTGGTAAGCCTGATACAGTGGAAAAAACTATGTCTGTTGAGTAAATGCAATTTTTCTAAAGAAGGAACTTTGTACCAACAGTTGAGATTGAATGACACATGAAAACTTTAAGGCTTGAATGCAAAACAATTCAGAAATAAATCCAAACTTAGTTAAGAAAAAACTTAAGGTAGTGGGTTGGGAAAAAGTTGGTAATCTATAATTTAAGACTGTATGTGCATGTATTGACAGTCAGGAAAATGGTTGGAGAACTAGAACCATATTTAAAGAAATTTTCAAATACCTGAAAATTGGATTTATGAGATTTAGAATTAATGTATTTCTAACAAATGAAATAAAATGCCTAAGAATAAAAAGAGGGACAGAAAATGGCACATGTAGATTCTGCAAGGATAAGGAAGAGTTAGAAACACTACGTCATTTAATGGTTGAATGTCCTGATTTGTCAATACAAAGAGAAAGGTATTTTGGAGAATTTATCCACAATGTTTGGCTATTGAGAGATCTCCTATGGCTAAAAATGCTACACAGGGAATTCATGTCTGAGAATATGAGTTCTAGCTTTTGTAAAACATATATGTAAATTAGACTTAATGGTAAAACGATGTGATAAATTAATGAATTTTATGAAATTCTATAAAATGTATATTGCTGTAAAAGAAGTATAACAAAGCTTTTCTTCTTCTTTTAATACCAACAAAAAGTAAAAGCTTTTATAAACTAAATGACAAATAAAGGAACAAAAAACAAAAACAATCTGTGTACCTCATCAATGTTTGACCAAATGAAGCAATATCATGCACAGAAATGGAACCAGCATACAAAGCAACTCCACAGGAATCATCTAACTCTCAGCAGTGTTCTGGAACTCACCTGCACAGTCCCCAAGAAAGTGGGAGCTGTGTTAACCCCAGAGTAAATTGCTCCCAGACTGCACCTTAATTGTTAGATGGATGCAGTCATTTTTCCCAACAGAAAGAGATTCAACAGGTCTGAGGGTAGAAAAGTCCACTTCACAAAATACATGTGGACTAGCACCCAAAGCACCACCTACATGGCTGTAACACTGCATTGGTTAAACTTCTAATGAAACAGTGTCTGGCAAGAAAGGTGGTTTATTGCAACATTATCATGCCATTCATCAACCAGCTGCTAAATCCATGCAAAGTCTTGTTGGAGTCACACATGGGTAGTGTAAGGGTGCAGAAGGAGGAGACTAACACGCAGGGGGCATAATGGTTGCTATAGACTTATTTGCCTAGAGAATAAAGACACAACTTAACTTTTCCCTATCTCTATGAGGTTTTTTCCCTACTTCAACTAAAGTGTGAATGGCTCTGTCAGAATGTCCTTGTAAATTAATGAGTCCACCGTCATGTATCAAACATCTCTAATTCTGTCCCTTAAACTTAAACTTATAAATAAAATAGAAGGTTGCATCAATGTTCTTGGTTCGGGAGAATGACTCCCTTGTCCTGGAATGGTCACGATATTTCCCAGAGAAAGGACTGTCAATCCTGTAACACTCTGTATCAGAAAAGCTCTCTGTTTCCTCACCCCAGGGGGAATGACCCACTTCCTCTGGCTTACAATATTCTGAGGTTTGATCCTTTTTGCACACTCAACTACCAAGAGAATGACTCCCTTCTCCTGCTCTATGGCTTCCACTGTTTCTCACACAAAACCAGGGGGAATTACTCTCCTTCCCTGGCATATTGTTATATTGTCCTTTTTCCTGTAGATGTAGCACTACCAGAAGTATTACTCCCTTCTCTTGGTATCTTGGTTTCACAGTCACTTCACACTCAGTGGTATGCAGGGGGATTGTCTCCTTTCACTTGGGTATCCTTGTTTCACACTTTTCTTTCTTTCCCAACAGTTCATGCACAAGATCCTTGAACTAGGTTTCATTGGGCCATCTGGCTTGCTAAGTACTGCCACAAATAAGAAGGTCATTCTTGCTTGCCTTCTCTGTTTGTAGGTCCCAGATTGGTATTTCTCTATTCAGCTTGTTGTACAGACCTGGTTCACTATCCTGCCAAGTACTGTCATGAAGAAAATGATTTACAAAGTTCTCTTGACTCACTCTTTATGCTTTGGACAGTTTTGGTTCACTAACCTGCCAAGTACTGTCATGAAGTAGATGATTTACAAAGTCTTTTTGATTCTCTTAAGTTGTGGGGTTATGTACTATCCCCTCTTAAGGAGTTCCCCCGCTTTTCCAATAACAATATTTCTCTCTTTCTCTGAGGGTTCTTCACAACCCCAATTCTTATATTGGGCTTCTCTGACACTTCCCTTAAGTGTCAACACTTTTGTTGGTACCAACCAGCTAGCCTGTTTCTTTCCATACCTTTAGGGAACATATCAGTGGGCTCTTTTGTGTCCTGGGACTCATTCACGGGCTTTGTGCCGCCTATAGGTACTTCTCCCTTTGGTCGGCGGCTCTGCACCTTCTGGCTTCCTCCAGCGTTCTCGCCCACTCTGGACCACGTTGTCCATCTGCTTTCTCTGGTCAGGCTGCTTTTCCAACAGCCACCAAATGGCTCCTTCCAATGCTGGACCTGATAGACACCTGGTTTCTTCTGACAGTCTCGTTCTGCAGCCTTCATTTCTTCCCATGCCAGACCGCCGCTCAATCCTCGGCTCCTTCAGGTAGTGATCTTCATCGTTCCGCACCTCCTTCACCCCAGTCTTTGCCATGCAAGTGTTACTAGGGTAGTCTGGGCCCTTCTTTGTCTCAGAGGATCGTATGTCCCTGACCCTACACAGCTACATGGAATGGTTGGGTATATTACGGAGATGTACCATAGGTGTAGGTGGAGGAGGGGTGATTGCGAGGGGGTTGTACCGCATTCTCCCTAGATGCCTGTCCCTATTCCTAGAGGGGATTCCCTTCCCATGGGACCCTCCCCTTGTGTTCCACCCCCATAGGCACTATCGGGTAGCAGCCTCACCTCCCAGGTTTTATGCGAAGGGCTCCCCCTTGAGGAGAAGTGACAACATCTAGGAATTTGACACAATAGTCATTTGGGATAAAGTGAAGTACTGGCTGGCAAAGTGCCCTGCAGCTATCCTTAGGCTTTGTGGAAGTGGAAAATGGCTCCAAAGTCATTTCTGCCTTAAGATTGGGGAACACAATGCATGCCCAATGTTTGGCACATGTTATCCACCTTGTAATGACAGCATTCTGTCAGCAATTTCTCTATTCATACCCCAACAGAAATGCTTTTTGGATTTGTAAATTCAACATAGCCTCCCAAACTACAAGGTCAAAATGTATGCTCCGACACTGCATATGCTTGACTGCCTCTCTGAGCAAAGTAATGCTGTAAATGACAACAGCTGCAGTCACAACTGAACATTTGATGGGGTCTCCTTTACATCAACATAGTAGAAGCTAATTCGCAATGTGAGGTCTGTGATCTGGCGTCTTGAGTTAGACATGCATCATTTGAGCCATAGCTCTGTATTTCTTGTGGGAAAAGAACCTGTTCAAAAAGGCAACAGAACATGTAAGCACAGTTAAGTCTGACACTCTACAGCTGGTGAGACAACTGTTGTAAATGTAACAAGTTGTAACAAATGATGCAACAAGGACATTCAATCGTATGCTTAATATTTAAAGTGCCAGGATCTTCTTTTAATAGTGTACCCCTCCACTTCACAAGGACACTGTGCGTTCTTCTTTCCTGGGTTAGTCTACAGGGAACCTTTTCTTTTCTTTACCTCCTCCCCATCACTTTGTCTTTTTCTCAGGGATATAGTGCTCTTCTCACCCTTCCACAACCATGGTTTAAGTGCTCTGATGACTCATCCATACCTAGGCATATAGTGCCCTGCTCACTATACAAGGGATGTAGTACTCTGCTCACTAGATCACACCTAGGAATATAGTGTCCTGTACACACCTCTGCCCACTTCCTAATCTGCCTTCCCCTTGACCATAGCCTTCATTTTCACCTTCGTTGTCCTATGGCTCTGTTTTCCCCTTGGTTGGAACCTTCATCTTCACCTCCTCTCTGGCGCTTGAAATCCTTCTTCCACGCCAGGTCTTACAGTCAGCACAGCATTCTTACCCTCCTCTCAGGGTCTTAAACCCTGGCTGTTCACTCCTGATCTTAAAGCCAGCCCAGCAGTCGTCCTCTCTTCTCTGGGTCTTCTGATCTGATCTTCCAGTCTGGAAATTACCTCCCTCTCTGTTCCAGTAATCTTCTTCCTCTGTAACACCACAACTCACCTCTTCTCTACCATAAACCTCCCTTCCACATTTCATGGGGGCTGGCACTTACGTAGTGCTTGGATGGGCTAGCTTCCTGTTTATTGGCCAAAGGTGTCACATGCCCTCTCGGGGCATGCTCCATGGCAGAGATGTTTTGTAACCTTAAGTTCATGGGGAAGTCTTTATATAGGAAACAAGACATTTGGATCCCACTTCAGTCCATCTTTGTTGCTGGCTGGGAACAAGCTTCTGGTGTGTTCCCCAGTCTCAGGGTTGGGAATTTTCCATCTGTGAATTTAATTCTGTTGTCCCCTTGTGTCAAACAGCTCAGGGCAAGCATTACACCTGTGTGATGTGAGTTTGAGTAAAGGGGTTCTCCTTTGTTTGGTGCTGCGCGGGTATCCTTTCCCTTGCTTTTGATTTAGACTGCAGGTGATGTTGTCTCTCTTGTTGTGGCTATTGTGAGGGGGAAAAGGACTTCATACCTCCCCAGCGTTCCTGGTAGTGTCGGAAGGAAGTGGGGCTCTGTCTATGTGTACATTAACTGTACAGGTGGGGAATTGATTTCCTGCTTATGCTCTGGATATTAAATTGGGGAGGGAAACATGTTGCCCAAAAGTGCCTCCTTTCGGGATATAAAACACTTCCATATGGTACCCCAGTCTAATCACTTATTTTCCTGAATTCAGATCTATAAGTGAGTTTTGCTGGTCTGGCCCCGGTTTTCCTCTGCCGGAAAAAAGCGTTATGGGAGATGTAGTCCCCTTCTTGTTCCTAACATGGTTTTGGCATCCTGTTCTGGGTATGCATTTTCCAGCTTCTTCCTGGCCTAAGTGACCGAACTGGGTCTTCTATATGGTTAACCACTCCACGGTGTATGGCTATGCCTTTATCACAGTCAACTGATATCGTGGACCTGTGGATACCATACCCAGTCCAATCTGGTGAATGTGGCCAATTCACCACATAAATATTTCTTAATGATCAATGCATTAATGCATAAAAGCAAATATTGAATATTGTTTTTCATCTTCCTTGACCCAAACTTTACGGATAAATCAGATACATTCCAGATCATGGAGAGTTGGACAACACATTGACAAGCCAATAGTTGAAATGTGCAGTATTGTACTCAAGAGGTGTTTGCAAGAACCTATGCTTTTAGAGCAGAGGTATTAAGGTAAGACAACAGTTGAGCATCCACAAATGCCAGTAAGAAGTCATATCTGGCAGTATCATCTTAAGTGCATCTTAAGTGCAACTGTGTCAGAGGCAATGGAACCCCATGATGGTTAGGTGATCAACTCTCACACATATCCCCCGTGTGGGATTCACTTCCTAATTATGCATTCTTCAATATTTCTGGTCTGTACAGAAGATAGATGTAGTGGGTCCTGTGGTAATTCAAAATCAGGATATGGACAACTCATTGTAGGTTGAGGTAAAAACTTCATTTTGCTGCAATGCACTGCTCTAAACCTATCACTCTAGTCTCTATACTAAAAGAAAGAAAAGAGTCCAAAAGAGTGCACGTCAAAAAGTTATACAAAAATTGAAGCTGTCCTCTGTCGCGAAACCTATCTAGTCTGAGCCTAATCCTACCACTAGTAAGTAATACAAGTAACAATAAAT
Organism: Ambystoma mexicanum; assembly: GCF_040938575.1. NCBI lineage: Eukaryota > Metazoa > Chordata > Amphibia > Caudata > Ambystomatidae > Ambystoma > Ambystoma mexicanum. Next base: position 1,006,765,818 of record NC_090931.1, on the reverse strand, counting down.
TGGGTAAGGGCTTCCTGTATGGTTGGCTGGCTTGTGACCCACCATTGATTGCCCTAATGTTTTATCGGGTAGAGCATCTGAGGATTTAGCCCTTTCACAAGACCAACATAGATAAGTCCCTAAGGCTCCTTCCCATGGAATTAGGGCCTGTATTCCAATTCTTTCTCAAGCAAAGTCTCTTTCAGTGATCAGGTCTCTCCCAGTTTGGTGTTGGACGACTTTGGTTCCCGTCCCTCTCAGGGGTCTCGGGTTTTATGTACCCAGGTGGGGTCATCTCATTCTCAGCCTGTCTTGGGCTGTTTACTCTCTTGAGCTCTCTCAGGCTCTTTGGGCACAGACCCCTTTCACTTTTTTAGATGCACTCCCCCTAGTGGTGTGTTCAGGTTCTTGCACCATCTTGAGCTGTGTGGTGACTCGACCCATCTTGGACCTTTTGTTCGCTCGCCCAGGCTTGGCATATACCGATTCTTGCTTAACCAGAGCTTGGTCTGTACAATCTCACCAATCCACAGCATCAAAATTGTGAGAATGATTTTAGGTTTTACTGAGCGACAATGACCACACACACATTGTTGGTTGATGGTAGGTAGTTTTAACATTTTAGAAATGATCTGAAGAGTAGGATGCTGAGTATCTAATTAACTACTTTATTGCCAGTATCAGAAACTGTATATTTTTTTACTATTCTATTTTTAATGCTCACATTATTTCTACAAGAGAATAAATATACTGTGACATGGTCAGGTCATGACCCTTTCAAAGGGGCTGAAGAAGTTGGACCCTTCGCAACCTGGGACACAAGGCTCACTAAGACAAAAGTCAAAGAACCACGCATGCCCCAGATAAGGGAAATGGGTGTGGGGTTTGTGGGAAGGCGAAGTCTCTGAACCCCTGTGTACCTTTAATGTCATCCCTGGTACCATTCTGTCTCCCTATGACAGCCAATACAGTTTCGAGCCACAGTCCTCTCTTTTCTACCGCAGAACTCAATCTCCCATCTGGTAGCAGCCAAGACAACATGGACTAGGACTTACAAACAGAAAACTCGAACTATAGCAATTGAGATGGACTGTGAACCACATCACAACCTACATACGTCCAGAGCCTAAGAAAAGCAGAGCACTCACAACAGCAGCAGTAAAACATCTTCTAGAGCACAGCATGTCAGGGAAACAATCAGACTGTTTCTGGAACTTTGCTCAAAAAGGTGGAGGGGCTAGACAGGTTTTAAAGCCTTGCACCGGGGTCCTGGGGAGAAACAGGCACAGATTGGTGCAGATTGTCTGGTTAGCATTGCAGCAAAAAGAAGGGGGAGGGAGACAATGAACCACTGGCTCTAATATATAAACTGAGACAGAAGGAGAGACATGATGTTAGTTGTTCGGGTGAGACCACAGGGGAGTTGAAGGTGTACTGAGTGACCTGGATGAGGGCGGACGGAGTACTAGAGTGTTGGAGAGTTGGTAGCAGAGTTTAGTAAATGTAATGAATTTTTGAGAGAGTGTTGTGTCAGTTGTGGGTATTGTGGTATAGAGTAGGAAAGGAGAAGTGGTTTATAGAACGGGATAGAGCGAAGGAGAGAAAGAGATAGAATGAGAGAAAGAAGTAGGGGAGTAAAGGTTGTAGTCTGTGTGAGAAGGAGTGAACGTTAGGTGAGAGGGAGGCTACCAGAGTGGAGAGAAGGGTGTAGGAGAGACATAGGTAGGGGGAGGATAGTGAGAGGGAGTGTAGTGAAAGGCTGGAGTTTTGGCAGAAAGAGTAGCAGTAGCCCGAGCGGGAAGAGTATTAGTGTTAAGAGGGTAATCCTAGGGAAGAAGGAAGGGAGGGAGTAGTAGTATATAGCAGGGGAGTAGACAGAAGTAGTAAGAGCAGAGAGATGGTAGTAACATCAAAGGGTGGAGGTACGTGGTAGAAGGAGAGATGGGAACATTGGAGAGAGAGTAGAACACTTTGGAAAATGAGAAGGTGGTTTAACCTAGACTGAGGAGATTAGGGAGGTGAAGGAGTGTAATAAGTTGATGGAGTGGTGATAGAGTGGGGCTTGCATTTTCAACGGTATACACATATATCATCCTTTAGAACTCATTATTTTAGGGAGACATCTTAAGCCACATTCAGTGGACAGGCAGTAGGGGTTGCAGACACCTGGTTTATGGAGGGAGGTCTTATGGGAGACGCAAGAGAGAGGGACAGCTCTAGCCTTACGTCCCAACCCCATTTTCCAGCCCTGTGCTCTCTACTGAACAGGGAAATGTGCCTGTCTGACAATTGATCCAACTGTCTATCGAAGTGCTGACATTTCTGAAAAGATCAGTGCACATACCTACGCTGTTTTGAATTTGGAAAATAAAATCCTTTAAGCTTTCAGCTGGGCTCTGAGATATATTAATGGGATCACTGGTAACGTGGGGAGTACCTTCCCCACTAATCAGCAGCACCACATAAATAGACAAGTATATTCTATCTAGCCCTGTCTAGGGCTTATCTGGAACCAGTGAATCTCTCCCCCTGGAGCAATGTTAAACAAAGAATCAGGCTGGTGTATATAAAGAATCTATTTTTATCAATTATTATGGAAAATGTAATGTATACACTACTTCACATGACAGACCACATTCCCAGTGGCACTAAAAGAGAGATTCAATACTAATAATTCATCTTTTGGGGACAAACACTATCAAAAGGTCTGAGATTAGACGTCATGGGCATCCGATCTCCAGTAAATAGAAACAGGTCAAATGAACATTTCAATACTTTTATCACACACAAAGTCCCTGAATACCAAAATGACACAGCACCTTACAACATAGCAAGAACATTTAACTACACCATAGACTTTGCAGGAGGTTCACTTTTAATCATATTTAGCACCTTGGAACCTGACAGGAGCATGAGCTAAGCACTCATGTTTAAATAAATTGCAACACTTTACTTTGCAAAAACAATCTCACACATTCACACATGCAGCAATATATTTGTTTATCTCCATGCACGCTTAGCAAGTATTATTTAACTGCATCACTTGTAAAACGAATTTTGACTGGTGCTTCACCCTTATCAAAGCCGACAATCTTATTGTACAACAAACTTTTCAGGACAGACACTTTCATTTATTTTTGGAAAGCCTTTTCATCACTACTTTGCAATGCAAAATCTCTTTTTCCCTCAGAGTACACTGTAGCACGTGTGCTTTTCAAATCAGGGACTTTATTCTGTTTAACTTTAGGAAGACATGTTTTTTGTCCCAGCACATAACCCCAGTTGTTCAGTTAATCATTTGAAGCCCCTCTGCCTTAATGGAGGGATCGGAGGAATGAGAAGCAGTAGGGAATTTCATTTTTAGACAAGGACACCTAATCCCTTGAGGGAGTTTTGGGGTTGGGAATGAAATTAGGAATAACCACTCACTTTAAATGACCATATTTCTTATTTACATTGAAAGAGGTTTTGTTAATTTCAAATTTTAACAAAATCACCATGTGTTACTTAGCTATTAATGGAATTATTATTTTGTAAAATGGTATGGGTACTTCCATACCCCCACCCATTAATTTAGGGGAAGTTATTAAGATATTAAACAAATCACCACACTGGGTTCAGTTAGACACATTACTTTTATAAAATGTCTCTGGAGCTGGCGCTCAGGAGCGACATCAGCATTTCTGGACTCTCTCTTGGGCGAAACAGGGAACTGGTCTGGCACATCAGTCTTGTACAAGCCACCAGTGTTCATCCCTCTATTTGGCTCTCCTTGTAAAAAGCCCAGCATCTGTCTCTGTTTCCCTGGTTTCCTTCAAGACTCTCATCGCCCCAGGTAGTTTCAGGCAGTCTTGCAGGTAAGGGTAAATTCAGCAAACCTCTTTCAGTATTCACCCAGATGATTTTTAGGCAACTCCCCCTCTTCCATTGTGCAACACTTTTTAACCTCAAAACCACATCTCCAAAATATTAAAATTAGGAGGTGCTAGCTTATTGACCCTGAATTGTGATTGGACCCCTATGGTCCTCTCCACCTTCATGGCCCAGCATCTCTCGGGGGATAGGCTTCTGGTGTTATGAAACTTAAACTATGGGAGAGATGTGTCCACCCACTGGGGTTTTTATTTTAGCCATGTCAATGTTTGCACTGGAGAAGTCTTACAATGCATGTATATATATATTCCTGGATGTTGCTCCTCATGCAGCATTTGACAAACTGTGTCCCATTTTGGGAATTTTTCACAATGTACTCAATTATAATAACAATTATCAACCTGAAATATTCTAAGCTGATATCTAATGTATTAAGCTATAACCTCCCCGACTTTCAGCTTTGGGACATTTTCTGAGGAGGTAGGAACACATTTTAGGTTGTAGCCTGAGTTCCCCATATCAAATTGTGATGAGGTTGTGGCAACAGAAGGGCTTTTAGATAGGCTTTGAAATTATATTTAAGTAATGTTTCTGTGACATATGATTCTCAAGAATATGGCCAAAATATGCTTTTCCATGTAAATCTATGGCAACATAACGACATACATACATATTATTCTGACCATCAAACAGCACACTACGTTTAATTTCTTGTTTGCGGTTGGGTTTCCCCTCTGAACAGAGCATCTACTCCATTGTTGACTTTTGCCTGTTGTAAAGTCATCAGCCTTTCTACTCCAAGGGCTAATGGGTGATCTGTTGTTTATCTTAAATAGCAGTCCCTCACAAATTCCTTCTTGATAACTGCTTGAGTGTTTTGAATGGAAACTGAGCTTTCTCAGGAAATAGAAACTTAAAGTCCTGTCTCTAGAAACAGACACTTACATTTGTGAAGGTTACATTTCCTTGGGCACATGAAGGCTTCTGTTTATTTTTAATATTATTGCGTCTTGCTACCACTGTTCATGTTCCCAATATGTGTTCGATGTTCTCTGGCAAGGGAAACATTGACTCAATGTATTCACTTCAAGCTGCAAAATGCACACATTACCATAATTACAATGTTTGTGTTTTCAAAATGCCCCACTTTAGCCATCGGTCACCTTAAAAAGTAAACTGCCTTTATCAATCCAATGCATCACCCACTTAGCAGTGTATTTTTCTTTCTTTGAAAACAGCATTTTAAGAAGTGGCAGATGCCAGTGAAATGCTGTCGTTCCAGTTTGGTAGTGATCTGTGTGTGTTTTCAAAGGTCTGCATTTTTAGGCCTAACATTGCCAAATGTGTTTTTCATTTTCTTGGCACAATACATCCCACAGCTCTGAATTATTCAGGCTGTCTGTGACAATACATAAATGCTAAACAAAAAACAGAGTGAGAACATTATTAATCTGTTATTATTTTTGGAGTATCAAAGACACTATTTTGCAAGTTCATACACGTTTTGTGTTAGATAAAACTGTTCAGGGAATATATTGATAGGACTCAATGTTTATCATACATACCAGGGCAATACACATTGATACATAGGTTCACCAAAAACGTAGACGTACAACAAAATGTACATCCAATGGAAAGCCTGTCAGCTGCTCGGAGGAAGAACATTTGGGTCCAACCACTAAATTTAATCCTACCAGCATTCAATATGGTAGGGATGTTGGGCCATCTGTTAAATGTTTGCATAAGTCTCAAATAAAATTTGGTGGAAGGCTTGTATGACTTCCTCAAGCTGCTCCAATGTATTCATTTGACACAGAATTTGGACAGTTCTTGAGGGTAATTGCAAATGAAATCCTGTGTTTCTTTAATTGAAGATCTAGATTAAATCAAAGTTATGCTAACCTGGCAGATTTAAAATTGATATGTGGTCTAAGTGATATAGCAAACATGAATGATTGAATTCAGTATGCTTCTGATCAACTTGTTAAGGAAAATGCATTGAATGGCCTCAATCTATGGCATGCTGACTCACTCAATAATTACTAAGATTAAAAAAACATTATTAATCTGTTCCATCATGTTTGAGAACTAAATTAAATATTTGAACTGTCAGGTGATTCTTTGGACATTATATACCAGCTCAGCCAAGCACCTTATTTCCATATTTAGATTGGACCCTTTTTTTCAGGTTTTTTTTTAAATCAGTGTTATATTTTTCTTCATTTTAATGGTTTGTATTTGAAGTCTATTATGAGAGTGTACCCATTTGGACAACTTTTGCCCATGTTGTCCAATAAGTCAAGACGGGTAACCATTTCTTGTTCTTCTTCCAAAAATAGAAGAGGCATGGTAGACAACACAATTCTAAATTAAAAAATGCCAATTTTGACAATATAAGCCTGCTGTGCTATTTTTTTTACATTTAAAGGCAGCAACTACTACTGTTAGTACTTAAGCAATATTTGACTATTTTGAAAGAAACACTTATATTAGGAAGAGGACATTCAGGGTTTAATTAGTTTGACATTTCGTTTGCTATTATTTTTTATCTTCTTCATGGTGAGGATGTCTTGAAGTTTGTTTTCTGGGCTTTTAATGGATTACACCCAACATCAACTTGTATGTTGATGAATTTTAGTCAAAGTAGCTACTTTTCAAATAAAGTCAGTGAGAAGGAAAACTGACAATTACCAGATTCCAGTGTCTGAGAACCAATGTGCCTAAGAATGTCTTTGAGGGAAGGTGGGCCGTAAAAGTCATGATGTTGCATTTTCTGAAATGTAGTGAATGTACAAAAGTGTCCAAAAGAAATGATAGACAGAGGCTTGAGTTGTAGTCAAAGTGAAAAATACACATACATCGTGAACGTCCACAAAGTGACAAGTGCAGGGAAGGGACCACCTACTTGAATGAACTTGAGTCCCCGCCATGCACATTGTCTGTATTTGTTATATTTATTATAGAAGAAAAGTAAGAGGTGCAATCACTCTAACCATTTTTTTTTATATACGTTCTGTAAAACGTGTACATTATTCCTTCCATTCACATATGGGAAGCAGCATTTACAATGGATCCCTAGAGAAACCCTCTGATTTTTGTAGGTGATAAAACTTGTGGATTCTATAGCTATAGGTATAGGAAGACATGTGTTTTACGCCAGTACGAACATTTCATTTTGACATGCACCATTTCGGTTTTGCAGGCGGAGCGGTAATGAAAAAGGGATGTGGGGGGCGGTCATCTAGTTATATGCTCCCACCGCACCAGCAAACACGTAGACAATGTTCCAGAGTGTAAATAAGTTGTTTACACGGCGTAACCATCATATGCACAGTTTTAACACTAACTCGATGTATGTTACATAGCGCTTCAACACGAACCCCTCCAAGAGAAAGGACAAGTTGGTATTGCCTTCTGGGTATTCAAGTTAATTTCCTAAAGTATAACCAAGAGAATTTAAAGAGAATTCATATGATCAGAAACATGTTTCTAACAAAAATAAGGACAAAGTGCATTGTGAAAACATTACAAAATGCAAGCTTGTAAACCGAACTAGAAACAGTTTATACACACTGTGTTCACTGGTTCACCACAGTACTAATGCAAAGTGTGACCGGAGCAGCATGTCTTCTGGGATACGAGCTGCATGTTTTTTCCCACTTTAAAACTTGTGACTCACATTCACTCCTAGTGATTCACTCCATACACCAATTCAGCCATGTTTACGTCCCTACTGCCCCACCCGATTTTAATTAATGTTTTAGCTTCATACGACCTTCACCAAGTCGCGTTAACTTGGCCTGTGTGCATGCACTCATGCAGCGATCAGCTGACCACACTGTGCTGACAGTTCACATGTCACCAAACTCCCTGCTCGCAGTGCACTGATCACACTGCCCTTACAGAGCATGGTTTACTTTAAGTCACAATATGACACCCCCATTTCATCCCCACACCGCACCACGAACCCCGCAATAACTACAAGGCTCCCACGTCCTTCTCACTGACGGTTTAACTTGCATTTACAATACAATACACTGCACCACTCCCAAGGGACTCACACTTCAGTGCTGTGTTGAAAGTGCAGTTACACTCCACACAAATACCCTTTTTAAATGCATATCCATCCACCCTTCCATCCACTTAACCAGTAATCCACACACACATTCATGCACTCATAGACCCATCCAATTCAACCAATGCCACGACAGACATCCCTCTCTCTCTCTCTCTCTCTCTCTCTCTCTCTCTCTCTGTCTCTCTCTCTCTGTCTCTCTGTCTCTCTGTCTCTCACACCAATCTCTATCTGTCTCTGTCTCTCTCTGTCTCTCTCTCTCTGTCTCTCTGTCTCTGTCTCTCTCTCTCTGTCTCTCACACCAATCTCTCTCTGTCTCTGTCTCTCTCTGTCTCTGACTCTGTCTCTCACACCTATCTCTCCCTCTGTCTCTCTCTGTCTCTCACACACACACACTTATGAGCACACATGAGAATGACTTGCCATGTACTGTATGTACTACTTTCTCTGACTAAACTCGAAAATCAAGGGCAAAGGGAATGTGTAGCTGTATTGTCCTCTAGTGGCGATGCTTGGTAGTATTGCTTGAACGCCAAAGAAACAACGAAACACGACTTTTATTGTTACGTTTCTGAATTAAAGATTGTTATACAGTTCTGGTTCCATCGAAATTCTCCTGCATAAAGCCTTCAGACTAAGTCAATTTTATCATTTTTAAATACGGATTTGTAACACACCATATCCATCATACAAGTTAAGCTTTCACCACAAAAAATGATAGCATATATTGTTCTGCCTAATCAAGTACCTTTTTTACGGGGCAGGGTTACAAATTATGAAGAATTATTATGGCATGTATTCTGCTCGGAGGTAGCTTGAGGAAGCAGTGGTGCACTTCCCGGGGGTTACAGACGCGCAAGGAAGCAGATGGGATTCACACAAGAAAGCAGGGAGTTAGCAATGGGGGGGTGGCCGACGGGCAACTTGGAAGCACATGATCAACAACAACCCACGGAGGAAACGGGGGGGGGTTGCAGTTCGTACACTCCCTGGTTAGATGAGGATTGGAGGTTGTGTGGACATATGTGTTAGGGAGGAGCCATTTGAGAAGTACGATTTCCACTCGAAGGCAAACGTCTCATCACAAGTGGTTCATACTTCACGCATGTGGCCACCTATTCTACTTTCTCTCATGTTAACTTTAGAATCTGAGGAAAGAATGGGGCTCATTACGAGTTAGCCTTTATATGGAAAGAATTGTGGTAATACCGGTTACCACCACTTACCATAGAGGTGAATTACAAGTAGGGCTGTACCGAATAGCATATTTAGTATTCGGCCGGATACCGAATAGTTTGTCAACTATTCAGCCGGCGCCGAATAGTGAGCCGAATAGTTTGCAAAACAAATGTCGGGCCACCGGCTTTGCACCGGTGGCTCGACCAGCATACCTTAAATAACTGCGGTGAGACCACGGGGGTGCAGGGCACCCCCGCGGCCTCACTGTGATGAGGGGGATGGGGGGCACATTAGAAATCGAGGCCGCCGGGGTCAGCAAAGTGCCCCGGTGGCCTCATAACTCTGGGGGGGTCGGGGCCCCCCTATGCAATACAATGTCGGGCCACCGGCTTTGGCCCGGTGGCCCGACAAACACAACATTATTGTGGTGAGGCCGCAGGGGTTCCCTGTGGCCACACGGCCTCACCATGCTCAAGGGGCGGGGGGCACATTTCACAGCGAGGCCGCCGGGGTCGGCAAAGTGCCCCGGCGGCCTCATTAGTCTGGGGGGGCCGCAACTGTAGGAGCGGCCCCCCAATGCAAAACAAATGTCGGGCCACCGGCTTTTCACCTGTGGCCCGACCAGCATACCTGCAATTACTGCGGGGGTGCAGGGCACCCCCGCGGCCTCAACGTGATGAGGGGGTATGGGGGGCACATTAGAAATCGAGGCCGCCGGGGTTGGCAAAGTGCCCCGTTGGCCTCATAACTCTGGGGGGGGCCACCAAACACAACATTATTGCGGTGAGGCCGCGGGGGTTCCCTGTGACCCCGCGGCCTCACCGTGCTCAAGGGGCGGGGGGCACATTTCACAGCGAGGCCGCCGGGGTCGGCAAAGTGCCCCGGTGGCCTCATGAGTCTGGGGGGGCCGTTCCTGTAGGAGCGGCCCCCCAATGCAAAACAAATGTCGGGCCACCGGCTTTGCACCGGTGACCCGACCAGCATACCTGCAATTACTGCGGTAAGACCGTGGGGTGCAGGGCACCCCCGCGGCCTCACCGTGATGAGGGGGGATGGAGGCACATTACAAAACGAGGCCGCCGGGGTCGGCAAAGTGCCCCGGCGGCCTCATAACTCTGGGGGGGGCAGCAGCCCCCCTATGCAATACAATGTCAAACATTATTGCGTTGAGGCCGCGGGGGTTCCCTGTGGCCCTGCGGCCTCACCATGCTCAACGGGCGGGGGGGCACATTACAAATCGAGGCCGCCGGGGTCGGCAAAGTGCCCTGGCGGCCTCATGAGTCTGGGGGGGCCGTTCCTGTAGAAGCGGCCCCCCAATGCAAAACAAATGTCGGGCCACCGGCTTTGCACCGGTGGCCCGACCAGCATACCTGAAATTACTGCGGGGAGACCGCAGGGGTGCAGGGCATCCCCGCGGCCTCACCGTGATGCGGGTGATGGGGGGGGTCACTTACCTGGTGATTTCTCCGGGTCCGGGTGCTGGAATCTGCTGGAACCCGTCTGTTGGCATAGGAAGCGAGGGAAGGGAAGAACTGTTCCCTTCCCTCGCTTCCTATTTCAACACGTTAGACTGGTTCCTCTGTGGTCAGGCTGCAGAAGCCAATAGGCAAACAGCTTGTTTGGCTTCTGCAGCCTGAACACTGTCAAACTTTCTATGATTGGCTGTCATCTCCCAAACAGGGAGAGGGCAGCTAATCATAGAAAGTGGACTTCGGCTTCGAGTCCCTAAACAGAAACTATTCTGCCGAAGCCGGATAGCTGTATTTCAGCCGAACTTCGGCAGAATAGGGACTCGAAGCCGAAGTTCAGTACAGCCCTAATTACAAGTCACCGGTAACACTGTCGCCGGTCATACCATTAATGGTATATCCGAAGATGGTACAACCAGTGAAGGAATTGCCAGCAAAATGGTATTACTGGCACATCATGAGTTGGGAATGATGGCGGTAACACTGCCAAATAGTGCCGGTAAACCGCCAAAAGCACAAAAGAGAAACCTAATCCTGAAAGCTGGAGGAGATGAGTGAAAACGGGCCACATGTACACCCAATGCACCCAGGTGCATCCATTGCCCTCTGGAAGGGTATATAAGGGCCACACCCACCCCAAGGACACTTCCCAACACCACTATGGTGCCACTGGTCTGTGCAAAAGTGGACATGCAGGTGGTCCAGTTGAACATTGACCTGCAGGAGCAGGAGGACCATCTGGGGGAGCATTCAGCAGAGCAGAGGAGAGGTGGAGGAGGTGGATGGTGAGGAGGAGATACCATGCAAGGAGAGCCCCCATACCCTGGGTCAGAGCCTCATCCAGGACCCCAACAGATGGCCAGATACTCACCCTGTATCGTCTCAAAAGGGAGACTATTGCCAAATTGCAGACCCCTGTCGGGGGGAAATTCTCCCGGGGCCGGCTGGGCCGTCCGCGGACCTCCGGGCAGGGAGGCCCCAACTCCTCCCGTATATCCCAAAGAGATAGAGTATGAGACACACGCAAGAAGCAAGGTGATTCTGCTGTTTATTAAACAAAACGGCAGGGATGGCCAAGGATCGTACGCGTCCGTCCTGACACTCTCTCAGCAGCGTGGGGCTCGCAGGCCCTTTTTACCTTAGCATGACGCGCTACTTGCGTCACCTTAGCAAAATTAGCAAAAAAAACCTATCGCCACTCTGGATTGGTTCCCCGAGTGGTAGGGTTAGTGTAGCATACATATAGAGGACTTGGTTATTGGTTAAGGGTCAGTCAGGTGGTATACTTGGGTTGTCCCTTCAGTTTGATACATAAAAATTGTTACATGAAGACCCCTGAGGATTGGTCAATGTTAATGGCGTCAGTGATAAGGGTCCCATGTTCTGATTGGTTCACCCGCGAGCCCCCCAGTCTGGGACCATCGCTGTTCCCAGCTCGCGGTGCACCTGTCATTTGCAACAATGTTTCACTATGGGTATGTGCAGACAATGTGAGGATTTATTCATAAGCAGGAAGGCCGACTACTCCCACCGCCGCAGATGTCCATTGAGTCACTTAATTGTATCTGCCTGTGTCTTGAGACGGGGGGATCCAGACGCCTTCTTCCTCCTGGGCTTGGCACCCTATCAAGTTCGGCTTGGTCACGTGAGGTGGGGACCGTGGTTGAGGCAGAATTCTGCACAATTAATATTGCATTTCTCACTGTGTGCCTGGCTTATCTTGCAGGTGCGACCTTGGCGTCGGCTTGCGGTATGAGAGTTTGCAACGTTGTGCCCTTGACTGTCTGCTTTCGCTGGGCTCATTCTGCAGGGTCAGCAACCGAACCCTTGCTCATTTAATGTTCATGAAAGCTTTTGCTTGCGGCCTACTTGGGCCTGGTGCATAGGTGGAACCATTTGATGCAGAGCGCTTTAGGTTATGGTATCATATTGCTCTATCCCCAGTATCGTGTCTTCGTTATATTTCTCATTATGGTACATGGTTTTAGAAGAAGCGTGAGCAAGCCTTTTTTGATAAGTTCATTATGCGTCTTGCGTTTCTGCATTTGAAAAGCCTATGTTAAAAATAATAAAGGTGCACGTCCGTGGGTGTGTCCGTCGCCTACGTCATAGCACTGAGTATGTTCTTCGTGTGGATTGGTGTGGGAGTGGCCGGTGTGTATGTTGCACGAGTGTGCTGACCGTTAGCCAGGTCGACATGGCATCTCTAACGATGTGTTGATTTGGTGCTGGATGGTTTAGTCGAGCTCATCCATGCCGCAGGTGTCGGCATGTGCAGGGCAGGCTGGTGGGCATGCGGGTGGGCACATCCGTATGTTCTTGTACCAGGGTATTTTGTCGTCTGGGAGGTGGGAAAACTCCTCTCGTGGCGGGTGTCTGGGCCGTGATCCTTTAGGCCATGGTTGAGAGGGGATTGGTGGGAGCCTTTTGTTCGCTTTTCCCACTTCAGTCCCCCCTCTGGTCAACTTGTCGACCACAAACATATCCTTTTCCTTGTCTCCTCTCACTCTCCATATTTTAGTTACTCCTCCCAAATGTCCATAGTGGTTGACATGGTCTTCAAATGACCAGTACATATATACACAGGTTCCTCCAGGTGTGCAGTATACCCATTTCCCTATGTAGCTCCTTGGGTTTCTTGGGTTTTCGAGCTTCACAGATGGTGGGTCCAGGTGGTTAGTGATGATCTGGTTGCGCAACCTCTCTCTCTCTTTTATTATTGTGCCTGCGTGTTGGCCGTCATCTGCTGGCATCAAGGGGTGCATACCGACCATTTCTATCATCTCGTCTGTGGTGCGTGCCTTCCGGGCCTTCCAAAATCTTATTATGATAAGTGCAGCTCCAGCCAAAATAATGCATCCAACTATGATCTTCAGTCCATCTGACAGCCAAGATGGCATCCATGACCATAGCGTCGAAAACCAGCTCTCATCCTTTTTTACACCTTTACTTTCATCCATCATTTTGGAGTGCATCTGGGCCAATTGTGATACTGCTTCTGTCAGTGTACCATTGTCAGCATCGTTAGCAGGAATGAATGTGCAGCATGATTGTCCTATCTTTGCGCAAACTCCTCCTTCCATTGCTGTGAGGGGGTCCAGTACATATCTGTTCTGTAGTGCAACCATCCTCACTGCTCGCAATTCCTCTTTTATTGCGTTGAATCCATTTACTGTAGAGTTAATTGTCATCATTAGTTCCCACCTAGTTATCTGGAGCCATTTTGCGTTTGCGTAGGCCTGTAGTCCAGGATGTATTATTGAGGAGAAGAACATAGCTGCTCTGCTGAATAGTCTGTGTTCTGGCGGGATTGAGGTGAGTGCTGTTTCCGACCTTCCCCACAGGTAATTTCCTGTCAGAGGTTCTCCTTGTCTTTTCCTTCTGTTCAGGACGGTGTTGTTGCTGTTGTTTCTGTTCTCTGGCCCTTTCTGAAGCTGTGCAGATCTCTTCTTCCTTTTGTTTCCTTCATCCATTTTGGGGAAGTTCGCCACATTCACATGTTTCTGGGGCACCACTAGTGATGGTACATTAACGTGTACTATTGTGCATACACCATTCCACAGAGGGGGCAGTGTGTGGTATGCCTTGTCTCCACAGGCCCAGTAATGGTCCATTACTACTGCTGTTCCTGCTCCCCCCTCAGGTAGCTCTGTCACACTTGCACAGTTGGTGTTATATCCTACGTCTACTTCTCCTTTGTGTTGGTAGCATATCTTAGGTGCAGTCATCGGCAATATTGTTATTGGGTCCTCATCCTTCTCTATCCATGTTAGCATGGGTACGTACTTGACCCAAGTCATCCAACATCTGTTGTTGTGCTCTGCAATAGTTGTAGTATCTTCTCTCGTTATCATGTTCCTGCCAACCACTCCTATGTCCCATTTGTCACCCAGGTACACCTTCCCTGTTATTATTATCAGTGGTCTTTCCCAACATCCTTGTTTACCAGGAGCTTCAGTGGCGTACCAATCACATGGTAGGTACTGTAGTGTAACTTTCTTCGTTTCTCCTTTTTCAGGGCCGCTTGGTATGTATCTGAATGCTTCGGCATGTAAACTGGCCTTGTGGTAGCTCAAATAACTCTTAAGGAAGTTATTTTCGTACGGGTATTTGTCTCGTGATTTCCATACCAGGTGCACCGTGTTCCCTTGAAATCTCCCTTTTGTTTGGAACAGTGCCAGGTATATTATACATCGTGCTGTTTTTTCATCTATTTCCGTGGCAACGAAAGTTCGGGAAGCACTCATGGCGTATGGGATCAATGAGCAGACGTAGCAGCTGTCTTCTGTTGTTTGTTTACCTATTTTGGTCATGTGTTGGTACCACATGTTGTTAGAGACGTGTGCTGAATTTTGTATGTAGTTGTCAATATCTTTATTCTCTGAGTATGTGCTGCGTTTAACTCTATTACCCTTGTGTGGAATTTCGCTAGTACCACCTGACGTAACACCTGTTGCAGCTGGGGGTGGGGGTATATTAGGTTTGGGTACAACAAAAATATTGATAGCATAATTGTACCGCCATACAGAGGCAGCCACAAACCCGGTGATCATCAAAATCCCTATCATCTTTATTACAGAGGCTAGTTTCACCGGCATTTTGCTCTTACCTTGCTGCAGTCCGGCAGCTAATTCTTGCGACGTTGAAGTTGCCCGCCTGAAAATTCTCAATATGCTTGTTATTAGTGTTAGTTGCTGTTTTCAAGCTCTCCCTATCAGGTAGTCGTTCAGTGCCCAGGCGAAGAGCTGTTCCCACGCCAGTATGGTTGGATGTGGGGCATTGATTTTTCTATGGCCAAGAGCAGTGCTGTGTAGTAGACACGTACCCTCCTCCTTTTCAGGTGCTTTGGCCTTTTTATGTAATAGACAAATCGGTGCGATAATTCTTCAGGGTAGTTATTGTCTGAGGGTATCATCTACTCCTCCTGGGCAGTGAACGTTGTTAGTTATCTGCTTTCTTAACAGTACAATAATACGCCGTACCTGCATGTGCGAGAGAAAAAAAGAGAACATTCACGTGTTTACATGTGTATGTGCGAAACAATGTCCTTCAGTTGGGTTATTATTGCAGTGGGTAGGGGGTCAAGGGGCAGAGGGTTTGGGGTTCAACTGATAGAGGTTTCTTTACTCTTTGAACGTGTGACCATGGGGTGGGCGGTATGGTAATTACCCCTCTTTATTTCGGTAGTTGTCTCTGGGGAATCAGGGGGGTGGCAGGGTATGGGGACACTTTGGCCGTTAGTTGCGGTAGAAGTCCCTTCCTCCGTTGGCGACGCTGTTGCTGCTCTTCCAATGGCCCTGTCGGTGACGCTAGGGCGGGTCTGGAGTTTGCAGATCTTTACGTCGTGTAGGTGATTCCAAGCACGTTTGTCCTGTAGCTTTACTGCTCTCGTTGATACCTCCTCTACCAGGTGGGGGCCAGTGAAGCGTGGGCTGTTCCACTTTCTGTTGAAATTGCGGAGTAGTACGTGGTTGCCTTTGGCAATTTTGCACAGTTTTCCCTTTTCCAATTCTTCATCCGCGTCTTCTTGTTGATCACTCTTAGACCCGCCCCGCGTGCGCTCGAGCTGTTGAGACACAAACACCACACTAGTAATCAAAGAAGACACATATTGGTACATTTCATCACCAAGGACACTTGCAGTACTCTCATGGTCGGTAAATGCTCTTGATGTTGGCGTCAGAGGAAGGCGCATTTGGCGTCCGGTCACCACCTCGTGAGGGGTGAGGTGGTGGTCGGAGCCTGGTCTATTCCTTAACTCAAATAGGGCTAGCGGAAGGCAATACAGCCAACTCTTCTTTGTTGTTTGCTGTATTTTTGCAATTGCCTCTTTTAATAGGCCATTCAGGCGTTCGCATATACCGTTGGCCTGCGGGTGATATGCACATGCAAATTTATGCTTGATGTTCAGTAAGGACGTGATATGCTGGAACATTTCATGGTGAAATGCGGCCCATTGTCTGACCGCAGTATTTCGCACAATCCCCACCTGGGGAAGACCTCCCTCACTAGGAATTTAGCTGCTCGGAATGCATCTGGGTGTGAGCAGGGCCCTGCCTCGATCCACCTCGAGAATGGGCACACAACTACAATCATATACCTATTTCCTTGACATACGTTGATCATATCAACATAGTCAACATGGATGTGTCGGAAGGGTCCCTCTGGCCGGGGTATAGTACCTTTTATCACCTTCAGCGTGTGACCGGCCGTAAATTGCTGACATGTGAGACAATTGCTGACAAAATTTGACACATGTGAATTTAACTCGGGGCAGAACCAATCTTCCCTAATTCGTGCTGCGATGACTTCCTTGCCTGTGTGAGCTGGGTGGTGTAGTTGGCTCAGGGCGATGTTCAATAGTGCCAGTGGCATTACCATCTTTCCCGTGCTACCCTGGCGCCATAGTGCGTCAGTTGCTGACATTGTACATCCTCTTTTTACCCATATTTCTTTTTCTGCCATTGGTGCAGCCGCTTGTAGCTCCATTATCTGTGTGGCTGGGAGATGGGTGTACCCTTCTCTTATTAACAGCTCCTTAGCTATTCCCCTCCCTCTCCCTCTCTCTGACTCTGGGGGGTTCCATATCTCACCAAAATATGCGTGTGCGTCTGCTGCTGCATTCCCTTTTGAAATATGATCTTCTCCATTAGTGTGTGCGGTGCATTTTACCAAGGCTAATTATTGGGGTTCATTTATTACTTCAATTAGTTCAGCTAATAAGAGGGCATGTTGCACTGGGGTGCCGTCAGCTCTCCTAAACCCTCTTCTCCTCCACTTGGACAACCCGGAATGGACAGTAGATGTGACATATGCACTGTCGGAATATATGGTCACTCGCTTGTCAAAACTTTCCTTCAACGCCAAGGTCAGTGCGACCAATTCCGCTGCTTGGGCAGAGTAATGCTGTGGTAATTGTACGCACTTCATCGCCACACACACCGGCACCTCTGTCATTTTCACCACAGCTGCCCCAGTTCTCCTAATCCCGTCACTTTGGTCAATTGTTGATGACCCATCAATGAACAAGAGATCACCTCCCTCTAGTGCATTCTCTTCAACCCTTCTAGTGCATGAATACATTTCAGTAATCTTTGTACAATCGTGTGCATAGTCTCCTTCCTCAATTGCTTCTGCTATAAACCTTGCAGGGTTGACTGTGCTGCATCTAACAATTGATAATTCAGCTCTAGATAATATAATCTCATACCCTGACGGCTTTTGCGTTGTTAGTGTGGACTTAGGCTTGTTCAATATTGCAAATAGTGCATGTTCCACAAATAGTGTGGTTGGGCACCCCATGGTGATTGCTGATGCTTTCTCTACCGCAAAGGCAGCTGCGGCGAGACCTTGTTCGCAAGGGAAATGACCTAGCATCACAGGATCTAAGTGACCGCTGTAAAACGCTACTGGTTTGTAGCCCATGCTTGTTTTTTGAGCCAACACTGCTTTCATCACTGTTGAGTCGCAATGTGAAAATATGAAAAATTGTCGTTCATAATCTGGGGTGGCCAGTACTGGAGCGGTTGATATTGCACCTTTCAGTTCATCAAAAGCCTCTTTCATTTCCATTGTCCACCCCAACTTTTTCTCACCTTTGTTAGCTTCTTTTAACCCCTCAAGTAGGGGTCCTATGTATGAGCTGTAATCAAATACCCATGCTCTGCAGTAGTTGCACAGGCCAAGGAACTGCTGTAATTCTCTCACTGTTTATGGTAATGGTGTTTTTAAAATTGCCTGTGATCTTTGTGGTGCAATCTGTCTCCCATATTGGGATATGAGCTGTCCAATGTAAAGTACTTGTTCCTGACAGTATTGTAGCTTTTCCTTGTCTACCTTGTAACCTTTTTCAGCCAATATTGTCAGCATCTTTAATGAGTCCTCTCTGCATCTTTTTTCGTTTGTGCTGCAAATGATTATGTCGTCAACATACTGTAACACTGTGCTTTCTACCTCAATGTTACCCAAATCCATCTGTATTACTCTGTTGAATATTGAGGGTGACTCGCAGTACCCTTGTGGCAATCTGGTGTGTTTCCACTTTGCGTTTCTGTAAGTGAAGCTTGTCAGATCTTGTGAGTCTGGGTGCAGTGGTATTGAGAAAAAGGCATTTTTAAGGTCGATCACTGTAAACCGTGATGCCTCTGCCGGAATGCCGCACAATATTGTGGCCGGGTTTGCTGCTATGGGGTATTCTGCTTCCACTATGTTGTTCAAAGGCCTGAGGTCCTGTATGAAGCGCCAAGATCCACCTTTAGCCTTGCGCACTGGGTATACAGCTGTGTTGCATGGAGATTCTGATGGGACCAATATGCCATTATTTATAAGGGCCGTTATTGTTTCACATATGCCCTCATCGGCCTCTTTTGATAGTGGGTACTGTTTTACTCTGGGGAGTATTGCACCATTTTCAATTTTATTCTTACCCACCCTATGCTTTTTATGCACCCCACGTCATAGGGGATAGTAGTCCACAATGATGTGGGTACTTTTGCCATGTCTTCCTCAAAAAAGGGAACTGGGGTGGACGTCGGTGCCTCAAGTGCCATTGCAATTTTCTGTGCCACTTGTTTGTATGTCACCCTTAGCCATATTTCCACACTCATCATAAATACCATTTCACCTTCTTCCTTTTCTCCTGAGAAGAGCACCTCATCTGACACCTGGGTGAGTCTACATCCCTCTGCTAGTGCTATCACTGCCCTCCACGCTCTTCCTTCTCTGTCTTGGGCATGCACTGCAATGTAATCAGCGGTTGCTATAATGCTCTCTATGTCCACTGAAATCACCTTTCCTTCTGGTTCGTTGGCTGGCGTTTCTGGTCTAAACAAGTAGGCTGCTGGCCTCCTCCAGATCTTTCCCTCTATCCCTGGCATCCATGCAAATGCCATGTCTGTCCAGTACTGGAACAGTTCACCATCTACTGGCTCAGCCCTAATCACTGTCTGTCCACAGTATGCCTGCATGATCTGTCGCGCCGTGAGCATGTTATTTCCTGGAGTGGAGCAAATTATGCCGTCCTCCGTAAAGGAGATCGTCATATTCAACCTGCTCGTTATGTCCCTCCCCATTGTATTTACTGGTGAGGCCCTGGAATATAAAAGTGGGACTGACATGTCATAATCCCCTATTGATAAGGGGATGTTATCAGTAAAGGGAACCAACCCCCTAGCCCCAGAGAATCCTTGGGTGTTCATGGCTTCACCTGACATCTTAAATTTACCTTCCCTTATGCAAGACCGGGTCGCCCCGGTGTCAACAAGGAATGATAATTTTTTGTCACCTATCGTTACCTCTATGCGTGGTTCCTCCGCACTATTAGGTGTTACCGACAGGATGGGACACACCAAGGTCGTCTGTGGGCTGTCCTATTGGGGGTATAATGATTGACCACTTCCCGTGTAAGGGTTGTGTCCCAGCACTGTCACCCTACCCAGTTGTGTTTGCTGTAGTTGGGTATTGGTTGAGGTTATGTTATGGTCTTGGACTTGTGCAGGTGGCTGTACTTGCTGTGCTAGGGGTTGTTGTGTAATCGCTACCTGTTGTTGAGGCGGTGGGTATGTCCGTGGCTGTTGTTGTGTTACTAGTTGTTGCTGTCCATTTCCCTGTAGCAATGTCTGCTGTTGCTGGATGCCCTGCTGTTCCTGTGGGAGCTCTTGTTGTCCCTGTTCATTCCACAACGGTGTGCCTGGTCTCACTCTACCAGTGTGAGAGTGAGACCAGGTAGAGTGACATGTGGCCCACCAATCCAAAAATCCAACACACCGGTGGTTCCCTGTTCTGCCATGGGAAGCTTCCTGTGTTGTCCTGGTATACTGGGTGCCCGGTGGGGTAGGAATTTATAAGTCCCCCCACCTGTTGTTGTGTGTTAAATCCGTATCCTCTCCCTCTCATTACTCCTCCCCTTCCCCGGTTGTAATTATAATACCCAGCTCCTGGCGTTGAGTATCCTCCTCCCATGTTAGTCGTGTATGGTTGGGGTGGCGGCATCAGTTGTGTTACAGTCTGCGATGATTGTATTTGGGAGGGGTCTTGTGCAGCCACTACTTGTGTGGGGCTTTGAGTTATTGTGGCAGGTGTAGTTATTAGTGCGCCTGTCATGATCTCTGCTTCCAAAAGGCCAGGACTTACCCAACTCCCTTGGAAGCAGACTCATAACCCAGGTTCCGAGTGCCAGCCAGTCCCAATTGGGACCTTTTGGACCCTGTCCTGGCGCCAGTGGCGCCAGGCTTATAAATATGCCCAGTCCCAGCGCTGCAAGCGCCGGGCTCATAATGCTTGGGTGGACTTACCTGCAGCAGACCATGCTGCTTACTTACCTGCCAGTTGAACCCCTGATCCTCTTCTGTTTGGGACTACTTTTCCTGTTGGGTGGGGCAGGAGCCACTCCCTAGGTTCAGAACACTGGAACTCTTCTGGAAAGCAGGAACTCTTTTCTTACCTAGGCGTGGCTGTGGAAGGAGGGACCTAAGCACTACAGGAGGCTATTTAAACCACACCCGATGGATGAATCTTGCTTTGCGTTATTCTGCATCCTCTGCAGCAGAACGCTCATCGTGTCTTCTGCATCTGATCCTGGGCCTAAAGGAAAAAGGCTTACCATCCTGAATCCAGTCTTCAGCAACATCTATAAAGACAAGAAAGAACAGGTTAGCACTACGGTCTTCAGTGACAGCGCATCTCTTACCTGGTCCATCGGCTGTCATCAACGCCTCGCGCAGCATTCCTGCATCTGAAAGACAAAGGCTTACCTACTCTTCGCACGCTCCGGAGGCCTTCGGGGCTGCATCCCGCATCTGTAAGACAAAAGAAGGTGCGTTTAAAGACATTGGGTAACGTTAAATACTCACGTGCCATTACTCCATCCACGCCGAACTCAGTGGGCATTCCGGCATCCTTCAGCAGCTCCGAACTGGTACCTGCAAAATAAAAGGACAGTTAGTGCGCATCGTGAAGCAAGCAACAAGCGCTTACTTACGCGCTTCCAGGCGCTTCTATTCCGCATACGGGTCCATCCTCAACTCACTTCAGCCAGTCAACCGCCATCGCCGGAACCCTGCAAAATAAGAGACAGCATTACAAAAGACTTTTAAAGACATTTGAAATATTCGGAACTCACCGTTCGTGAAGTAAACGACGGACAGCAGTCCTCTGAAGTCAAGAGGCCTGCGCTACCGATCCAGTGAAGAAACTGGTTACAGCACCCTGCCCCGAGGCAGATGGAGAGCTTGGCGTTCACTTACCTAAATTGAGAGCGTTAACCTTTGGGGTTCTACAGGAGAGGAGAAAAGGAAAGAGATAGGGACACCCCAATAACCCCAGTTCATTAATCCCATATTTTCTATCTGCAGACATCTTACTCCTCGAGTCAGGCATACAGTGCACAGAGGTCCAGCCCAAAGAGCCAACCGGGTGCTACACATCACTTTTGAAGATACGGTAGTCGCCCAGTCAAGACCGGCGCCTCTGCGAGAATCAGGTGAGCGTTACAGAACGCAAAGCCTACCGCAAAACTCTCGCCCAGGCGCTATGGAAACCTCGGATACCGACCACCTAGCCCGGTTACTTGGGGAACTAAGGGCAGAAGTGCATGCAGCTCGTCAGGAAACGAATGCTCTAAGAAGGGAACTAATTATTTCCAAGGAGCGAACAGACGATCTTGCTAGACAATTGCTACAGTCACAAGCCAGACAGACCCCGTTACCCGCATCAGGGGCAAATCTTCCTTCAACATCCCCTATGAATCCAGTGCAGATCAACCTACCTGGGAATGTACCTCTGGCTCCACCCGAACGATTTTCTGGTGACCCAAAGAGGTTTGCAGTATTTATCAATCAGTGCCGGTTGCATTTTTTATGCCGGCCAGCAGCCTTTCCAACTGATCAAGCTAAGGTAGCTTTTGTGCTTTCGTACCTTAGTGGCAATGCGGCAGACTGGTCGATCCCTCTAATTAATCAAGATGATCCGGTTCTCCATGATTTTCAAGCCTTTCAGCTTAGTATGGAAAAACTGTTCGCAAGACATTCACAGGGGCAGGCCTTGGACAATGAGCTTCTTTCGTTGCGACAGGGTAATCAAGATCTTTTGGCTTATATTGCATCTTTCAACAGACTAATAGTGGAAACTCAATGGCCTGAGGACAAAAGGATTACGCTGTTTTATAGAGGTCTACGTGGAGAGCTCAAAGACGTTTTAGCCCAAGTAGTGAATCCCCCACAAGACTGTTCGGATTATATAGACTTAGTTGTTCAAATAGATCACAGACTGCAGAACAGGAAGGCCGATCGTTCCAAGTTTGATGCTCGAGTATTTTCCAAACCACCAACTCCTTCCAAAGGAGTAGACTCCGGGGAACCCATGCAAATAGGGGGCCTGAAAGGACCACTAACACAAAAGGAGCGGGAAAGGAGAAAACAGTTGCAATTATGCCTCTATTGGGGAAACTCAGGGCACTTTCTTCGAGACTGTCCAGTGAAACCAGCCAAGAAGGCGGTAGGAGCTGCAGTTACCAAGGTCACAAACTCTGAGCAGGGAAACAACCTCGCCCGACAAGAATAGAGGTCCTCTTGCCGAGCGTTAAAACCAGTTCCGTGACCTCGCATTTCGTGATACCTATGGTCCTCATTAGCCCTGATCATCCGGATCGATTACATGCGATTGAAGCTTACGTCGACAGCGGTGCCATCGGCAATTATGTGGATCAGGAAATGGTTTTGAGGATGAATCTAACTCTTTGTCCCAAGGCTGTAAAGGACGTCATTACTACGGTGGATGGTACGGAGATAGCCTCCGGACCAGTAACGCATACCACTCAAGAAGTGACGCTAGTAAGTCAAGATGGACACCATGAGAAGATCGTGTTCGATGTGATCAAGGCCCCTCAGTTCCAGATTATTCTAGGGATACCTTGGTTAGAGAAACACAATCCTCGGATCGATTGGCGAGCAAGAACGGTTCAGTTCCCAGAATGTGTCTCTACTTGTCACCCTCCACCTGGTGTTGCTCTAGCAGCAATTTCTTCAGAGACTCCCCAGTTACCTCCCGAATACCTAGAATTCCACGATGTTTTCCGGAAGGATCAGGCTAATTCTCTACCTCCACATAGGTCCTATGACTGCCAGATAGACCTGATACCTGGATCTACTCCTCCGTGTAGCAGAATTTATGCCCTCACCGAGCCTGAGAACCTTCACCTCCGACAATACCTGGATCAATACCTAGCGAATGGGTTTATTCGTCCTTCTAAGTCCCCTGCTTCTTCAGCTTTGTTCTTCGTTCCAAAAAAAGAAGGGGACCTTAGAACTTGTATAGATTACCGCGCCCTGAACCAGATCACCGTTAAGAATAGATATCCGTTACCTTTAATCCCTGAACTCCTGGACCAAGTCAGAAGAGCATGCATATATACAAAGCTGGATCTTAGAGGAGCCTACCACTTGGTACGAGTAAAAGAGGGCGATGAATGGAAGACGGCCTTCCGCACCAAGTATGGGCTATTTGAATATCAGGTCATGCCCTTCGGACTTTGCAATGCCCCGGCCGCCTTTCAATATTTTATGAACGATGTCCTCAGAGAACTCATAGATGTATGTGTTTTCGTTTACATTGACGACATCCTCGTTTATTCTTCATCGGAATCTGAACATCGGAAACACGTGAAAATGGTCCTCGAGAGGTTGCGTCAACACAGACTTTTCGCTAAGTTGGAAAAATGTGTTTTCAACGTGACTGAAGTTGAATTCTTGGGATTCATATTATCACCTAGCGGAGTGCGTATGGATTCAAGGAAGGTCGATGCAATTCTCAAATGGCCATCACCATCCTCCGTAAAAGGGGTTCAAAGCATGTTAGGCTTCGCCAACTTTTACCGCAGGTTTATCCCCGAATTCTCTCGAATAGTCCAGCCCATCACTGCCTTGTTAAAGAAAAACAAACGTTTTGAATGGTCTACCGAGGCGGAACAAGCTTTCCAGAATTTGAAGACAAAATTTATCTCTGCACCAATTCTAAAACATCCTCGCCCCGAACTCCCCTACATCGTTGAAACTGATGCTTCGAGCCTTGCTATGGGGGCAGTTCTATCACAGAAGGACCCAGTAACCAATCAGTTACATCCCGTGGCATTCTGGTCTCGCAAATTCTCGCCTCCTGAGATCAATTACACTATTACTGATAAGGAACTTCTGGCTATCAAGTCTGCCTTTAAGGCTTGGCGGCATTATCTTCTGGGGGCCCGACACACCGTTACTGTGATTACGGATCACCGAAACCTGCAATATTTGAAAACCGCAAAAGCCCAATCCTCTAGACAACTCCGTTGGGCACTATTCTTTGCCGAGTTTGACTTCATAATTACCTATCGACCTGGTACAAAAAACGGTAAAGCTGATGCCCTTTCTCGGATGGGAGTGGAGGAACACTTGACCAACCCTAAGCCTGTACCTATCATTCCCGAACAAAGAATTCTGGGTGTAATAACCACACAATCCATAGAGGAAATTAAGGATAAAACCAGGCAACTTATAACTCCAGCAGAAATACAGAATTGGCATCTGCAGGGAAAGGACTTTGCAGTAAAGGACAACTTATTGTATTTCCAAGAACGATTATACCTGCCCAGCACAGATTTACAGAAAAAGGTGATCTCTTGTTATCACGAGTCTCTAATAGAAGGACATCCCGGTATGGCCAAAACCTCAGAAAAGATCAAGCGCTACTTCTGGTGGCCGTCTTGGAAAAAAGATATCAGAGACTTTATAACGTCCTGTGGAGTATGCGCCCAAAACAAGAGTCAAAAGGAAAGACCAGCCGGCCTCTTACGCCCTATTGACATCCCACCTCGCCTTTGGCATACGCTTTCTATGGACTTCATCACCGACCTACCTCCATGCTCCGGATACAATATGATCCTGGTAATCGTGGACTTATTCTCCAAGATGGCGCATTTCATTCCACTCAAAGGCTTGCCAACAGCAACAACTCTGGCCCGAGAATTTCTCGAAAACATCGTCCGACTGCACGGTTTTCCTTCACTGCTAATTTTGGATCGAGGTAGTCAATTTATTTCTCATTTTTGGCGAAGTTGTTGTCGGTCGGCTCAAATTGATGTGAGATTATCGACCAGTCACCACCCTCAAACCGACGGACAAACCGAGAGGACCAATCAAACTCTGGAACAGTATTTACGCTGCATGCTGCAACAAACTGAAAAAACTTGGAAAGATATCCTTCGGATAGCGGAATATGCCTACAACAACTCTGTCCACTCAGGAACTGGGAAAACCCCGTTTTTTCTTTTATACGGCTGTCACCCTCGAACCTCAGAGTTGGATCCACCCCAAGATCTTGGAACACCAGCAGTAGACTACCTGCACTCTACTATCACCCAAGCTTTTAAGGAAGCCGTTTCTCACCTTCAAAGGGCTAAAGAACAATACAAGAAAGGAGCAGATCAACATCGGAAGGAAGCCCCCCAATATCAAGTAGGAGATCAAGTCTGGTTATCCACCAAATATCTACCTCTAAAAGGACCACGCACATTCAACCCAAGATACCTTGGTCCCTATTCCATCACTACCATAGTAAACCCAGTAGCGGTCAAGTTGGACTTGCCCCCTCACATGAAGATACATCCGGTCTTCCACGTCTCTCTTTTAAAACCCGTGCAACCTCAAACCCGACTAACTAAATCCCCAAAACCTATCCTAGTTGATGGAGAACTCGAGTTTGAAGTCAAAAGCATCCTGGACTCCAAGATCTCCAAATCTAAGCTATTTTACCTAATTGACTGGAAAGGCTACGGCCCTCAAGAAAGATCCTGGGAACCTGCAGAATATGTCCACGCTCCTCGTCTAATCAAAAGATTTCATCAAACATTTCCTGACAAGCCAAAACCACCGGGGAAGCCCGGCTTGGGAGGGGCCTTGAGGGGGGGTAATGTCATGATCTCTGCTTCCAAAAGGCCAGGACTTACCCAACTCCCTTGGAAGCAGACTCATAACCCAGGTTCCGAGTGCCAGCCAGTCCCAATTGGGACCTTTTGGACCCTGTCCTGGCGCCAGTGGCGCCAGGCTCATAAATATGCCCAGTCCCAGCGCTGCAAGCGCCGGGCTCATAATGCTTGAGTGGACTTACCTGCAGCAGACCATGCTGCTTACTTACCTGCCAGTTGAACCCCTGATCCTCTTCTGTTTGGGACTACTTTTCCTGTTGGGTGGGGCAGGAGCCACTCCCTAGGTTCAGAACACTGGAACTCTTCTGGAAAGCAGGAACTCTTTTCTTACCCAGGCGTGGCTGTGGAAGGAGACACCTAAGCACTACAGGAGGCTATTTAAACCACACCCGATGGATGAATCTTGCTTTGCGTTATTCTGCATCCTCTGCAGCAGAACGCTCATCGTGTCTTCTGCATCTGATCCTGGGCCTAAAGGAAAAAGGCTTACCATCCTGAATCCAGTCTTCAGCAACATCTATAAAGACAAGAAAGAACAGGTTAGCACTACGGTCTTCAGTGACAGCGCATCTCTTACCTGGTCCATCGGCTGTCATCAACGCCTCGCGCAGCATTCCTGCATCTGAAAGACAAAGGCTTACCTACTCTTCGCACGCTCCGGAGGCCTTCGGCGCTGCATCCCGCATCTGTAAGACAAAAGAAGGTGCGTTTAAAGACATTGGGTAACGTTAAATACTCACGTGCCATTACTCCATCCACGCCGAACTCAGTGGGCATTCCGGCATCCTTCAGCAGCTCCGAACTGGTACCTGCAAAATAAAAGGACAGTTAGTGCGCATCGTGAAGCAAGCAACAAGCGCTTACTTACGCGCTTCCAGGCGCTTCTATTCCGCATACGGGTCCATCCTCAACTCACTTCAGCCAGTCAACCGCCATCGCCGGAACCCTGCAAAATAAGAGACAGCATTACAAAAGACTTTTAAAGACATTTGAAATATTCGGAACTCACCGTTCGTGAAGTAAACGACGGACAGCAGTCCTCTGAAGTCAAGAGGCCTGCGCTACCGATCCAGTGAAGAAACTGGTTACAGCACCCTGCCCCGAGGCAGATGGAGAGCTCGGCGTTCACTTACCTAAATTGAGAGCGTTAACCTTTGGGGTTCTACAGGAGAGGAGAAAAGGAAAGAGATAGGGACACCCCAATAACCCCAGTTCATTAATCCCATATTTTCTATCTGCAGACATCTTACTCCTCGAGTCAGGCATACAGTGCACAGAGGTCCAGCCCAAAGAGCCAACCGGGTGGTACACATCACTTTTGAAGATACGGTAGTCGCCCAGTCAAGACCGGCGCCTCTGCGAGAATCAGGTGAGCGTTACAGCGCCTTCCATCGTGTATTTAGTGAGTTTCTTCTGTACTAGTTTAGCCTCTTCCGTTTTCCTATCCTCTTCCTTTTTTTTCATTTTTTCTTGCCATGTCCTGCAATGATGCACTATAGTCAGTTGTATTTCTGGCATGCTTTTGCTTCCATCCCCACTACTTTCTTCAGTTGTTTCTGGACTGCTTCTGGGAGCCCCTGTACTAGTATATGATAGAATATTGCTGGTGTTTTGTCCCATTGTCTCTAGTTTCCATACGCCACTTCTCTTGAATTTCCTGGATATAATCAACAGGATCTTCGTTCTCACGCATCTTGCGCGAGGTAATAGCTCCTATGTCTGATGTGTCCGGATACTGTACCCTCAGTGCCTGCCATAATGCATGTCTGCAGTTTGCGAATGGTGCCCCATCGTGAGATGTGTTTGTTATTGTTACCCCGGGGAAGCGCGCTCTCTTCCAGATGTCATCCGCAGCATCCCCTAATATTGATATGAGAAGGCCCTTTACATCTCCCACTGCCAATTTCTGTCCTGCGGTGTGTTTTTCCATTTCATATATCCATTTACCCGCACCTCCACTTAATGATGGAAGTCTGCATTTTATATTTTCCTTGTCTGCATGCTTCCAAGGGACGTATTGTGGTCTAAGAGGCATTAAGTTGTTTCCCGTTTTACCCCCTGGGTTCCACAAAATCGAGTCCTCACACCCCTCCTCTTCTTCCGTCTCTTCTACATCGTCAGCTTCGTCCATATTTCTCCTGGTCTCTACTCTTTCTCCTCCACCACTTCCCCTTCTTTCATCATTTCCTTTATTTATTGTGGGCGTGTGTATTCGTTCTCCCTGCCTGCGTCCAGGGAGGTCTCTAAGCCTTCCTGCATAGGGTGTCAGTTCTCTTGTGAAGGGCGCTAGTTTAGATGGGCATGTTGCACGTAATGAGCGTGGGGTGGTGGAGCATGCATGACGGGACGGTGACGGCGTGGCTTCACGTGTCTGCCCTTCCGCCATTCCATGCTCCTCCTCCTCACTTCTCTGCAGTTCTTCCTTTCTCCTGCAGATCCATGGTGAGTCTTTATTTGTCCGGGTGGTGTATAGTTTATCTAGGCTTTCCCTTTCACTATTTCTTCCTTCCTTCTCCATTCCTTCTTCTTCCTCACTACAAAAGTCATTCATAAATGGCAACCTCCAAACTGTCTTTTTCCCCCCAATCGTAACTGTTCTTAAGTCAATTAGGTCCGTTCCTCCCTTTTCTTCTTTGCTAATTGCTCCCCTTTGTGCCGATGTTGTTGCTACTTCTATACCTCTATATACATCCCTCCTTACTTCACTCTCCCCCTCCTATCTTCTCTTTCCCCTTCGTTTCTCTCCGCTATTCCTCTACCAATTTCCTCTCTTTTCTTTTTTAATTCTTCCATTACTTCACAACTCATTTTTTCCAATATCTTTTCATCTTCTTTCTTCCTTTCCCATCTCTCCCTCTCC
Source organism: Ambystoma mexicanum (assembly GCF_040938575.1). Taxonomy (NCBI): domain Eukaryota; kingdom Metazoa; phylum Chordata; class Amphibia; order Caudata; family Ambystomatidae; genus Ambystoma; species Ambystoma mexicanum. Next base: position 1,006,736,431 of record NC_090931.1, on the reverse strand, counting down.
CTTTCTATTATACTCTCTATCATCCTCTCTTCTTCGTATTTCCTTGTCGTTTCTGACAGTAATCTCTTCTTCCATATTGCCATTTCTTTTTCTTTCTCCTCTTCCTCTTTTTTCCTGTCGCGCAGTGTTGCTCTTGATACCCTTTCTGCCGCTGCCTTTAACCTTTCGGCTTCTCTCCTCTGCTCCTCAGTTCGTTCTCTCATTTTTCCCAACTCATTCTTACCTTCTTTCCTTTCCCGTGCTCTCTCTCTTTCCCCCCTCTCGAGCTGCTTGATCAGTGCATTCTGTTCATCCCTTAATTCTGCTAATCGTTCCTCCAAGGTCTCTTCCTTTTGTCTTAACGGCTCTTCCTCCTTTCTTTTCCCCTCTTCCCCTTCCATTTCACTCTTCCTGCCATTATCCTCGTCCATTTTCCTCACCACCTCCTTCTCTTCTCCTGTTAATGAACCTCGTAATTTTAATAGTATCTGCGCAGCTACCCACTCATCATTTCCTACGTCCGTAGTCTGCTCGTCTTCAGTCCTCCCCTCCCCTGCTAGCATCTTCCTATGGGCTGATCCCATTGTACTAGTCCGCTCCCCTCCCGTGTGGCCACCTGTATGTGTATATGGAGGCGGGCTGTATGCCGGGTTCGAGTACCCCTCAGCCGCCCTTAATTGTTCTCTTGCTATTTCCCCTAGTTCTCTTAAAGGATACAACCCCCCTCCCTCTGTTTTCACTACCTTCGCTAGAGGTATATCGTCGCTCTGTTCCTTTTTTATTTCATTTTCGGTTGAGTTGTCACTCTTTTCTCCTCCCTCTTGTCCTTTCCCCGTGTTCTGTGTTCCTTCACTTCCCTTTTCCCCATTCTCTCCCTCCTCCTTAATCTCCTTATCTCCCGTTGTTTCCCCTACAATGAACATTCCGTTTGGACCTGGTCGGGACCCTTGGAACATCCTCCATAAGTTAAACACCTCCACGTGGTGCGTTAACTTCTTCCCCTTGTATGTATTGTGCAGATGGTTTAATAGTGAGTGTTGGGTATATGGATCGAAGCTACCATTAGGCGGCCATGGTGTCGTCATTTTGTTGTCCGTCCCCTGTGTCCATTCTATGCTGTACTTGATCAATTTCTCTCTATGGGGTGATAGTGTTTTACATATGTGTTGCAGCGGGGTTGTGAGGGTGTTCCCCCACCCCCCCGATCCTGTCCCGTATGACATAGTAGCGCTCCACTTGTTACCCTTCCCCTGTTTGGTAGCGGTTATCTCACTAGCAGTTTACAATATACAGCCTTGTATCTTTACCTGGCCCCGTAAGTTTGGGGACTTGCGATAGTCCGCTAAGGAAAAATTAGTAAAATATAGTATTTACATTTGTATATTCTTTTCTTTCGTTTCTTCCTTTATACAACACCCTTACGGCCCCCTGCGGCCGGGGCGCACGCAGCCCCCTGCGGCTGCGTGCCCCTTGTTACCTTCTTTTACCGCCGTCCTACTTCCACTCGCTCCTCCTCCCTCCTCTGCACTTGCCGTGGCCGGCGTTCTCCGTGCGCAGCCACGTACCTCCTTTCGCCTTCCCCCGATCAACTCATTACCGTGTACCTCCGTTTCCACGCCCTTAACACAGCTCTCCTCCCCGCCACTCAAAAATAAAGATGCCTGGTTCTCGAGATGTCCTATGTAAGCCCTGCTGGTGACGTCACCGATCCCTTCAGACTACTGGTAAGTTCTTCATATATTCTTTAAGTCCAAAATACACTTGCAATCTACCCCCGTTAACCCCACAGCTGTCTTCCTGTCACTCCTGGAACAAGGTAATCAATAATATAATCGGACTGCGCACACTGCGTCGCCTCGCGTGTGATACGCCCCTCGACAGGAGGGCTTAACCAGCCAATTATCTTCCGTATTGGGCAACTAGCTAGCTACCGCCTACAGGGAAACATCATCTATCTATCGAGTTTCCTGCTCGAACAATAGGGATCCTCATCTACTCATTGATCAATAATTGCCAAAACGTAGGAAACCACACACACACACCCTTACACGTGGTCGCGACCTAGGCCAATCAGTGTCTACAAGCGGCCGCACGTGATGTTTTCGTGCTCCGCCCCCTTCGCTCCGTAACGTAGCGGACTGCTCTCGCACTCGTCCGGCTACCATTCATTTCATTGCCAACACTAAATTATCAAACCTTCGCCGCGCACCTGTGCAACACCTCCCACCTCCCGTATTCAATTCCTCCCCCCTCCCTCACAATTTCACATTGCTTGTTGGGCGTGGCATACTCACCAAGTTCTCTTGATGCGGGGCCGCTCGACTGCGTGCACCCCTCCAAGCGGCTCGCCACCTCCCCTCGTCTGGACTACGTCTGGACACTCGCCAACCGCGGGCGGGATACTTCTCAACCGGCTCCCGAGGGCCAATATCCGGATTGCGCTGTCCGGTCTTCTCGCAGTTCCGCGATGGTCCTGTAGTCCTCAAAAGGGGGCAGCGGCAGAGGGGGCTGCGCCACCGGGCCTCCTCGCAACGGGAGTACTTGGAAAAAATAAAAATAAAAGCGGACCTTAAACAGATCTCAGCAGTGCCTCCAACTTGTCGGGGGGAAATTCTCCCGGGGCCGGCTGGGCCGTCCGCGGACCTCCGGGCAGGGAGGCCCCAACTCCTCCCGTATATCCCAAAGAGATAGAGTATGAGACACACGCAAGAAGCAAGGTGATTCTGCTGTTTATTAAACAAAACGGCAGGGATGGCCAAGGATCGTACGCGTCCGTCCTGACACTCTCTCAGCAGCGTGGGGCTCGCAGGCCCTTTTTACCTTAGCATGACGCGCTACTTGCGTCACCTTAGCAAAATTAGCAAAAAAAACCTATCGCCACTCTGGATTGGTTCCCCGAGTGGTAGGGTTAGTGTAGCATACATATAGAGGACTTGGTTATTGGTTAAGGGTCAGTCAGGTGGTATACTTGGGTTGTCCCTTCAGTTTGATACATAAAAATTGTTACATGAAGACCCCTGAGGATTGGTCAATGTTAATGGCGTCAGTGATAAGGGTCCCATGTTCTGATTGGTTCACCCGCGAGCCCCCCAGTCTGGGACCATCGCTGTTCCCAGCTCGCGGTGCACCTGTCATTTGCAACAATGTTTCACTATGGGTATGTGCAGACAATGTGAGGATTTATTCATAAGCAGGAAGGCCGACTACTCCCACCGCTGCAGATGTCCATTGAGTCACTTAATTGTATCTGCCTATGTCTTGAGACGGGGGGATCCAGACGCCTTCTTCCTCCTGGGCTTGGCACCCTATCAAGTTCGGCTTGGTCACGTGAGGTGGGGACCGTGGTTGAGGCAGAATTCTGCACAATTAATATTGCATTTCTCACTGTGTGCCTGGCTTATCTTGCAGGTGCGACCTTGGCGTCGGCTTGCGGTATGAGAGTTTGCAACGTTGTGCCCTTGACTGTCTGCTTTCGCTGGGCTCATTCTGCAGGGTCAGCAACCGAACCCTTGCTCATTTAATGTTCATGAAAGCTTTTGCTTGCGGCCTACTTGGGCCTGGTGCATAGGTGGAACCATTTGATGCAGAGCGCTTTAGGTTATGGTATCATATTGCTCTATCCCCAGTATCGTGTCTTCGTTATATTTCTCATTATGGTACATGGTTTTAGAAGAAGCGTGAGCAAGCCTTTTTTGATAAGTTCATTATGCGTCTTGCGTTTCTGCATTTGAAAAGCCTATGTTAAAAATAATAAAGGTGCACGTCCGTGGGTGTGTCCGTCGCCTACGTCATAGCACTGAGTATGTTCTTTGTGTGGATTGGTGTGGGAGTGTCCGGTGTGTATGTTGCACGAGTGTGCTGACCGTTAGCTAGGTCGTCATGGCATCTCTAACGATGTGTTGATTTGGTGCTGGATGGTTTAGTCGAGCTCATCCATGCCGCAGGTGTCGGCATGTGCAGGGCAGGCTGGTGGGCATGCGGGTGGGCACATCCGTATGTTCTTGTACCAGGGTATTTGGTCGTCTGGGAGATGGGCAAACTCCGCTCGTGGCGGGTGTCTGGGCCGTGATCCTTTAGGCCATGGTTGAGAGGGGATTGGTGGGAGCCTTTTGTTCGCTTTTCCCACTTCACCCCGATCCATGAGGACATTGGAAGCAGGATCAACGTCATCACATCCATTCCTTCCGCTGGTGAAGCTGGTTTCGGCCCTGCACTTCCTGGTGATTCTATGCCCTGGCGCACATGCCCAATGTACTGACTGCCCTAAATTGGACCCAAGGGGAGTTGGTGGCTCCCCAGGCATTCGAGGTGTACCTCAACCTCAAACAATACCACTCCCTCAATGTCCAGGTCACCTGTGACCCCACCCACACCATCACACACTGCTTGTCGAGCCAGTGGATAAGCTCAGAGAAAGGAGTATACCAGATCTACAAAGCTGAGCCAGTAGAGAATCCCAACAAGCCTGAGAAAGGCCAGGGTAAAGGAGACATTCCCCCTACATTGTCAAACTGTGAAAATCAGCCTGAGAAAGGCCAGGGGAAGGAAGATAGTTCCCCTATTGAGTTGAACTGCTAAGTGAAGCATGAACACAGCCAGGTGAAGGGAGACATTCCCCCCTTTTATATGGAACCGTGCCTGTCCAGAAGTAGTGAGTCATTCTTCAGGACCAAGAGGACAGTAAACCGCTTTAGTTTGTTTTCAAGTGTAAGGGATAGAAGTAGGATTTTGACACTGGACAGTTGCCTCTTTATTTCCGGACACTCTGACATTTTTGTTAATGTTTAGTTCAGGCAGGGAAACCCCTCTTAGAGTAAGGGAAAGATAGCGTTTTCTATTTATTTCATTAAGAATACAAGTCTTTGCCCCAAAACATGGCACCATGTGTCATTCTCCACCCTTGCAGTACCCTTTTCCTCTAAGAATTGTGATGAGTCAGAAGAAGGACATAGGCACTCTGGGGACATTTCCAATGTGTGATTATTTAAGAATAAGAGTCTGGCCTATCTTTCCGTTTTACTACATGGTGTTCCCAACCCATATTACTAACTAAGGTGCTCGACAGTGAATGTCCAAAAGGATTATGCCCGCTGTTCAAAACTAGCCGTAACTAATCCTAACACTATTCTAAACAAACTATGGTACGGAGAATGACTCCCTTCTCCTGATGATTGTTTCTTGAAGTTATCTTCTTATTTCTCTTGTTAATATATCATTTGTAATGGATCGATGTGATTACTGCGATTTAAAAATGCTGAAAACAAAAATCCTGATTTTGTTTTAGATTTGCACAGTTCTATGCAGGGGAGACACCCCACAGCCTCCGCTTTCTTCCCAGACATAGTTAATGACCCTTGCCCACCCCCCACATGCAGTTGTGCCAAAATTCGAAGAAGGATGACAGGCAGTTTTTCATTCAGTATTTTTGTACTCGCATTAAATTAGTAATATCATTTTTTAAATAATCTCTTGTTACTTTCTTTATCAATTCACATAGTTCTCTCAAGCTATTGTTGTCTTTTCTCTCCTCTTAAGAAATGTCTTTCTTTAGAATGTGTAGAATCTTTGAATCTGGGCAAATGGGCTTTGAGTAACTTTGGAAAGTATATTTCTCTGTGTTGCTCGTCCTCTCGGGACAATCATAGTTCACCTCTTTCCAGCCTGGTCTCTTTTGTCTAATATTTATCTAAGGCGTTTTTCAGTCTTTCATTTGTCAATGCTTCCTTTCTGTTATATTCCACACTTTTCTTGTATTTTCTCCACTTCCCAGGGTAGCGATCCCCAATCACTACTGGTTTCCCTCTCAGGGTCCGTCTGTGATTCTCTTTCTCACATTCATACAGTTCAAGTTCATTAGATTTTGTTTCATGTGTTTGTCGCTTATACTGGGACGAGAATCTCTGATTACATCACAAGTCCCTTTTGACCTCCCGGTCTTCCAGTTCTCCCAGTTACCTTCACTGCTCTGGGGGAATGTCTCCGGGGCCTGTATTGGCTTGGGACCTTCTCTTTTGCTCCTCTGCATGGTTGATTTGTCTTTAGCTCCGTGCTCTTCTTGTGGTTCTCCTTCACAGGGTCTCGGGTACCTCTACGGGTAACCAGACAGTTTGCCACGGTTCGTATTTGGTGCTGTTGGCATAGCTGGATGGGTAGTCTACTCATCACGCACTCCTCATGGTCACGGCAGCACTGAGGTTGGGGCTCACGTTGCTCCAGTTTCTCCTGTCTCACACACGCTGGGCTGCCAGCGTCTCCTTCAGCCATTCATAGCCAACCTACTCATCATGGGCTCTGTGTCTTTCTTTCGCTCTGCCTCCATCAGGTATTAAGTGTCCAGGGTGCCTCCCATGTTTGCGTATACGTTCCTCTCTCTCACCTTAGTCCAGCATTTACTCCTTTAATGTATTTGTCCGGGTTAATTCAAGGTCCTCATTGAAAGGGGCAATTTCCTGTTCTTCCTTATAATGGTGCAAGTTCGTTTTTTTTTTCAGTCACGTCTCAAAACTTGAAATCATTTGGCATATTAGATAGTACCATGCATGCTATCATGTGAAATGGTTTAGGGAGTTCCTCACAGGAACGGGAGTCCTTATCCCCTAATAGTGAGTGTTCCCCAGTGAGGTCCCACTTGCCTCCACCCCTTGGAAGGGTATTGTGAAGCAGGCTCATCTCCCTATAATCACAGGGGTGCCGAGCTCCGCCTTTGAAAGAAGGGACGAATTCCCTCAATGCATCACAGAATATATTCTTTCTCAATTGCTCATTGCATTTTTGGTCTGTTTTTGCACCCTGGTGAAAAACCAAAGTGCTGCACCATTATTTCTGTATTTCTTTGTCTTTTCTTTGCAGCAGTGGGTTTTCATATTGTTTTTGATAGTTGAGTGCACAATTGATTTGTGGAATTCAAAAGTATACATTTATATAGAACTTTGATCAGACTTTTTTTTTGGAACTGTGTGCTTTGATTGTTGGGTACCTATTGGATCACATTCACACCACTTCTGAGAGTATAGCCTTCCTGTCGTCCATGGAACCTCACATGGAGAAGGGAGTATACGTTTTAGCTGTGCATTCTTTTACCTTTATGATTGGGAGCACTGTTTGTTTGAGAACTGCGGGGCTGAATAGGCCCTTTTGGTCACTTCTTATCCTTATACTCCTGGAGTGCAGGAGACATTTCATCATTGCAGTACACATAGCTTCAAAGCAATTATTGTTGGAGCCATCTCTGTACACCATAAAATAACAACATTTGGTTCAGGATCATTACCTTTACGTGACCACAGGCATTTTCAATAACTCAAACGTAGCAGCCTGAGAAATGTTAGTGCATAATAAAACAATACCCAATCTTATCAGCACATTTTGATCTAAAGTGAACTGTTTATCTTAAAGTTCTCTTATCACATCCATATTGTCCCTTAGCTAGGACTTCACTTTCATAACAAGAGAGCTTAAATAACGGTCAGCATATTTAGACAACTGTTACAATACCAAGGAAAACCCTGAAATAACGGTGTGCCCTGGTGGACTTAAAGGTGTGTTACTGTAAGACCACAGGTATTCAGAGTTCCTAATTAATTAGGAATTCTGCTTGTTTGTAATTCACATCTTTTCCCCCTTTGATTTCAATCTCATCTAGCAATATTTTTAAGGTCTTCTGTCTGTTGAATACTGCTAGTCTAATCTCCTAGTAGTCTTTTGCATTATTTAATATAGTCATCATTATGTAGTATATCTATGTCTCCAACCTGATCTGCTTTTCTGAAATCAATATGCTCATTATTCAATAAACCCAATAGAAGTTGTCTTTCTATACTATTTACATATTAAAAGGGATTATTATATTGCCTCTTCAAAAGAAGGTATTGAAATATTTTCTGTCATTGCTTCTTGCAGTGAACCCAATTCTAATATCATATACCAGAGCATCTTGCTGTGTACGATAAACCCAAGGGTGTTAAGAGTAGCAGACATACCTCCCTAGTCCCAAAGAGGATGCCTTACCCTTGGTCATAGGTGATGATCTTGCTGGATTCATTACAGAGTTCTCTTCATGCAAAGTTGCCTCTAGCATAGGGATGTTTTTCAGGTCCATAAGCAAGCGGATGTTGATGGTGGTCCAGAACGTGGTGTAGTGTGATGGGATGTGTTGGAATGGGGATGGGTTGTTTGTTTTACCCCAAATGTGGTAGAATCTTGTAAATCGTGCCATGGAAGTACTCATTTGTGGCACTGCATTTATTGACTGAGTGCCTTATTGCTTTTCTGGGATTGGGGAGATGTCATGTTTGGCGTCTAAAGCGGGTTGGATGAAGGGAGAACAGGATATATCTTGTAATGACGCCATAAATGCATGAGACAACAGTGAACATCTACGAGGGTAAAGAATGATATGGGAGGAGTCTGGGGATATATTTGAATACCTGAAGTGTTATTTGCCTACATGCAATGCCTGAGTGTTTATTATTTCTCTTTAAATCCTAGCGGACATTGGAGAGGGAAATCAGGACTTATTGATTTTAGACAATACTTGCCCCAAGGGCTCTGTAAAATGGACACGTGCTGTAGAATTTCTGGTGCAGTGCTTTCAAGAGCTCTCAGGGCACTGAGTGAAGGCCACTTGGGGCTCAATCGTGGATTATGCCAGCACAGACCGGCTCATACAATGCTACCTTATGGTTTGGCAAAGGTGTGTCAGGGTGTGCTGGCCCCACACCCCTCACCTATGGATGCAATGACGGATTTCATCAGAGAGGAGAGACTGACCCGGAAGCAGAGGACCACGTAATGATGGGAGGAGGGACCGAGACAGAAGTCGGACTACAGGACTAAACAAGAAGGGTCATTGTTATGTTTTGGAGGTAGGAGAGGTCTAACGGATATGATGTGTGTAATGATGGGTCTGACCATGGGGCAATATAAGAGGAAGGCAAATTGAAGATGGGTTGGGTTCGATTTGTGTGGCAGGCTAAGAGGGTGCTCTTTGTTTATGTGGTTTGCAAACCAGTAATAGAGGATGTCTTGTTTTGTCCATTTCCATTTTGACTTCTCACTCCTTCTCGTTTGATTTTACTTTCATAGGGCTTTGCTCCTGTGGGTGGCTTCTACTTGTGACATGTCTGCAATAGATGTCTTTCTCTGTCATTTTCTGCATGAGGATTGAATGTTTTTTCAGTTTTATGGGTTTGTGTTGGATGAGTGCGTTTTAGCATGTATGCTGTTTGGGTAATGCACTGTTGTCAGTGAGCTCATGGATGTAAAAGTGAGTGGAGGTTTTGGCTTTTCTGTAGCATTTTTAGCACAAGTCAGTTGTAATGAAAATGTTCAGATGATGATATTATATGCTATGATATGGCATTTATAACATGCCTATACACAAGTGTTTCAAAGTGTGATGAGGCAAGGGAGGGGGAACAGATGGAAGACAGAGACAACGATCTTACTAGGCCAGAGACAGTGAGATCCCACAAGTGCAAGGGAGGGTGGGAAAGGGAAAGTGCAGGGGGAATAGGGGGCAGTGCAATACATAGGATCAACAGTAAAATAAATATAACAGTAGGTAAAAGTGCAGCCAGTTAGTGTCAAGTGCAGGTTAAGTGCAGACATCAAGTGTCAAGAGCTGGTGGGGACTGTAGGGGTACAGAACAGCCCCCAAGTGCTGGAGTTGCCCGGGAGGACATGCAGCTGGTGGGGGAGGGGACCTGGGCCCGCGATCAGAGGGCAGTCAGGTGACCAGTGCAGTTTATGTCAGGAGTTCAGCAGGGGAGAGGAGGAGAGAAAGCAGAAGCAAAGAGGAAGGTCTTGAGGTGCTTCTGGAACAGGAGATGGTTCTCCTCACGTTTCAGGGAGGCAGGGAGGCTGTTCCAGAGAGAGGCCCCAGCCGAAGAAAGAGATTTATTGCCAACTCGTTGCTTGGAGAAGCGACTGACACTGAGGGGGGAATACATTTAGGAAGAGAGAGTTGGAGGTAATGAAGCCCTAGGCCCCAAAAAGCCTTGTGGACAATGCAGAGGGTTTTGAACTTAATCCACACAGCCACTGGGAGCCAGTGCAGAGATTTCAGTCCTGGAGAGATACAATCCATGGGCTGGAAGCCAAGGACAAGTCTCGCAGTCCTGTTCTGGATGAGTTGCATAGGGCGGAGAGTAGAAGCAGGCAGATTTAGAAAGGGTCTGTTACAATAGTCCAGCCTAGAGAGGACCAGAGCTCTGGAGACACTGAGCTTCTGTTGGAAGGAGAGGAAAGGAAGACTACCTCTGAGGAGGAGCAGCTGGTAGTGTGACTTCTTAGAGACATCAGAGATGTGAGGAGAGAATGAGAGAGTGGAGTCGAAGATGACCCCGAGGTTTTTACCCTCACATGTGGGAGAAGGAAGAGGGCCAAGACAGGTTGGTCAGAGAGCAACAGGAAAGGTGGGAGCAGGTGTGCCGATGAGCAGAATCTCAATATAATTGGCATTAAGGCAGAAATGAGAGAAGGAGAAGAGGTGGCGGAAGGGAGCCTGAAAATGAGCTCATTGTCATCCACATAGCACTAAAAGTTGGGACAGAGAGCGGAAATGCGGTGGGCAAGAAGTGCCAGGTATTGGTTGAACAGCCAGGGAGAGAGGTTAGACCCCTGGGGAACACCACAGGTAAAGATAGAGATAGCGGAGAGGAAGGGCCCCAGTTGGACCTGTGAGGGTCGATCTGAGAGGAAAGAGGTCAGCCAAGCCAAAGCCTGATCGGTGATACACATGTTATCACGGAGACAGTTGAGCCAGATGGCATTGTTGACCGTGTCAAAGGCAGAAGAGAGATCAAGTAGGATGAGGACACAGGGGGTATGCTGGAGAACACCGGAAGGTTTTAATATTGTGACTGGAGATGGTGTTGGTTGATAGAGTAACAAATTATTGGTTAAATGTGCCCATGAGTGAAGTGATCAGTCTAGTGATAATGAGGAGTGCCATTTGAGGCATGCGGTTGCTTTGCAAACAGAATCATGGATATTGTCCTTTAAGTCAGTGGGCTCAGCAATATGCAGTTTAATTTTCAGAGTAATGAAGAGGATAAAGAGTGCATTGTTCCTTATCACGATCTTGTGGCATGCGTAAGTCCCCAAGTAACATGCTACTGGAGTGGAAACATTGATGGCTGTAGTACTGCATTTATGGATTTCCTTTCATGAATCATATGTTGGTTATGGATGGTCTCTTGATAAGTTGAAAAAGTGGCTATTTGTGATGGTAAAAGGGAAGTGGTATGCAAGGAGTACTTCGGTCCTAAGAATGTCCAGATAGTGCAACAGAAACTTATGAAAGCAAATGGCATCTGTCTTGGTGAAAGGTTTGGGGATGTCTGAGTCATGAATTCGGCAGAATATACATGGCTGATCATGTGGTGTAGGCTTGCTGATGTGTAGCATGTTGGAAAGGGTGCAGTGTATGTGTGAGCCAGAATTAATGATGGCACCCTTATCTGATCAGTGGAGGACGAATTAGGGGATCTTTCCATTCCATTTCATGCCCTTGGATTTGATTTGGTATTTATTTGCTGCCAGGTTGGCTTCATGATATTTATTGTAGGCAGTCCTGTACCATTGGAGGTTAGCTGTAGTTGGTTACCATCTCCAGGCTGATTAAGTCCATCTGCCTTTCTGTGTGAGAACCCTGGGCAAATCATAAACATTGCATTTCTTGCTGTTCTGCATAGGTTGAAGGATGGCATTGCTGAGAGGCTGTAGCATGCTATCTGAGGAAATGCATAATGGCAAAGTTAAGATGAAAAAACAATCAGGGTTTTGTTGAGAGAGTTAAGTTATAGGTGTTATGCTTTTTTGTTTTACTGCTGACATAATGTGAAAAGGAGTTCATATTGGAAATGTGCAGGATTCATTGGGCTAAAATATATTTGATGGCGTCTGGAGATATTTGTGGTTTACAGATTTAGTAGGGATTTCTTTTGGTATTTCATGGTTTCCATGCATTACTGGTTGAACATGAAGTGGGTGTGAGGGAGGCTCCATAGTGCGTGAGTGGGGTGAGTGTTGAAATGGGTGGTTTATTGTTTATTGGTGGCATTCAGGTGAGTGTTGGAGTGAGATGTGTGAGCGATAGAGCTCGTTAGGTCAATCAAAGTGTGCATGTGCTGTGTGTGTTGGGATGAGTGGAGAGCACGGAATGAGTCTGAGAGAATGAGGTTGGCAAGTGCTGAGATTAACAGAGTGTGATGGTGAGTTTTTTATTTGGATGAAAGCAGCAATGCAAAGAGTCAGTGGAATCATTGTGGAATCATTGTAGGAGTGAGTTGATTTAGTGGGGTCAATCTTGAGGTTGAGTTCTAGAGTGAGTGTGGTGAGTGTTGAGGTGATACGAGTGAGTGGAGGAGTTCTGCAGTGAATTAGGAGAAACAGTTAACAGAGATATAGGGCCTCATTACAAGCTTGCCGGTCCGGTTACAACTGTACCAATAAGCTTGCCAGTACCTTTGTATCCAGACCAGCAAACTTCCGCCAGGTCTGACATGGTGGAATGAAAGCCACCCACGAGAACAGCAAGACTGTAGCATCAGCACGGTAATGAACTGTGCCGGTGATACAGGTGTCCCCATTCCCATTGAGTCCGATTCTGGCACCCGCGAAAGAGCAATTACTGGGTCCGGCAAGGCTACCTCCAACCTTGTAATGTTAAATGTTAAATGTTAAAGGTATTTGTACCGCGCACCGTCACCAACGGAATTGGTCCCCAGGCGCTCAGGCGGATCTGCAAACGATAAAGGTGGGATGGGTTAGTAGGTTGAAGAAGGGAGTAAGATAGTGAGAGGAGTGGTGTGCTGTTGGCAGCTTCAACTCAGTATACACCGGGTGCTGAGCTTTGGTGCAGGTATCGGATCGGAGTCAGTCCGTGTGTGCTGTTGATCCGGTTTATGTGTTGTTGCAGTGTTGTGAAGTGCGTGCGGTTTATTGTGCCAGAGATGGTTGTGTGAGTTTTTGAGTGAGATAAGTATGCAGAGTTTGAGCTTATTGGTTAGTGGGTTATCTGACCTTTACCAATGCTAGCACTCGCAGTTCTGGGGAGTGTGGCACTTGTCGGCCCTCACATTCCCATCTAGACGCGGCGCAGGCCAATGATTAGGGCTCCATACAGGTGTGATCATGCCAATATTCACACTTTTATCTAGCCGCGGCACAGGCTAGTGTTTAGAGATCGGTCCAGGTGTGGGCAAGCTAACGTTCACAACTCCATCCGAACGCCACGCAGGCTGGTGTTCACGGCTTTGAGTGTGGCACAAGCTGGCATTCACGTTTTTCTAGGCGTGTGCGTGTTATCCTTCGATCAATCCTATCTACATGCGACGCGGGCCAACGTCTATCTAGATGCGTCTGCCGGTCTGGGTGTGTTTGTCCGGTGTGTACGAGCGGGAGAGTCTAGGTCTAGGTTTCGTCTGGGTCTAGTTGTGTGGTCAGTCTCTGTAGCCTTCCTTTGCGGCTATTTCCATGATGTCTCATGCTCTGTCGAGTGGTTGGTTCTTTGGCTTGAGTGTTTGTCCAATTTGAGGATGCCGAGGTTGGAGTTATTTTCATCATTGTTTTAGTGGATGGGCATTCCGGTGCGTCTCCATAGTGGTTACGCTTTGAAGAGCCATGATTTGGGAGTTTCCTGAATGCTAGGTGGTTTGTTGTATTCCGTATATTCTTAGGTATGAGGCAGATTTTACGGAGCCAGCATAAATAGTAGACCTTGGCATGGAGAACCAAGAGGCACAGCTTTTGATGACCGGCAGGAGGCTGGTGGTGATATAAGTGGGCGGTTGGAGTTTGAATAGATCCCGGAAAGCAGATTTTGCTCTTCTACCCTGGGGTTGATAAATACTGAGTTGCTGGGAAAGCTCTGGAAACGAGACTAACTGATGATTGAGATCTCAGTATGCTAGACTGATTCAGGAATTAGATTTGAAGTCTGCTAATCTGTGTGGAACTTAAACAACCTCCTAAGTTTCTTTTGGGCAATTTATATCCTTTTATTCCGCAAGCAAACAGGCTGCTTGTTAAACAGACATATGATCAATTATTGAAAGACAATTCAATTTATTTCAGTAAACAACATTACGTCATAAAGGTTATATAAACAAAACATACTCTGTATAATGAGCACGTTTTGTAGCTGAAATAAAAAGTCAGACAAGAAATCCAAGAAGGAAGTACATAAAAATGGTCAAAGCAGATTCCATCATTAAATAACTAACAATTTAACAAAATATAACAGTTCATAAAACCATACTTCCTCATCACATATAATGTAAAAGAAATTCCACATTAGGAGTTCAGATGCTAGGGCGCCTGGCAAATATATCTCCACAGAATAACACATTGAATACTAAGCACCTGGAGATGCATACATAATGCTCTGCGGACATCGAAAAGCTGTGAACTATGTTTTGTGACTCAAAGATATACAGGAGGCAGAAAAACATGAAAATGCAGTAATGCGTCAAGACCTCAATGACCGCTCGCATTTGCTGTCTTGCTTTTGTTCAAATTGGTAATTACAGCATTTTGTGAGGTAGCATATTATTCCTGAATTTGAAAGGAAGAGAGCAGGAGTATATGTTCTTAAGCCACAACAAATGAAGTTCAGGGCCAGCAGGGGTGTACATCAACAAACCCAGCAGGACAACCACCTCGCCATTGCTCTCAACACTCTGGGATTCATGAATGCATAAAAACAAGATTTCATATTTCCTTTAGACTTACAGTAAAGGGATTCTGAGCTGGAATACTTACAGTAAAGGGATTCTGAGCTGGAACACTTACAGTAAAGGGATTCTGAGCTGGAACACTAAGAGCCCAAGCCCAGATGCCTTGAGTATATCTTAATCCGTCTTAGCCACTCAACTCCAACCTCGGCATCAGTACTTGGCAAATCTCGCAGGAGTTGAATTGAAAATGTTGCTGCAGGATTTGTCCAGATAGAACATCATACAAGTAAAGCTTTCAGAGCTACACACTCAGACAAATGACACACTCCAAGCTTGTTTGAAGAGAAGAGATTGCGGTGGCCGGCAAGAGGCACAGCAAAGCCCTCAAGTAATCGTTCTCTCCCCTAGCAAGCACATACAGATGAGCATGGCCCATGCTCATGGCCAGTATGCAACTGTTTCACCAGTGTACTCCCAGTTTGCTAACACCATCGCTTTGATAGAGGAACTACCCATAGATCTAGCAAATCAAAACAAAGCTGAATATATTTGTTTGATCCTTGTGGCCTGCTTCTCAACATGCTGAGCCCACCCCAGTGTAGCATGGAAAGTTAAGTCTAGGTCATTGTAACCCGGAACCATATCCATTTTTGGCTCCCTTACATATAATTGTTTTTTTACCCAGCATTGTAACCATAGATTTGGATGCATTAACCAATAAATCCTTGCTGTCCGTAAACGTTATATATTTGTCAACCAACACATGTAATGTTCTCGATGTCCTGTCCATTAAAACCACATCATTTTGATAAAGCAGTGTTGGCAGAGAGTGATCCCCTTATTTTCCGGCTTCATTGACAGTAGAAATACATTTAAATGATTGATGCACAGTGTGGACAATTGTATTCTGCCATGCTGGAGCACCAGGATGAGTAGAGGTTAACAGGCCCACAAAGCCCTCAGACCTCTAGCAACCAAAACCCAATGCAATCATAAAGGTAAAACGGGGACAATTAAGAGATATACATCCTTCTGCTTTAGTGGCAACGTGGGCCAATTGAAGGCTATGCTCCTAAGAGGGTGTGAAGGTGAACCAATAGTGACCCAAACAACATTGTAGCACATTCCAAAATAAAGGGAATGACCAATCAAGCTTCTATAAAATTATATATTGTGAAATGTGAGGTGGACACATAGATAGAGGTTTCTCACAAGTATCCATCTTTATTTAAATAATAAGGCTGAGAAACATGCTTCACTTTCCCCAACCTAACAAGGATTCTCCTACCTATTAAACTAAGACTAAAGGAAAACACTCTAGAAAAGGTTTCTGTCCCTCACACGTATACAAACAACAAAACATACAGGTAGTAGATGGCTGATCAAACTCCAGAATATAATAATTATTTACAAACACAGTTTTATAAACGGGGTTCCTTGTAATATGGGTCAGTTCCTCGTTCCCCAGGATTAAAGCGGGATTCTTAGATCAAAGTTCCAGTCAAGAAAGTTATTTTCAATATCCTATGTCTGTTTGAAGATGCAACACAAAGTTATCTTCCCTCCACAATATTTCCAATTGTGTTGCATTTGATTCAAGTATCAAAGTTCTCTTCCAAAGTAACTGTTCAAAGTGTTCACAATTCTCTGCTTCAACAAAAGCAAAATACGTTTATCTTCCCACTCTTTCATTGTTCAATATTTATTTCTTCATTTACAACAAGATTTTGTCAGGATACATTTTTATCACAGTTCAAATCATGATATTCCGGTGACCTTGCCACTTTTCACGACAACCATCAACCACAAGGTAGTATTTCAATGTCTTTTTTTTCGTTCACTAACTTGCGAGGACTAACCACTAAAAAGTCCCTTTCCTGGTATACTTGCCTGCCACGATAACACTATTCCTACTACGAGGTATACTTTAAACTTCATAAAGGTTTTCAACCTTCAACAACATTGAGATTCATAACTTATATGAAAAGGCCATAATACCCATTGATGACCTTTGTTCTTCTGACTTGTTTGCCAGACACAATGCAGGTAAATGTCCACTACCCCTTGATAATTATTACAAGGATGGCTGCTTTCCTGCCTCTTTTGGGTTTATTCTGCTCAACTAATTAACTGCTGACAAAATCTCTGATTTAGTTTTCTCTCAGGAAAACGTGCTTCCCTCTCATTTATTATTGCCTCTCTTTGACTTAGGCAATTCTGGTTCTCTTGATCAAGTATTACCCTGTCTTTACTTTGGCAATGGTAGTTAGAATCTTTTATTTTCACATTAGTCTTAATGTAAGGATTATTTCAAAAGTACTTTAAATCATAGTTCAGTATTCAAAATGTCTATTACCAGACAGTGGTCAGTCACAGAGCACCCCTGGGTCACCTTGCATAGACAAACTCATCAGTCTACTTCTGCGCTTCCTTCTGACCCACTGCTGGTTCAATTTCTGCTTCCCACATCGGGATTTAAATGCTTCACCACTCCGGTCGCACCTCCTATGCAGGGAATCCGCTTTGCTCCTTGCATACTCCGGTGCTCGCCAGCAACCAAAGCACCAAACAGACCTGGGAGAGCGCCTCTCTCCCGTGGGACAGTCAACATTTACACTGCTTCCCACTGCATGATCTCTGCATCTCGAGGCACAACTTTTACATCTCTATCAGGGCTGCAACACTCTAGAAAAGCAGCACTGTTCCCAGCGACTCCTCTCTGCTTCTGCTGCTCACAGGGCTGATGAGTTCTCCTTGGCTTGCACCTGAGGGGGCCTTAAGTAGTCAAAAGTCCCACTCAGGTGCTGGCCGTCAGTGCCATTAGATGGTGCATCAGAGCTCTCTGCCTCTGAGCTCCTCTTCCTCATCCTAGCACTTAACGCAGAATATTATGGACTTCAAGTCCCATAATGCTTTATTGTATTCAATTTAATCTGTTTAAAGGTTTTATTAAAGGTACCTTCCAGAGATGGATTTTAAATTTTCCTGGTCCCGAACAGGTAGCTGTCTTAAAGATGCCAGGGGAAGGCAGTAGTTTCCGTGGCCTTGTTGTGAACTGTACCAATTAATACCAGGAGAAGGGAGTCATTCTCCTGTTCCCAAACTGGGAGTTGTGCTAGAGATGCCAGGGAAAGCGAGTCCTTCCCCCTGGATTTATTGGAAACCGTGTAGATCTACACCAGGAAAAGGGAGTCATTCTCCTGGATGTGGGATTGTATAATGGCTGTGTGAAACCTGCAAGTTAGGGGAAGGAAGTTACTCCCCATGGCCTTTTCGTTGCAAGAGAACATTCTTTTGAACAATATGAGTATCAGGAGAAGGGAGACATTCTCATGGAGAAGAAACTTTCCGTTAGATTATCCTTTAGTTGTATTGTGAGGGATAGAAGTAGTTTGTGACACAAGATGATGGAGTTTGTTTGACGAACATTCTCACGGACCATTTAGTGTTAGATTTGAGCCATAGAAACAGCCATTGGAATATAGGGATAGTAAGGGCCTTTCTATGCCCAAATGAAAGTCTATAACCAACACCATGCCACATCTGTGTCAGCTTCCTTTTTCGACACTGTTACAGAACACAAACATTAAAATAAAATATGTCTCCCTCATCATGCTGACATGCATATCCAAATGTGGTGGTCATCTAAGCCTAGTTTTATTTAACAGCAAATTAGCATGGGCTCTATGCACCTGGTCACGATTTTAAGTTGCTAAAGTTACTAGATGGCATTGAGACTGTTGCCGGTCAGAATAAGGACACAGGCACTCTGAGGGCATTTACAATGTGTGTTTATCAAAGAATAGGAATAAGGCCTATCTTTACCTATGACTACCTGATGTTCCCTGCCTATTTGACTAACTAAGGTGCTCGTCCATCATCAGAGTCCAAAAGGAATAAGTCCACTCTCAAAAACTATCCCTATCTGACTCTACCACTATTCTAAGCAAACTAAGGTCAGAAGAATGACTCCCTTCTCCTGATGATTGCTTCTTGCAGTTATCTTATTTATTTCTCTTCATAATATACAATTTCTTTTTTTGTGATACAGTTTATTAAAATTTACACAATAGAAAAACCACTCACATTTCCTCAAGCATTTTCATGAAAATCAGTATGACTGTCACATTACAATTTGAAGAATCTTCTCTACTTTTCTCCATCGCAAGGTTAAGTAAATGATCCACCCATGGTTTTTACCATTCATAAATTCACTCCTCAATGTTTTTCCTGATGTGGCATCCACCATCCCAGCAGCACGCCAAACTTCCACCCTTACATTGTGCAGGGAACTGCATTCACATAGCAGCTGTATGACCGCTTCGAGTACATATGTCCCACACCGTCGACAGTCCATATTAGCCCCAGAGGACCGTTGCCAGGCACCCTGAATTTCCACAGTTCTAACCATATTAAATTTTAGTTGCAGGTAATCCCATATTAAGTAATTACTGATGAATTGCTCAGCATAGGTAGTTATTTCCACTCTAGGGGATATGCACATCACAAATGCATTGGCAGTGTTTTTGTGTACAGATGCACCATGGCTTGTTCCTGGTTGTGCCTTGCTAGTGTGCTCTTCATGGTCTTTTTAAATAATGGAAGAGAAATATTTAAACTTTGCTCAGGAGCCCGTGTGAACAACTTCTTAGCCAGATAGTAGATTCTTGCCACTATACTAGTTTTCATCAAGGTTGCATGTGAGGAAAAGGCATCGCCCGCCAGAGCCAACAGGGTGCCTACCGGTGCGTTGTTAAATTTCTACAAAATTGTTAAGCAGCACATTATTACCCTAGATTCTAAGGGGGAGATGTTAAATTCCAGGTGGATCATCTCAATCCCTGTGCGCCTTGGTAGCAGCAATACTTTTTAGCAGGCATCTTTCCAATTTGCACAGCTCTTCCAGCATCGAAGGCACACATAATCCAGCTACGTACAGTACCAACAAAGTGGTTTTAGGCAGATACAGCTGATCAGTGAGCCAATCGAGCACCCCCGACGCTTCTGCACAAAGGAGCGAAGACCCCCTAACGTGGCATTAATTCTGCGGCTGATTTCCTTAAAGTGGTTGCCTACTATTCAGATGTAATCCTAGATATTTATAGGAGTAAACCACCTCCGGTGGCTTACTATTGACCTCCCAAGTTCATGTTTTTCTTTTTCTTTTCCCCGAGTCAAATATTATTTTAGTTTTCAAGATGTTTATAACCAGCAAGTTTTCCTCCGCATAAGCTGTTAATTTGTTCAATGAAGCTTGTAGGCCACCTGGTGTCAAGTCTAAAATTACCAGGTCATTCGCATATCCCAACCACTGGATCGGTACTGATCCTAACTTGGGAGGGATAGCAGATTAACTCCACAAGGCCTCGTCCAAGTCTGGCAAATATAAAGAACATGGGGGCCAGTATACATCCCTGTTTCAGGCCCTTGGACGTGGGTATCCACGCCGTGGTGCTACTGTTATTATTGAACCTGATTTTCACCCTATTTTGTGAGTATAGTAGGGTAAGCATGTTTAGTAGCCCTGGCAGAATATGGTTACTTTCCAGTTTACGCCACAGACTAATGTGGTCCACTGTGTTAAATGTGGTACTAAAATCAATAAAAAAGGAGTTGGTGTGATGCAATTCACGCTCAGCCAAATAGTCCAATTCTGCTCAAGTTCTGGTTGCTAATATTTTTCCTTGAAATGCAGTAACAAAGACCAGTCAAAGTTTTGCTGATTACCAGCAAAACGTTGAATGGACGTGGTTAATTCATTTTAAGGACAATTATTAGCAACCAGCACTTGAACACTATTGGACTATTTGGCAGAGTGCGAATTGCATCACACAAACTTCTTACTCTGTGATGTGGGGGTTCTAGCACCCAGTGATGGCTGCGCAGACAGCCTAAATAATAGATTTAAGGGCTTGAGCGCACCAACCCCACAGCTATACTCCTCTACTTACTCAGTACTAAAATCAATAAAGACAGCATAAACCGGGAGTTTCCTAATTTCTACCTGCTGCATTATGGTGTTAAGGCAAGAATGTTAGTGTTTGTATTCAAGGTTTTTTCGGAAACCTGTTTGATTTAGCGGAATGATGTTAGACCCATTCCACCATGCCTCAAGTACTTTCAATAGTACCCGCACAAATATTTTTGCTGGCACATCTAGCATTGCGAGCAGGTGATAATTATTATTAATATGCTATTTTTAAATAGTCTCTTTTCACTTTCTTTATCAATTCACATAGTTCCCTCAAGCTATTGTTGCCTTTTGTCTCAACTTTAGAAATGAATTTCTTTAACCTTTGTATATTCTTTGTATCTTGGTTAATGGGCTTTGAGAAGTCTTTGAAAGCATATTTCAATTTGTGGCTCTTGCTCTTCAGACAACTATAGTTCAGCACTTTCCAGCCTGATCTCTTTTGTATATTTACTTATATTAGGGATTTCTCTCTTTCAGCTCACAATTCTTTCTCTTTGTTATATCCCACTCTTTACCAGTTGCATAATGGGCTAGTTTCTCCTCTTACCCTAGTAGTGATCATCAAGCACTATTGATTTCCCTTTTAGGGTCTTCTGTGATTTGCTTTCTCTCATTAATACAGTTCAAGTCCATTCGTTTTTATTTCAAGTGTTCATCATTTATACTGGGACGAGTATCTCTGATTACATAACGAGTCCCTTTTGGCTCCTGGTCTTCCCGTTCTCCCTGTTACTTCACTGCTCCGGGGCAAGTCTCAGGGACCATGTAGATTTGGGACCTTCTCTTTTGTTCCTCTGCATGGCTGTGTTGGTTTTGCCATACCAATCTTCTTGCAGTACCCATTCACCTTCATGTGGTCTCAGTACTTCAGTGGGTAACCGGACCATTTGCAGTGGTTTGTGCGTGGTGCTGTCTGCATAGTAGGATGTGTAGTCTACCCACCACAAACTCCTCATGGTCACAACACCACCAAGGTATGGGCTCCTGATGCCCTGGTTTCTCCCCTCTTGCACACACTGGTTTTCCAGTGTCTCCTTCTGCCATTCAGACCTGGCCTGCTCGTCGCGGGCTCTGTGTCTCTCTTTCACTCTGCTTCTATCAGGTGTTACACATCCAGGACGCATCCCCTACTTGTGTATGCGTTCCTCTCTTTCGCCTTCATTTGGCGTGTACTCCCTTTTCAACATACTCATGCCAGTTAATTGGAGGTCCTCATTTAAAGGGGCAATTTCCTTTTCTTCGTTATAATGGTGTAAGTTCGTTTTCTCTTCAGTCAAATATCAGATAGTCCCATGTATGCCATCACGTGAAATGGTTTAGAGAGTTCTTCACAGGAAGTGGTGTCCTTATCCCCTAAGGCGGAGTCTCTCCCAGTGATGTCCCATTTGCTTCTACCTCTAGGACTCACCTCCCTAGCCTCACAAGAGGGGGCTCCCCATTGGGGAGAAAGGACGAATTCCCTTTGTCACAATGCATAATTATTGTTCAACCTATGAATTATTACACAGTGCCTCAGCCATGTAATCAGATCAGAACAACTGATGTATTAATTCAGCCCATGCAGACATGTCACTAGATGGTATATCCATTTTTGTTCTTTCAGCATAAGGCTCCTTTTTTGCATATGTTACTGTGGGGTCTATTTTGACTACTTCAATGACCCACCACCTCAGTTAAATCTCATTATGAGCTTTCTCAATGTAATATAATGTGAAACCATAGGGGAGTTTAAGTGGTGTGTTTTAATTCTGGACCTAAGTTCTAAAATCCTCTTCTTAAGCAAGCTGACAGTTTGGTCTTCATATCGCAGAGCACTTGGGCATTCAATGCAAAATATGGTCATTTTTGTATTGCAGTTTGAGAAACCACGAATTTCCCAACTTTTATCAGGTAACTAAATGTGTGTGTGTCAAAGCAACTTTCTGGGGTTTCAAATCAAGTGTTTGAGGTTGAAGATGGTAGTAGCAGTTACAAAAGCTTGAAGATAGTATTAGCAGTTACAAAGATTGTTCCACAACCAAGAACAGTTGTTTTACAAGTACTAGTCAGGATTCCAAGAAATGTATTCAGCCACCATCTTGTGTTTTACAATATTGCAATGTACCACTGACAACGGATGAGGATACGTTCCAGAAGGTTAGAGACACTAACTTTTTGACAGTGAAATGGGATATGTACATTGTTGTAAGGCAACTGACAGATTGGTTCAATTATTCAGAAATAAAAAACAATTCTAGCCGAGCTTTGAGCCTTAAATACATTTCTACTTTATTCTACTTTTGTAGCGCTTCCATGGTCTTTGAATGGTTGATAATGTGCCCTGCTGTTATGACATTATTTCAACTGAATGACATGCTTTTGCAATTTGTGAATTGTCCTTTGAGCAGTGTGCTAGAATTTATTTAAGTAAAGCACAGGTATAAGGAAATGTAATGTTTCATTGTCGAAGGCTTCTTCAATTTACTGTTTGTGTTTCTATTAGCATCAGTTTCCCGGCCCTTGAGCTTTACACAGAAAAACACCTGTGCAATTCCTCCATATGGTTTTTCTGCGGTGTCCATTAACCCCTCTAATTTGAGCTTTCCCCTTGCATCACACAAGAATGTGCAATCATGTCTGACTTGCATTGTCTTGCCATTTCTCTGCCTATAACTCCTGTTAGGGCATGGTAGGCAAGATTATCTTTTTGCTGCTTTCCAGCCATGAACATCTTTGGAACCGCCAACTTGTTGCTGCTTTGAATCTGTGCTGTACTTTGGAGCCAAGTGAGGCCTTTTTACTTCACTAGCTTTGCCAAGCTCATCTGTTTTGGGGACACTGACCAGTCCCTATGGCTATCAGTGCAGGAGAACTCTGTTCTCCATTGTGAAATTATTTCTATTAATTTTCTTTGCTCTCCTACAGTATTCTGAAACGTAGCTAACTGATTTCTAAAAGTAAAGGGCTGGTGCTCTTAGCAGAGCACACCAAAGTGAGTGTGAATATGATAGAAGTTAATGTTCTAGTGTTATATCTGTGGTTTTTCATTGCTAAGAGCTTGTCCAAGTCCTACATAAATGACTGTATTAGAATCCATTCTGCCTAACTTGTATAAGATTGATCTGTGTGTGCTTAACTGAACCCTTCACCGCTCTCACAATTCTTAAGTCTAAGACTTAACATTTGGAACTGCTGAAGTGGCCACTTTCTCGTTCTCAGGACGCCTTGATCTTTGTACAAGGCCCCTCTGCCACTTGCACCAGCCCCCCACCACAGCCAACAGGGCTTTGTTTGGCCTTCACCCTGCACGACTGTCTTCAAAGGCTCCTGATTTTTCTGGGTCCACTCCACGTGACGTGGGAGCGGAATATCATCGATCCCTTAAGGGAAGCCTTGCACTGGCAGCTGGCGATGGGCACAGGCAAAGGGTGCCTTCCTTTAGGTGCTCACCATCCATGTTTGCCCTGTAGCCCCAGCCCTAAAAGACACCACACACTACAGCTACCTCTCAGGTAGGTGTTGCCACTTGGTTATCAGACCACTATTTATGTTTTATCCCACTTGCATTTTACCCCCCTGAAGGGCCAAATGTAGGCTCTTCTGCCTTGTGATCCTGCTACTGTTTATATTTCGCCACTACTTGCATTTTGTCCAAAAGTGTTCCAAAGGTAGATTTTGCTACTTTATTATCACACCACTATTTATGTTTTAGAATACTTGCATTTTGCACCCCCAACACCCACCCGCAGAGTGTTCCAAATGTAGGCTCAGCTGCTTGTTATCCCAGCACTATTTATTTATTTATTTAATGCATTTATTTATTGGCCATTTATAAGGCACTTATACGGCAATACAGTATTTCCAAGCACCACAAGGAAAAAAGGGAGGGGAGGAAGCAAACAAATAAGCAATCAAAATGAAAGTACATGAATCAAAAAACAATAGCCGTCCTACTAGGCCCTGTGACATTTGGAGCGTACAAGTGCAGATAAAGAGAAAGGGGTGGGGGCAAAGGGTAAATTCTGGAGGGACCCCAAGGGGGGAAGTGCCAAAGGTGGCTGTTGTGGAGGCCACGGGTAAGTGCAGGGGCATAGACGTCCCAAAAGAAGGAGGAGGTCAACCACCCACCGGTAAGTGCAGGCCTGTGGCAACACCCAACAGGCATGTGTGGGCCCAAGGCCATTGCAGGGGGTGGATGCTAGTGGTGATTGGGTAGATGGCTAGGCCGCTATTGGATTCTTGAGGACCTGGCCGCCAATCTCAGCTACTGTGGGGATGGTAAGCATGGAAAGGAGAAAGGGAAGGAGGAGGAGAAGTGAAAGGTCTTGATTTGTTTGCAGAAATTGAGGAAATCCAGTTCAAGATGGAGAGAGAGAGGGAGACTGTTCCAGAGGAGGGAGCCAGCTGAGGAGAGAGAACTGCCCCCAGCTCTCTGCTTGGAGAAGCGTTGGACCAGCAGAGAATTGGAGCAAGAGGATCAAAGGGATCTTAAAGGAGAGTATTTAGTGAGGGAGAGCTGTAGATAGCACAGTCCCAGACCCCAGACAGCCTTATGGATAATGCACAAGGTCTTGAATTTGATCCTTGCAGCAACCAGGAGCCACTGGACAGATTTTAAAGCTTGGAAATATGGTCCCTGAGCTTGAGGCCAAGGATAAGTCTTGCAGTCCTATTCTGGATTAGTTGAAGAGGGCAGAGGGAGGAAAGAGGCAAGTTGAGGAAGAGGCTGTTGCAGTAGTCTATCCTGGAGAGTACCAGAGTTCTAAAGACATTGGGCCTCATTACGAATAGGGCGGTAAGGGATACCGGGCAGGAGTTGTGATCGGAATAGAAGTAGAGAAAAGCATATACGTTTCACTCTGCAACGAAGAGAAAGTAGAAAAGAAACCCTTGCATTGGGCTAGCAACTCTCACTCATCCCCACAGGACTGATTTACTAATATCATTTCATTTATAGAGAGACTGCTATTAAAACTCCTACCAACCCACTCCCAATGAAAACATGCACAATATATTGTGAGAAAATATATGGCAATTTACATAGATGCCCCACACTTATTCACATGCATAAATGTTTATGAACTGATTCTCAGTAGGGAACACTCAATGAATGCGCTCACACTCTCCTGGAAAGTGCAGTTCATTTTATAGGGGGAAAAAGTGATAGTAAAGCATTGCAACTATTAATGTAACTACACATAACACACTTAATGTGAGAAAGGTTATCAATGAATACACATGCCGTTATCTAGCTCATAACCCTGCTTAAACTAAATCAATCAACCAACCAAAAGCCACAAAGGTTTTCTGAAGGCAATTCTATGAAAGTCAGTTCTCACTAAAATGCCTCATGAATTGAACTGTCTTTCAATACCTCTCCCCTTTCTCAGTGTGTTATTAAAACAGGTAAAACCATCTCTCATACTCACACCATTCCTCTGTGATGGTAGAGAGCTAAGAGCTGACATCCTGAAGCTGGAGGAGGGCTTGAGTTCCACTTTTTCTCTTCCTCTCCCCTGGTGATGTCCTGACTGCTCCACATACTGGTCATCTGGCTACCCTCTGAACTTGGGCTAAGGTTCCTGCATGTCAGTTGCCCTTGCACTGTCTCCGGACTCTACCAGCACTTATGATCTGTATCTGCTACTCTAGTGTCCCTTCTGTCTGGACTTATGAGCCACCCGCTGGCTGCACTTATTGAGTTACATGCACCCCCCCCTCGGCACTTCTCCCCTGCCACTTTCCTGCACTTGCAGAATCTGAATTACACAAAGCCTAGTAAGATTGTTGTTTTTGTTCTCTCTCTGTTTACCCTGTGTCTTGGCACGCCTAGAAACACTTGTGTACAAGCGCATTATAAATGCCATATCATATCATATCAACTGAACAATCGCCAAGAAATGCACAAAATATCAAATCCAATGGCAAAAACCGCCTAAAAACTTATCATGGTCTGCAATGGTTATAACAAAGAATTAAATATGATTTAGTGTCAATTTAATGTGACTATTTATGTGCCTATCAGCCAGTCGCGAGTCCCTAAGCACAGACTTCCACTGTTCTAAACATCCATCCGTTATTGTTGCCCCTGCCACTCTCATATGGCCAGGATAGTTTACCATGCCCCGCCTTTGGAAAATGCTGCTCTTGCCATGTGAGTCTGTGGGTCTGCTTTGACTGTCCTGAAATTGTTGTCTGTTGTTATTGCCCTTGCCACTCTTCTATGGCCATTCCTTCATTTTTGTGAGCCTTAGCAATATCTCACTTCTCAGTATCGCACTGATCATATTCACCACGCTCCACCATCCGACTATCGTGATTTATGTCTAACCGATTTGTGAAAATAACTTTGCTCCACCCATGTATCTCGCACTTGACCAACTAGCGACATTTGTTATGTGTGTATAACGGTTTTATGAGAAATCCTTTGCACTGCCTATGTAACATGCGCCCCATGCTCCTTAGAAATCACGTGTAATCTGTGAATAACTTGCATTTGCATATTTTATGTGTCCTTTGCTATATGCGCTAGCCTTACTCTAATTCTTCTGACCTGAATTGCCAAATAACCTGTACCAGCCTACTCTGATCCTACCCCCTCTGTGCATTATTTCCTCAAATTCCAGTCTACCTATCGACCTTGTTGATCACATGCTTTATGCACCAGACCACTGTCTGCCATACAGGTTCACTATGCTAACATGGTGCTCTGCCTTAACTTCCAACCTGACCTCTTTTCTGCCCTGCCACCCATGTCATGTACAGTATATGCCATGTATCGTAGGACCTGTGCCCGCCTAGTCATAGCTTGATGTTCTGACATGCGGAGCTCTTTGTGATTGCCCATTGCCTGCTTATTGCTTTGACGTTCTGAACAATTTTGTACTTGCCTATGCAGATTAATACTCATTCGTGAACTGTATCCTCCTGCCCTAGAATTCAAACTACCTGTAACCTGCGTGACCACATGCTACAGGCCTCAGCACACTCCTAGATCACAACCTGACCTCAGCACTTATTGGGGCTCAGCCTCAGGTGACTATCGTTCACCACTCTGCTCCCACCGAGCTCACCAACAACCTTATCACCAATCCAGCCTAGTAACTCCACTCCTTGCTCACAACTCACGCCAGAATCATCCCCACCATGGCCGTATTCCACAGATTCACGCTCGCCATGGCCTCCCTCCTCCCACTGTTTAACACTATCACCCCAACACTTTTCCTCCCCCCTCTCCATTGTGCTATAAAATGCTCCCTCACAGATGGCTCCCTCCCTAGGAATACATCCATTCCATTACTCAGCACAACCGAATGAATTCACTGCTTCACCACACCTCCCACACCACTTCTCCCATGTCCAGTTGACATCAGAAACCAGAGACTAGGCTCCCGTTTCCTCAACCACAAAGTAACCTCAAGGTTGCCCACCCGATATACACCGCCCTAGGCCAACAAGCACTTGCCAATTTCCGGTCTAGCTGCAGTATCACAGCCACCAATCTCACTGACCCCTTTTGACAACACAACGGTCCCCACCATGACCGCTGCACCATCCTCATCAGGAAATCTGACCCCAGAAGGGCCGTCAGACTCATTACAGTTGCCTACTGTAACGCTCACCTGGTTCCCTCGGAGGCGCTGATCTTGGGCTGGGCGCTGCAAACGTTTTCAACGTTAGGCGTAGGGTTCGTTTGGCTCCCGGATTTGGCCCCTTCCTCACCGAAAGCTTGACCTGCAGAGTGAGGTGTCTGCAAGTGGAAAATCAAGGTATTAGTGGCTGGAAGGATGGGAGAAGTTCCTAGCCCCTCTCTCCCTTTCTCCCCGTAGTACTCAGATGATTGTTGTACTCACCTTAAGTAAGTGAATGCTGAGCTCTCCATCCTGCGTCTTGTGCAGGGGCGCTGGGTCCAGTTACTTCACTGGATGTGAGTTCCGCCTCTTGATTGCAGAGGGTAGGTGAGAGCCATGCCGCCGTTTGCTGCACGAGCGTGACTTGTAAGTATTAAAGTTCTCTTTAGATTGCTCTCTTTAAATGTCTTTTTCCTTATGTATATGTTTTTTGCCTTTAGGATGCTGTCGATGCCAAAGATGATGCTCTCCCAGATTCGTGGCAGAGAGCGTAACAAGAAGACGGTGAATTCGAAGGCACGTAAGTAGGAAGACTGCTTTAGGGCCGTAGAATGCACCTTAGTGTCCCCTTTTGTTTTTACAGGTGCCGGAATGCAGAGCGAACAAAGTTGGAGCAAGCGCAACACAGGTAAGCAGTATTGTAACTGAGCGTTACTAACCAATGTTCTTTGTCTTTGCAGGCCCGATGCTGGATGCGGAATGCAGAAAAGAAAACGACTTGGATGCTGCCGATGGATCGGGTGAGTTGAAGCGCGAACTTTGCCTTTGTCTAACCTGTGCCTTTTGTTTTGCAGGAGCTGCTGAAGATTGAAGATTGGTTCCCAGCAGGTAATTTTCGTGACTACAGGATCCGGAGCTGAAGATTCGCTGGAGCTGACGCGGTGAGCGTCCTGCTGCAGATGCAGAATAACGCGAAGCATGTGGTACCAATCGGGTGTGGTTTAAATAGCCCATAGGAGTACTTAGGTGTCTTCTTCCACAGCAGCCACGCCCAGGTAAAAGAGTTCCTGCTTCCAGAAGAGTTCCAGCCTCAGTGATCCAGGGAGTGGTGCCTGCCCCACCCAGAAGGAAAAGTAGTTCCTGTTAGAAGAGAGTAAAGCATCATCTGGCTGGTAAGTAAGCAGCATGGTCTGCTTCAGGTAGGTTCACCCAAGCACGTTTACACTTGATATGAGCCCGGCGCTTCCTGTGCCGGGACGGGTCCTTACTATGAGCCTGGCACCGCCGGTGCCAGGACAAGGTCCAAAAGGTCCCTATTGGGACTTGCTGGTGCCGATAAGGCATGTTATGAGCCTGTTTCCAAGGATGTTGGGTAGGTCCTGACTCCTTGAAAGCAGTGGTCATGACAGCACCCCCCTCAAGGCCCCTCCCAAATTTGTTCTCTCCGGGGGTTTTGGTTTGTCAGGAAAAGTTCGATGAAACTTCTTAACCAGACGGGGTGCATGAACATGTTCCGACGGTTCCCAAGATCGTTCCTGGGGGCCATAACCTTTCCAGTCAATCAGATAGTATAATTTAGATTTGGAAATCTCGGAGTCTAATATGTCTTGTATTTCGAATTCTAGTTCTCCGTCCACAAGAATAGGGTCTGGAGATTTTGTCAAACGGGTTCCAGGTTGCATGGGTTTCAGTAGTGAAACGTGGAAAACTGGATGTATTTTCATATGAGCAGGTAGGCCCAATTTAACCGCCACTGGATTGATTATGGCAGTGATTGGGTAAGGCCCCAGATATCATGGATTGAAAGTACGCGGTCCTTTTAGGGGTAAATGTTTGGTGGATAGCCAGACCTGATCTCCCACAAGATATTGAGGAGCTTCCTTTCGATGTAGATCCGCACACTTTTTATATTGCTCCTTGGCCTGCTTAAGGTGAGATGTGGCCTCTTTAAAGGCTTGAGTGATTGTCGAATGCAGATGATCTACAGCGGGTGTTCCAAGAGTCTGAGGTGGGTCAAGATTTGAGGTGCGAGGGTGGATTCCATATGAAAGAAAAAACGGAGTTTTTCCTGTTCCGGCGTGGACTGAATTATTATAAGCGTACTCCGCAATCCAGAGAATGTCTTTCCAAGTGCCCTCTGATTGTTGTAACATGCAGCGTAGATACTGTTCCAAGGTTTGATTGGTCCTCTCGGTCTGCCCGTCAGTCTGGGGATGGTGGCTGGTCGAAAGCCTTATGTCAATTTGGGCTAGACGACAACAACTCCGCCAGAAGTGGGAAATAAATTGACTCCCTCTATCTGAGATTAAAATTGAAGGAAAGCCGTGCAACCGAACGATGTTTTCGAGGAATTCTCGGGCCAAAATTGGAGCTGTAGGTAACCCTTTCAATGGGATGAAATGAGCCATTTTCGAGAATAGGTCCACAATCACTAAGATTGTATTAAATCCGGAGCATGGTGGTAAATCCGTGATGAAGTCCATGGAGAGAGTATGCCATGGATGTGGAGGAATGTCTATTGGATGTAGGAGGCCTGCTGGTTTCTCCTTCTGGCTTTTGCTTTGAGCGCATACGCCACAAGAATTAATGAAGTCCTTAATGTCCTTTCTCCAAGATGGCCACCAAAAATGTCTCTTTATCTTTTCCAACGTTTTGGTAATGCCGGGATGTCCTTCCATTAAGGAGTCATGGTAACAAGAGATCACCTGTCTTTGTAAATCGGTACATGGTAGATATAATCTTCCTCGAAAGTATAATAGGTTCTTATCCATTGTGAAATCATTTCCCTTGAGTTGCCAGTCTTGCACTTCTGCTGGAGTCAGAAGATCTTTAACTTTAGTTTCAATGTCTTCAATGGATTGTGCATCTATTAAACCCAGGATTCTCTGTTCCGGAATTATAGGTACGGGTTCAGGATTGGTCGTGAGTTCATCTACTACAATTCGGGAGAGAGCGTCTGCTTTACCATTCTTGTTGCCTGGTCGGTAAGTTATCACAAAGTCGAATTCGGCGAAAAACAATGCCCAGCGAAGTTGTCTAGAGGATTGAGCTTTGGCTGATTTAAGGTACTGTAAATTACGATGATCCGTGATGACGGTGACTGTGTGTCGGGCTCTCAAGAGATAATGCCGCCAAGCTTTAAAGGCGGACTTAATCGCCAAAAGTTCCTTATCTGTAATGGTATAGTTGATTTCAGGAGCTGAAAATTTGCGGGACCAAAATGCCACTGGGTGTAACTGATTTGTTTCCGGGTCTCTTTGCGAAAGCACTGCCCCCATTGCGAGACTGGAAGCATCAGTCTCTACGATATAGGGAAGTTCCGGGCGAGGATGTTTTAGAACTGGAGCCGAGGTGAATTTTGTTTTTAGTTCCTGAAAAGCTTGTTCAGCCTCTGTAGACCACTCGAAACGTTTATTCTTTCTGAGGAGGGCTGTAATGGGTTGGACAACTCGAGAAAAATCTGGGATAAATCTTCGATAAAAGTTAGCGAAGCCCAACATGCTTTGAACTCCTTTCACTGACGTTGGTGAGGGCCACTTAATGATAGCGTCCACTTTTCTTGAGTCCATGTGGACTCCATTTGGTGACAAAATGAATCCCAAAAATTCGACCTCCGTGACGTGAAAAACGCATTTTTCCAATTTCGCAAAGAGTTTGTGTTTTCGGAGCCGCTCCAGTACTGCGGTGACATGTTTTCGATGTTCCGCCTCAGAGGACGAGTAGACCAGAATGTCATCAATATAGACAACTACACATACATCAATGAGCTCTCTGAGGACGTCATTCATAAAATACTGAAAGGCTGCCGGAGCGTTGCAAAGCCCAAAGGGCATTACTTGATACTTGAACAGTCCATATTTAGTACGAAAGGCCGTCTTCCATTCATCGCCCTCTTTTATTCGTACTAAATGGTAAGCTCCTCTGAGGTCCAGCTTTGTGTAGATACAGGCACTTTTAACCTGGTCAAGAAGTTCAGGGATCAATGGTAACGGATATCTGTTCTTAATCGTAATCTGGTTCAGGGCACAGTAATCTATGCATGTTCTTAGGTCTCCCTCTTTTTTTGGCACGAAGAACAAAGCTGAAGAGGCTGGGGACTTCGAGGGACGGATAAATCCATTAGCCAGGTACTGATCCAAATACTGCCTTAGGTGAAGATTTTCAGG
Organism: Ambystoma mexicanum; assembly: GCF_040938575.1. Lineage (NCBI taxonomy): Eukaryota > Metazoa > Chordata > Amphibia > Caudata > Ambystomatidae > Ambystoma > Ambystoma mexicanum. Next base: position 1,006,704,081 of record NC_090931.1, on the reverse strand, counting down.
TTCTGTGAGGGCATAAATTCGACTGCATGGAGGAGTGGATCCTGGAACCAAGTCTATTTGGCAGTCGTATGATCTGTGAGGAGGCAGTGAATTAGCTTGATCTTTCCAAAAGACATCCTGAAATTCCCGGTATTCAGGAGGCAGGTGAGGACTCTCAGAAGCAGTTGCAGCTAGCTTCGTGGGGGGCTGCGGGAAGCAGGTAGGTGCGCATTCTGGAAACCGGATTGTCTTTGCTCGCCAATCAATTTGAGGATTGTGTTTTTCCAGCCAAGGGATTCCCAGGATAACTTGAAACTGTGGAGCCTTGATCACGTCAAACACGATTTTCTCTTGATGTCCGTCTTGGCTTACCAACGTCACTTCCATGGTGGTGTGAGTAACTGGTCCGGAAGCTATTTCCGTGCCATCCACGGTGGTGATGACGTCTTTCACCGACTTAGGACAAAGAGACAGATTCATCCTGGCGGCCAATTCACAGTCCACGTAATTGCCGATTGCGCCACTATCAATGTATGCTTTAATGGCATGCATACGATTGGGTTGTTCCGGACTCACGAGGACCATGGGCATGGTAAAATGCGAGGTCAAAGAACTGGTTTTTACGCTCGGCAAGCGGACCTCTACACTTGTCGGGCGAGGTCGTTTTCCGACTCAGAACCTTTGGCACCCTTATCGGAAGCTCCTACTGTCTTCTTCTTTGGTTTCACTGGGCAATCTTGGAGGAAGTGCCCTGAGTTCCCGCAATAGAGGCACAATTGTAGTTGTCTTCTCCTTTCTCTTTCCTTTTGGGTTAGAGGTCCTTTCACCACCCCAATCTGCATGGGTTCCACGGTATCATTTCCTTTAACGGAGCTCTGTGGTCTTGAAAAAACTCGATTTTCAAACCTGGAACGATCGGCTTTTCGATTTTGTATTCTATGATCTAATTGCACCACCAGATCAATGTATTCGGAACAGTCTTGTGGTGGATTCACCACCTGGGCCAGAACGTCTTTAAGTTCTCCACGAAGGCCTCTATAGAAAAGGGTGATTCTCTTATCCTCAGGCCATCCGGTTTCAACCACTAGTCTGTTAAATGATGCAATGTAGGCCAGAAGATCTTGATTGCCCTGTCGTAGTGAAAGAAGTTCATTGTCCAGAGCCTGTCCCTGAGAATGCCTTGCGAACAATCTTTCCATACTAGCTTGGAAGTCCTGGAAATTATAAAGGATAGGGTTATCCTGAGTCACTAAAGGAATAGACCAATCTGCGGCGCTGCCACTAAGATATGAGAGCACAAAGGCTACCTTAGCCTGGTCTGTTGGAAAAGCGGCAGGTCTACACAGAAAGTGCAAACGACACTGATTGATGAACACAGCAAACCTTTTCGGATCACCTGAAAAGCGTTCGGGCGGATCCAAAGGTACATTTCCTGGTAGATTAATTTGCACCGGATTAGAGGAAGCCGTTGGGGCATGGCTTCCACCAGGGGTAGGCAGAGGAGTCTGTCCCGCTTGGGCTTGTAACAATTGTCTAGCCAAGTCGTCTGTTCGCTCCTTAGAAACCACTAGCTCTCTCCTTAGGGCATTTGTGTCCTGGCGTGCTGCGTGTACTTCTGCTCTCAACTCCCCGAGCAACTGGGCCAATTGGTCTGTGTCTGAAGTCTCCATTGCGCCTGGGCGGGAAATGTTTGGGAGGCTTTGCGTTCTGTAACGCTCACCTGGTTCCCTCGGAGGCGCTGATCTTGGGCTGGGCGCTGCAAACGTTTTCAACGTTAGGCGTAGGGTTCGTTTGGCTCCCGGATTTGGCCCCTTCCTCACCGAAAGCTTGACCTGCAGAGTGAGGTGTCTGCAAGTGGAAAATCAAGGTATTAGTGGCTGGAAGGATGGGAGAAGTTCCTAGCCCCTCTCTCCCTTTCTCCCCGTAGTACTCAGATGATTGTTGTGCTCACCTTAAGTAAGTGAATGCTGAGCTCTCCATCCTGCGTCTTGTGCAGGGGCGCTGGGTCCAGTTACTTCACTGGATGTGAGTTCCGCCTCTTGATTGCAGATGGTAGGTGAGAGCGATGCCGCCGTTTGCTGCACGAGCGTGACTTGTAAGTATTAAAGTTCTCTTTAGATTGCTCTCTTTAAATGTCTTTTTCCTTATGTATATGTTTTTTGCCTTTAGGATGCTGTCGATGCCAAAGATGATGCTCTCCCAGATTCGTGGCAGAGAGCGTAACAAGAAGACGGTGAATTCGAAGGCACGTAAGTAGGAAGACTGCTTTAGGGCCGTAGAATGCACCTTAGTGTCCCCTTTTGTTTTTACAGGTGCCGGAATGCAGCGCGAACAAAGTTGGAGCAAGCGCAACACAGGTAAGCAGTATTGTAACTGAGCGTTACTAACCAATGTTCTTTGTCTTTGCAGGCCCGATGCCGGATGCGGAATGCAGAAAAGAAAACGACTTGGATGCTGCCGATGGATCGGGTGAGTTGAAGCGCGAACTTTGCCTTTGTCTAACCTGTGCCTTTTGTTTTGCAGGAGCTGCTGAAGATTGAAGATTGGTTCCCAGCAGGTAATTTTCGTGACTACAGGATCCGGAGCTGAAGATTCGCTGGAGCTGACGCGGTGAGCGTCCTGCTGCAGATGCAGAATAACGCGAAGCATGTGGTACCAATCGGGTGTGGTTTAAATAGCCCATAGGAGTACTTAGGGGTCTTCTTCCACAGCAGCCGCGCCCAGGTAAAAGAGTTCCTGCTTCCAGAAGAGTTCCAGCCTCAGTGATCCAGGGAGTGGTGCCTGCCCCACCCAGAAGGAAAAGTAGTTCCTGTTAGAAGAGAGTAAAGCATCATCTGGCTGGTAAGTAAGCAGCATGGTCTGCTTCAGGTAGGTTCACCCAAGCACGTTTACACTTGATATGAGCCCGGCGCTTCCTGTGCCGGGACGGGTCCTTACTATGAGCCTGGCACCGCCGGTGCCAGGACAAGGTCCAAAAGGTCCCTATTGGGACTTGCTGGTGCCGATAAGGCATGTTATGAGCCTGTTTCCAAGGATGTTGGGTAGGTCCTGACTCCTTGAAAGCAGTGGTCATGACACCTACCTTCAAAGGTGCACTCATTAATGCTCGATCGCTAGTTGCCCATGCCTTCAACATCGCTGACCTCATCATAGCCAATGGTCTAGACTTTGGCCATTACCGAAACCTGGCTTCACCAAGCAGCAGGCCCAGCAATCTCATTAGCCCTACGTTAGGGACACACTATCATTATGGCTAACAGAAAATCACTTAAAGGAGGAGGAGTGGCCTTTATAACAAAAACCCATTGGGCCTTAGAGCCCTCTCCCACTTCAGCCTTCCCTCTGCAGAACTTCTGTCAAAATCACACTTTCACCTACCCACACTATTCTAATGCACCTCATCTACCGTCCTCCAGGTCCAATCTCTCTCTTCAAGGAAGACATCATTGACCTCCTTTCTGCCAACACCAAACTCGGCTCCCACATCATCCTCTTGGGGGACCTTAATCTAGGACTTCTCGACCCTGATGACACTCAGGCCTCAGCGCTAGAAAATTCTATCTCACAACTTGGCTTCAAACATAGAGTCACAGACCCTACACATATCAAGGGCCGAACCCTCGTCTGGATCTCAGACCTCAATTGCTCCTTAACAGTACTTCAAAAGGAACCTGTTGCACGGTCTGACCACCACTTCATATCGTTCACTTTTCAAGGGACAACACCCTCCAGCCCGACCTTGGCACCCCATATCCTGGCTAGAAACTGTCAAAAAGTCACAATCTCAATTCTCCGGCCCCTTATCAACAACATCCTTAACGTATCCAATTATAAGAACGTAGACACGAATAAGCTAGTGGACCTATACAATGACACTCTTGAATCAGCCTTAAACATCTCTGCACCACTTAAGCTAAAAAAAGCCAAACCAATTGCCCACCTCAATACGTGGTTCACGCCTCAACTAAAAATCCTAAGGATCACCAGAAGGACGTCTGAATCCACTTGGCGAAAGTCACCTACAGCCTGTAACAAAGCCATGTTCGCCTCAGCTGCGGCCTCCTACAAATCCGCCATCCTATCCACCGAAAAAGAAACCTGTAACACTAGAATCCTTAATGCCAAATCAAGCACTAAGGAACTATTGAGCATCCTAAAAGGATTAGAATCACCAGCACCGCTCACCGAGGACTGCATCAAGGATGCGGCCTGGTGTACTTAAATTCAACAAGCCCTTTCCGACAAAATAGCGCTACTTCAAAATAAAATAGAAGCTAAAAAGAGCACCCTCAACCAGCTCGCTGACCCAGCTCAAGACCAATCTCCCCCCCCATGCCCACCTTTTGTGTTCTCCCAAATGTCCAGAAAAGAAGTGGAAGACATCATTAAGAGCCTGAAACCCTCTCTCTGCCAAGGAGACACCTGCCCTGCCTCCATCATCAAGGAAGGAGCCAATGAACTGTCCCCTTTCATTGCTAAACTAATAAGTTCATCATTCAAGATCAACCAAGTACCTAATAATCTTAAGGAAGCTTGGGTCATGCCCCTACTAAAAAAAACAACTTAGAACCAAACATTCCAACGAATTACAGGCCAATCACCACTGTGTCTTTTCTTTTAAAAATCCTGGATAGAGTTGCATATTTACAAATCCAGAATCATCTGGAAATAAACAACCTATTAGTCCTCAGACAGTCTGGTTTTAGGCCAAGGCATGGAACAGAGACAGCACTCCTGGATTTGAAAATCCAGATCGATGATACAAAGGACAAAGGTAAACTAGCGATCCTTCTGCTGCTAGACCTGTCTGCGGCTTTCGATCTATTCGACCACCAAATCCTCACCAGACATCTCAACACAGCAGCAGCCTTCTCTCTCAACACCTCTAATTGGATCAAATCCTTTTTATCCAATCGAACGACCAGAGTCTTCTCACTGTCTGCTTTGTCGATCCGATCCCTATACACTGTAGGCTCTTGCACTTTGCCACTGCTTTACAACATATTTACAAAGCTCCTCTTCGATTGCCTGGATAACTTGGGTGTCATCTACACTAATTACGCAGATGACACCCAGGTCCTCATCGCAATTACTGGCCACTACGATGAGAATTCCAAGTTATTAAACTAAATCTACCTAGAAATCCAGGCTTGGATGGCCACCAGCAGTCTTTGCCTTAATGAGGAAAACACTGAGCTTCTGATTGTCGGTACACAGGCGCGACTAAATATACTCGACCAAAAGTACACAGCCTTCAATATAGATGGACATTGGATCAAAGTCACCAAGGAAATAAAAACCTTGGGAGTCTACTTGGATTTGATGCTATCTATAAAGAAATAGGTCAGTGCTGTGGAATCCTCCATTGCCTACACAAAAAAGTTAATCTACAGCTGCAAACCCTATTTGTCCACTAGCAGTTGTATAACTCTGGCCAGAGCCTTAGTGTTGTCTAACATTGATTACTGTAATACTCTCTTCCTAGGATCTTCCAAATAGAACAGAACTTAAATAGACTTCAAGTCTTACAAAACAATTCCCTTCGAGCAGCACTTAATCTCCCCAGATCCAGCCACATCACAACTCTCAGACGCGAAGCCAATTGGCTTGCTGTTCACTATAGAATCACTCTACGTACTCTGGCAATCACACAAATGCCTTTCAAATTCAGCCCCTAAATACCTGGCAGATAAATTCAGCAAATACCTACCATCTCGGCCCACAAGATCTGCCCAATGCAACTGCCCCGCAATTCCCAGGCTCAATCTAAAAACTGCAGGTGGTGCCAGCTTCCCGGTCCAAGCTGCCAAATGCTGGTACTCTCTACCCCTTTCTTACCGACTAGATCCATCCTTTCTTACCTTCAAAACTGGAGTAAAAAATTGGCTTAGTGACAAGGCTAGCCGATGAGACCTCCCCTGCCCTCCTTTTGCACTCACTCCTGAATACTTGTCTTCAGACCAAACTGTAACCACTGGTCTTCCCACCCATGTCATTGTCTGGCTTATGCCTGTGTCCTCAGACCTAACTGTAACCTTACGTCTTCTTATCTGTTGTCGTTGTTCGATTTATGCTTGTGCCCTCAGACCTAACTATAACCACTGGTCTTCTTATCGATTATCAACATTTTATTTTATGCCTGTAACACTTAAGTTTTCCAGCGCCCAGTTACCTCGGGGTCCGGTGCGCGATACAAATAATAAACAAATACAAAATGTATGTACTGGTTATTTGTAATGCGCCTATGAAGCAAATAGTATTTCATGACGCATCAAGGCAAGGAAGGGGGAACAGAAAAAGGAGAAGACATAACAAACATTCTTACAAGTCCTTGAAGCATTCAGAACGTGCAAGTGCTAAAACAAAAAGAAAGGGGAGGGGGAAGGAGAGGAGGGAAAAGAGCATAAGGGATGAACATGGGTGAGGAAACAAGAAAAGCAAACAAAAAGCAATCTTACTAAATCTTGCGAATATTCAGATTGTGCAAGTGCTATAACATGAGAAGCAGGGGGGAGTCGGAGGGGAGGAGCAAGTTGAGATTAGGGGCAGTGCAGAGGTAAGGAAACAAGGCAAAAAACAAACAAAAAATGATATTACTAGGTCTTGCGACAATTTGTGCTGTAACATGAAATAAGGATGGGAGAGGGGAGGTGGGACCTAATGTTTACGGGTGTTACAAAATACATTTAAGCAGGAGCGAAGAATGACATCAAGGGGTCTAAGAGAGTTTAGGAAAGCCCACCCTTAGGAGTGTGGGACCTCATCAGGTAGACAACAGTAAGTAGGCAAAAGCCAAGTACAAGGGATGCATGAGAGAAATGCCAACCCCAATGCAATATATTACAGTAAACATTCCAATCATGGATAAAGCATTGAGGTAAATCAGAACCAGGACCAGGGTAGGAGAGATTGAAGTGGCCAACCTCATCAGCATATGATAGGGGAATCACATTAGACCTTACAAGTCTTGGCAGCAGAGTGAAGTAATTGTACAAAAAGGAGGCTGCATGTAGCATCAGAGTCAGAGATAGTGGGGTGCAGAAGTCAAGAGACAGTGAGCCAGTTGTAGTCAAGGTAAGATGTTGTTGTAAAGAACCAGGAGCGGTTAGAAGGCTACGAGTTTGAAGGGAACATAGAGAGAATGACGGGTGAACATGTAGTGTTACGGATCCGGTGACAGAGAGGATGACAACGTCATGAGGGGGGCATGTGGAACACATCAGAGAAGAGGCAGGCTTGTGCACATGGTGAGTGCTGTGCAGGCAGAAACCAGCCATGAAACAAGATGCAAACAGAAGCCAAATCTGATAGTTCAATGGGTATTGAGCTGCTGTAGTTAAGGGTGCTTCCCTGCACTGCTCAATTAAAAAGGAATAGTTCTCCCAAAAGCAGGAAATTGCAGTTTTTGGAGTCCCTGCAATCAAAAATCAATTTTAGTTGACAGATACTGCAAAAATCCAAGGTTAGAATAGGAGGAGCAATGAACCCCCTCTTCCTCCATAAGCCAGAATGGAGAAGGTTATCCAGCTTGCTTAGGCCCTCAGCTCTGCCTCACTCCAACATAAACCAGTCACAAATTCGAATAGCTCTGTATGACCCCTGCCAGATCCTGCCTTTATATATCCTCCAGTTTATGCATATTCCCTGAGAACCTTAAAACATGCTCTCTGAGAATATTAGACAATGTTCCATGAGAATATTAAATGATTTTCAACAGGAATATTAGACTGTGTTCCACGAGAATATTTAACAATATTCTAGAGGCACATCTGGCCTTGTTCCACAGCCACATTAAGCAAAGTCCCATAAATGGAGTCCACCAGAACATTGTTTACAATTTACTGGAACATTTGATACTATTTAGATAAACAATACAGCCACTGGATCACAGCCCAGAACCTATGTTTATAGCATTCTCCCTGTGTACCAAAAGAACTGATAGCCTGGGCTGAAACCCGGATTTACAAAGAAAATGTCAAAGGAGTAATGTGTAAGTGTTTGTTTGTGGCTACAATGCAAATGCAAATGTTTACTGACATGCTGTCGGTGCCTCTGCATTTCTATAGCAATCATAAAAAGACTACCTGGTTTGTAATCATTCTCATATCTCCTGAAAGTATTTCCCCATGCTTTGCTAAAATACATGACAGATTCAGAGCGGCTATTTCTCTTATATTTAAGTTCTTTATCACAGACCCTTTTTCCGATGGAAATTGTAAATGGGGCAACCTTTGCTTATATTAACTAAGCATATCTCTGAAACCAGGATCCAATCAAAGTTGTGAGAATTGATGGTGAGTTTCTCAGGATAGTGTTCACACCTTTCTCTTGGAAAAGCAAGTCATCCCCGTTCCTGTAGCTTGTTGGGGATGAAATCAATACAATTTTGAAGTACAGGCCTGGCTTGGATTCTGTTCACAAATGTAGTATTTAATAGAAGTTTTGTTTTGCATGATGCAATGTTTGCTTTAAACAACATAACATTATAACCTTGTATGTGCTTATCAAAGTCCTGTCATAACTCATTTTTGATATCTCGGGATGTTTCTTTCCTGTAAAGGAAAATATATTCACGATGCAAGCCTCAAATTTGGTTTGGAATTTCCTTTGAAAGGCTGTGTTGTTTTCCTCCAAGATTGGACTGTTTTCCATTTTAATAAATGTTGCTGGATTCTTTCTGACTACTGAAAGAAATTATTTTCTTGGCTTTATCATTTACTTTGGAGATATACACGTATTGTAGATGGGCTGCAAACATCGCACATTCCCTAACACATCATTTGTACGATGCTGTGTGCAGGCTTCAGTGCACATGTTTGTCTTTAAACTGGTGCTTTGCTTCCTTTGCATCCTTTCTTATGGTATAGCTGTCCCCAATGATGCAGCATTGAAGGATGGGATTCATTTACACGTGTGCTAAACTTGGCCTTTGGGTTGGTGGCAGTGAGGTGTAAGACACAGCCAAGCCAGTGATGGTATTTAATGCACAAGCAGCCACATCATCTGTCATTTCAGTGTTTGGATTACTAGTAGAAATGGTTAATGTGATATATCTCATTGTTATCTGGTGTGGCACTACAATGACACCAATGTTTTGTGCATCTCCAACACCTGTAGCAAAATCTGTGTCTGCTGTAAAACAATGCATAATTTCTTCCTCTTCCCCACAAACATTTAGTTCATGGACTTGAGGGCCTCAGTTTTGGTTTTGCTTATTGACTCACACACTGGCTGCCCTGTTAGTGCATATTTCAAAACTTGGTAGTGCTGTGATGTATGATCTTGCACCTGGCCTCAATTGGTGAAACAAGCTGCAATTCTTTGGCTATCAAGCTGCCCCACTGCATGTTCCTCCAATGTATGGGCAATTGTGTGTTATGTCCTAAAGCAATTAAGCTGCTACTAGTGCTGCTGCCTAACTGATAAGCAAGACCCTACAAAAAATATGTTCCCAAAATACCCCAAATTATGTTCTTTTTCCTTCAAATAGTGATCATGAAAATAAAGAAATGTACAAGCTTGTGTCAGCTATTGCACCAAGTCAAGACATGAGTGAATGTGGGTTTAATCAAGCTGCCCAGTACACATCCTCCATCAACCTGGTTACTAGTGAGTTGCATCATCCATCCAAGCACCTGGGACTAATGACAATTCCTGAGTGCTCAGCAATAACCTGCAATCTGTGAGGGATCAGAAATGAGAGACGGACACAAGGCTGGAGTTTTCCAAAAGTTTGCCATATTCATTAAAATAAAACAGGGGTGAAATAAATATCTATCTGCCCCTATACTAACAAGAATGTCCCCACGTAGCAAAATAAAACTAAAGAAACATGACCTTGTCTAAATGTATCTGATGTTCACAGTTAACATATATGGCTTTCAGTACAAAACAATGTAAAAGTCCAAACTTAAGTTTTCCACAAGGTAATCCTTTGACCAGGGTTTGTCCCCCTTCCCTGGGATCAATCCATGATGAGTTTTACCAATGTTATGTGTCAACAATGTTCTATTCAGTTCAAGGAAAGAAGCTTCTTTCATTTAACCTTGTTGCAAATGGACAACGCAAATAAATGTCTCTTCCATAAAACACTTCTTTAGAAAACACAACGCATCTTTCTTTCAGCAAATCTTCTTTTCCTGCAGCAAAAATTATCAATTAGTAAATTGTCACAACATTTCCTTTTCATGAGATGTTTTTGTTAGGATATCATAAAAAAGTTCATTTGCTACATAATAAATTGTCAAAAGAATAAAGCCATGTATAAAGTAAATATCTTCTTCCTTCAGTATTCCTTAAAACAACCATGTTTTCTACTTGCAGATACATTATCCATTCCCAACCACAATGTTTTAAGTTTAGAAATAACTATAACGGTTCCTTTCCTAGTTTACTCTCCTGCCAAGAATGTACTTTAATTTCATACCACTGGTTTACCTCCAGGTTTACTCTCCTGCCAGGAATATACTTCAACTTCATACACCTGGTTTTACTCCTGGTTTACTCTGCTGCTAGGAATGGGTGTTCATTTCACAAACCACTCAAAGATTTTCTCATTGTGGTATTGGCAATGTGGGTTCCAGGTTTCCCCAAATTGATGTCCCAGATGAGGGTAATTGTACCTTATTTGACCTTTTTCCTCTGCTTTACATGTTCTTGGCTGTTGACAATGAGGGTTCCAAGTTTCCCCAAACTGATGTCCCAGAGGAGGGGAATTGTATCCTATTTTCCCTTTTTCCTCTGATTTATATGTTCTTGGCTTTTGGCAATGCGGATTCCAAGTTTCCCCAAACTAATGTCCCACATGAGGGGAATTGTAGCCTATGTTTCCTTTTTCTTCTCCTTTATATGTTCTTGGCTGTTGGCAATTTGGGTTCCAAGTTTCCCCAAACTGATGTCCCAGGTAAGGAGAATTGTAACCCGGTCACCCTTCTCACTCTTGTCCCTTATGGAGTGCACTGGGGTTACCTCTTGCTTCAGGTAAACTCGTTAGCTTATTTTCGCGTCTCTGTGTGTTGTTAGAGGTCTGTAGTGCTTTTCTATTGAAGTTGGGACCTTGGGTCATGGTCAGACCCTCTCTGGTCCACCAGGACTACTGACAGCTTTTCTGTGGTTGCTGTTGCTCATGTGGCACATCCTGGGATCTTGCCAGACTCCACTAGGAGGTCAGGTAAGCTGCTCTGCTGTAGCAGTCCATCTCTCGGGAACACTTCAATTTCTCTGCTGGGCTTCCCACTGTGCACCCTTTGCAGTTTCCTGTTGCTACTTCTTCTACTACGATTTCTGACAGGGTGTTCACTTTGGCTTCTGCTGGGCACACGCTGCAGTTTCCCGTAACTTCTCCTTCTACTCCAACTTCTGCCGCTCTGGCTGCTTTCCTTCTTTGCTCCTTCACTCGTGCTCTCCTTTTCAGCTGTGGTTAGGCTTCCCATTTAAATGTCCCACTCAGGTGTTCAGAATTAGAACTAGACTGCACATTCTGTTTAGCCTCACCAGTGATCCTCATCAACTCTTGTCTCTTCTTCCTTGTCTCAGTACTAGAGGCATTCTGGGTATTGAAGTCCATAACGTTTTTAAGTTTCCCAAAGTTACTTTGTTTCAAATTATTGTTAGAGGAAACATCACATTTGATATCAACATTTTGTTTCATAACATTTCTTGGATCAGGATATTTACTCCAGACAGGACTCTTGCACTTAGGGTTTATTACATGTGATTTGTATACTCCAGAAGATGAAAACTTATTCTGTGTCGGTAGTCTTTCCCATTTCACCTTTGGGGTTTTTACATGGTGGGTTTTGTGTAGTAGCAACATGCCATCAGGTATTTGGGGATTAAAGGATGTTAATCCTCACAAAAGGATGAATACTGCATCGTTTTTTCTAAGGGAGTCACCACTTCTCCCATACAGCCAGGAGGCTTTAGGCTGGGGATTAGTGATGACTCAGCTGGATCATCACAAAACATTTTCTAATAGCACTGCCCAAAAACCTTTCCCTTTCCCTGCAAGAGTGCTAATACATTTTTAAAGAAATTTGTTTTCATGTGTCTACTTTTGTGCTACCCAAGCTGTGTGTAAGCATGCATTCAATTAAGCCACATCAGCACAAATACCTCCTCTATTCAGATAATTGCTGTGTTCGATCATCCACCCAATCTCAATCACCCCATAAATAATGCTATTGCCTTAGTGATCAGCAAGACCCTGCAAACAACATTTTCCCAGCATGTCTAAACACCTTTGCCCATCCTTCAAAGTGTGCTAACAATACTAGAATGAATGGTGATTGTGTCAGCTAAAGAATTAAACCAAGATGTATGTGAGCATAGGTTCAATCCACCTGACCCAGTGCAAATCCCTCCTCCATCCTGGTACGTGGGGTTGTGTCATGTGAGAAACCAAAGGGTGTCTCACCCGCTAGTCCTCAGGGACTTGCCATCCAGGTGGCCAGGACACAGCCATCGCTTTTGGATCCAGTTCCTGGGGGTGGACCAGTGCGGGAGGATCACCTGGGTGAGGGGTGTTCAGGGAGTGGGATGAGACAGCCGATGGTGAGACATGGTATTCCTCCCTTTTTGTTCATCTACTCCATCCTATTTGTAGGATTCTCTGAGATCCCAACCCCTCCCCCTGTTTTTACACAAATACTGGGCAAAGGCAGAGGGTGACTGAGAGTAACAAAACTAACTCTCATACATAGTATTGGGCATGTCCAATTAATCGGGTCAGACGAAGTCAGGCACTTGACTTCAAGTGCATACAGCTGATGCCAATTAGCTATCCTCACACAGATAAAAAGCAACTGCTAAAAAAACACTCTGAGTAAGGCAGAAGACGAGTATGAGTAAGACTTACGTGGTGAAGGCAAACCTTCAGGAGGAGAGTGACGGACCAAGGAACGAGAGCACTGGGTCGAAAACCCCAAGAGTTCCCTACTGGAGGTCGTTGTCTCCGACAGGCTACGAAAGACACGTGGAGAAGGCCAGATCCTGCAAGTGAAGACTGCATTGTGTTTCAAGGATGCCAGCAACCCTCCCGGGTAAATGTCTGAGTTGAGGAGGTGAGGCCAAGCCTGTGGTACTATCTTGGAAATCGTAAAACTAAGAAAGAAATGCACAGTCAGTGAGTTGGCAAGTGACCTGAGATTGTGTGTTAAGGAAACTTTGAAGTGGCAACCTTATATCGCAAGTGAAGGATGCATGCATGTGGATGAGATGCGAGGAAAGGCAGACCTGTGAATGAACTTTGAAGTAAAAGATAGATGTGGAATCACTGATACTGAATAACGGAGTGGTCTGGTGAAAGGCAGTAGCCCACTTGAAAGTCTCTGTGAAAGGTGCATTGTTTGTAATGATAAAGCGAATGAAGTGAAAAAGCCAAGTAAGCAGAATTACATCATAGAGAAGGGGAGAGTGGAAATTGAAATCTTCAACTTTCAGTTGAAGTGGTCCTGCAGGGGTCTGTAAAGAAAGTCATGTACATTCAAAAGTCTTCGACACCTGAAAGTGGTCTGAGCCCAGATGAGGTAGACTCGAAGTGTAACAGACTTGGAGAAGGGAGTGCTTTTGTAAGTTTGGTTGAACTTTGTGCTAAAGAGATCTGAGCCCGACAGAGGGAGACCTCTGTGTACTTTGTGCTTGAAAAGGTATGAGCCCGACAGAGGGGTCCTACGTGAACTTTGTGTTTGAAGAGCTCTGAACCCAAAAGAGGGGTGCCTACATAAATGTTGAATGTTAAATGTTAAATTTAGTTATATTGCGCACCGTCACCAACCTTATTGGTCCCCAGGCACTCAGGTGGATCTGTAAAACAAAAATGCGGGCAGGTTGTTTAGTCGGGTAAAGAGGGAGTAGGAGAGTGAGAGAGGTGGTGTGCTGTTGGCAGCTTCAGTTTGATTTCTAACATGTGCTGAGCTATGGTGTGGGTATCGGACCAGAGCGAGACTGCTTGTGCTGTTGGTGTGGTTTATGTGTTGTTTGTTTGTTGTTGCTGCGATGTGGTGAAGTGCATTTGGTAAACTTTGTGTTGAAATATTATTTGGAGGTCTAAATGAGAGACTTTAATGTAAAAGGCCAGGTGGGCCTCGACCCATGTTTTGGAACTGTTTAGTATATTGAAATACCGAGCCAGAGTGTGTCATCCTGCCTACAAGGACTGCCCTATTCCATGTGGTCTAATGGTGGGAGTAGAGCTGAGTTAGCTTTAATAATTTGAACACTGATTTTCTTTTGTATACATTTCTCCTTCATGTGCTTTTTTGTACAAGAGATAGGTGTGAGAAACCAGAGGTGCCTCACCCGCTAGTCTCTGGGGTCTTCAGGGAGTGGGGTGAAGCAGCCGATTGTGAGACATGGTATTCCCCCCTTTTCTGTACTTCAACCCTTGATTGAGGTTTGCAACAATGTATTGCAAGTGAAGGCTGCGTGTGTGGATGAGACATGAGGAAAGGCAGATCTGTGAATTAATTTTAAAATATAGACAGCTGTGGAATCAGCGTTACTGAGTAACGGATTTGTCCAGCTAAAAGAAGTACCCCATTCGAAAGTCTCTGTGAAAGGTGCATTGTTTGAGGAGATAAAAGTGAATGAACTGCAAAAGTGATAGTGAATGAAGTTAACCTCAAGAGAAGGGGAGACGAAAAGCTGAACTTTGAATTCTGAGTCAAAGTGGTGCTTCAGTGGTCTGTACAGGAAGCCCATACATTTGAAAGTATTTGACATCCAAAAAGCGGTCTGAGCTTGACTGAGTGAGACCCAACGTGTAAAAATCTTGGGGAAAGGAAGCCCTGCAAGTGTTGTTGAACTGTGAAACATATGAGCCCAGTCTGAGACCAACATTGAACTTTTTCTTTCTTTTGAAGAGGTCTGAGCCTGACAGAGGGGGGCTGGGGTGAACTTTTTGTTTTGTTATTTGGGGAAGACTGGAACCAGAGCCTTTAATGTGGAAGGCCAGGCCAGGGTTCCAAACTGTTCCAGTGTTAAAACCTTAGCCAGAGTGTGTCATCCTGCCTATAGAGACTGCCTTATTCCCTGCTGTCTAAACATGGGGTGGAGAGCTGACTCAGCCACATTTGTCGAACACTGTTTTCCTGTTTTATACATACCTCCTTTACACACTTTTTTGTACAAGAGATAGGGCAGGCATTTGTTTTTTAGCATATGCCATTTTGATTTGACAGACATGACTAAGACAGTTTTCTTTATTATTTGATGGTCGAGACAACTTCTATACTAGTTATAGGGCAAAGTAGGAGTTTTTCCCAATCCCACAAATTTAATAAATGTTTTACGAAATTGTAATTTTTGTGTCAGTGTCATACTTATGATACCATGCCTCCACTACATAGGACATGCATTAGGTTTTGTTAGCATAGGCCATTTTGATTTGACAGCCACTACTAGGTCTGTTTTGTTTATTATTCGATGGTTGAGATTACTCCCATCATAGTTATAGGACAGAGTAGGAGTTTTCCAACCCCAGAAACGTCAATAAATGTTTTACAAATTGTACCTATTATGTCAGTGTCGTACTTGTGATATCATGCCTTCCCTACAGTCTCTACCTTAACCACAGTGACACTAATGCCACTGCTTGACTGATTAGCAAGACCCTACACACAATTTTCCCGAGCATGCCTCAAACACTTTGCTACTTCCTTCAAAGAATACTGATACGTTTAAAAGAAATGCAAATACTCGTTATCTATTTCACTATGACAAATCATGTGGATAGACATTCACTCAAGACTCTCAAACACAAAATATGCAAGCACGTTAGTGATGGGCCTCGTAAATCACTCTCAAACAAAATCTCGAACCGATAGCAATGCTTGCCCAACCCTCCTTTCTGTGAAATACAGATAACTCCTTTTAAAGATGTTTACACAACTAAATTTATATTCTGCTCTGCACTGCCTAAAATCAACCATAGCATCAATCCCTAAAGGAGCTTCCTAAACTAAAATTCTCCAGCTCTGAAACAGCAACATCCTCCCTCTCTGAAATATTCCTAATTACTCCTGAAGAGCACCAGGAGAAAGGCTTTTACATAAAATGTAGAAACCAGCTGTCGGCACTTTATTAGGGAAATCTCGCGTTTTAGTTTCTCATAGACTTAGAACAAATAGCTAAAATATGGGGCTCTAGAGTCAAAAGATTTCAATTAAGGCTTTTTATTGTACTGTTCTTTACTTTGCTAGACACAAATGAATTGATTACAAAACATATATACAGTGCACATGAGTTCAGGCTCCAAAGTTCTAGTTGCAGGCATAAAGTTGCTGCTGACGTGTCTTGTTGGAGAACAATAGACCTCCAAAAGGCAACCTCTAAGATTTCTGATTGGTCCTATTTGTTGGAATCTCACATCTGGGACCCTTAAAAGGATTTTGGGGAACAATAGCCATTTATGTCTGTTGAAGAGGGACTAAAAAGCAAAACTACAAATGCAAGAATCCAAAATACCAAAAGTAGGCATAAAAGCAAGGTGTTGGCAATTTACTTGTGTTGGCCATTTACACGTAAATGACCAACAATGTAACGTCCACTCTCTATGTTTGGTAAGTGTGCAAAGGACAGGCATCCTGTCCCTTTTCTATTGTTTATGTTTATCGTGGGTTGCAACCCAGGTAGTGCGAAAGGCGGGGTTACCGCCTTTGCATGCTTCAGAATTGTTTTGAGTAAAGAGAAGAGGTACACGCAACCCGCTGTCTCCTTGTCTCATTTATCTACACCATCATTGGTATATTGTTAGCATTGCTCATCCGCACAAGTGGATTCCAACATTGGCGACGAGGCTCCATCTACAGTACCCGCACATGAAAGAATATTGTGGTGACCTTCTGGGTCCACACTCCGGTCTCCTGCACATACACAGAGCCGGAGAACGCTGCCACCTCGCTCCGCACGGCGGCCTGTTTAATTTCTGCCTGCTTTCACTCGACAATGAAACCTTTTCGCTCTGACTGCAATGTACACCCATGGTGCACTGCCACGAGGAAACTTCACTCTGCAACATTCTAACGCAGCAGGTGCCGCCACAGAGGTAATTTCCAGGCACCAGAGTCACTCGACAGTCACAGGAGGACACATACCCAAGAAGGTTCAGCATCTCCTGCCTCATATTGGGCAGCACAGCCTCAATCCCAGCAAGTGCAGCACACAGTCCACAGTTTTGCATAAAAGTGAGCCCTGCCCAAATGTTCACATGCCCAGGCCACCATGTCAGACAATGAGGTGGGCAGCTCCCAGCGCCCACATTCAAATTCCACCCCTCACCATCCTGTGCCCTGAGAGCAGAGTGGGCATGAATCCCTACAGCTCCAAGCCATACACCCATTTGACATCTCTGACACAAGCAGCCTGGCACCAAGATGGAACAGATGGCTCAAGGAATTGCACATATACATTTTTGTGACGGGTGTCAAGGAGGAATGGTGACTTAGAGCCATATTGTAAGACTCACTGGTTCTGGTAGTAAGAGACATAGGTCCTCATTATAAGTTTGCCGGTCCGGTAACTATGGTACAGGTAAG
Organism: Ambystoma mexicanum; assembly: GCF_040938575.1. Taxonomy (NCBI): domain Eukaryota; kingdom Metazoa; phylum Chordata; class Amphibia; order Caudata; family Ambystomatidae; genus Ambystoma; species Ambystoma mexicanum. The sequence continues at coordinate 1,006,686,568 of NC_090931.1, read as the reverse complement.
CTTGCCGGTACCGTAGTTACCGGACCACCAATCTATGAGTTCTGCTTGCGGGTGCCTTCCTGCGGCACCAGCGAGCAGAGCATGTTGGATGCACCGGCATCATTCTGAATGGTGCCGGTGCATCCGACCTCCCCATTCCCATTGAGCCCCAATGGGGAGCATTTCATTCTGGCACCCGCAAATGGGCAATTACTGGGTCCAGCAGGGCCGTAATGACACGATAATTGCCCATTCCCAGGCACCGGATATTTTCGCAAGTTTGGCGGCAGCCTGCCGGTCTCACCGGCAAGGCTACCGCCAAACATATAATGAGGCCGATTGTATTTGAAATTTGGCAAACATGACGGATACTTATAATTGACTCGCTGAATAACTATTTTGCGCCACTGAAAAACGTGGACTATGAGCACCACATTTTCCACACTTCCACGCAGGAAAAAGGGGAAAACATGGACAGTTTTGTTATGCGACTGAGAAAAAGGGCAAAATATTGTGATTTCGACTGCTACTCTACAGAGGAGGCCTTAACATGGCAGGCCATCGCAGGCTGTGAATCAAATGGGTTTAGAAAAAGACTATTACAGAAAAGCAGAACTCTCAATGAAATTCTTCAACACGCTAGGGCGGACTCAGCACTGTCCCTGCAGATGGAGTCATTGAGCAATATCAAAATTACACAAACTGCGTCGTCGGCATCCCTGTACCCCATAGGCACAGCTGAACGCAAACAAGAACAAAATAAATGTAACTGATGTGTGTACAACTTCCCACACATCGGTCCATTTCCAGCTGTAGGTCATCATAGCGACAAGTGCAGAGGGTAAAACCATCTCCAGTCGGTTTGTAAAAACATCAAATTCTTCCAGTCAACGAAAAACAGCAGAGATACCAGGAGGCGGGAAAGCCATAATCCATGGTGGGAAAGCCCTCGCCCAAGCACATGGCAGTCCCCAGCAACCATCAGACACAGCTCACATAGCAGAACACTAGAGTCGTCTCACTGGGACAGGCGAAACAATGGCAGAAGAGATGATGCCGAGCAGTCCAGATACAGGATTGAATCACGAAGATGGGTTCCACGATAGAAAATACGATACTTACAAGCTTCACCGAGATGAAGGCATGAGTCCAACTCATCCTCATCAAGTGGTGACCGAAAAAGGGGATATGTACACACCACAGGGAACGACACAGCAACGGAATACAGCCTGACCCTGCTGCTGCAAATAAATGGACAAAGCCCAAATTCCTCATAGACACCGGAGCCACAGTGAATGTCATTAATGAAGAAACATGTAAATCTCTCAACCACAAGAAGCAACTTAAGAAAGCGGACACAGACATATATCCATATGGCACAAACAAACCACTTGACTGCAAAGGAATGTTCACAGCCACGCATAACCGCCTAGACATAAGAGTCTGAAAGTCAAGATATACGTAATAAACTGAGAAGTTCCGGGTGAAGGATTCTTAGATTTCGGTCGGCCATCCAGATGGACCTAGTACATGTAATGTACCAGATCATGTCAGCTTACAGGACCAGCCCAAAAGATACGATGATGAAAATGTTCCCGGGACTATTCAAAGGTCACGGAAAACTAAAAGGGAAACAACTCAAACTGAACATAAACCCTCATATTCAGTCAATGGCTTAACACTATAGGGGAATACCCCTCAACATTCAAAAACATGTGGAAAATGTGATACAGTCACTACTAGACCAATACATTATTGAGCCAGCATCGGGACCTACATCCCGGGTATCCCCCATCATGCCCGTACCAAAAAAGGAAAGCAACACAAGCATTTGCATTTGTGTGGACATGAGAGCCCCCAACATGGCAATAGAAGGAGCCTGGCACTCCAAATGACTGACATGATGTTGCTGTGACATGGGGCAATAGTCTTTTCCAAACTCGAATTAAACAAGTGCTATCATCAGCTAGAATTATATCCAGATGCTAGATAAATAACTACATTTTCTACACACCTATGGCTCTTCTGGTATAAACGAATTAGCTTTGGGGATATCGTCAGCTGCAAAGATTTTCCAAAATGAGATACACCAAATCATCAAGCACATCCCTCAGTGCTTAAACTACAGTGATGATATCTTAATATTTGGAACCGCACAAGAAGCACACAACAACACGCTGAGGAGGGTGTGCATGGCACTGGAGGAAGCAAACCTGACATTAAATGCTGACAAATGTGAATTCAGCCTCAATGCTTAAATTCTTTGGCCACATTTTCTCCCACAATGGTCTGCAACCAGACCTGGACAAAGTGCAAGCATTAGTGGAAGCTCCCACACCAACCTCAGTATCGGCAGTCAGATCATTTCTTTGAATGGCAAGTTACTGCACTAGATACATTCAGGACTTAGCTTAGGTTAGCACACCCCTCTGAATACTCACCGGAAAAGGACAAGAATTTTCCAGGTGGACGGATTCTGAAGAGGCTTTTCAAGAGATCAAAAAATGCATTGCCTCTGCATCATGCATGACATACTACAACACCGAACTTGAAACTGAAGTCACAGTAGATGCCAGCCCTGTTAGTCTGGGGGTGATCCTGCCACAAACCAAACCAGGTGCTTCACCTAACTCGGCCAGACGCATAAGGGCATATGCAAGTCGCAGCCTATCCAATGCTGAGGGCGCATACTCGCAGCCTGAGAAGGAGAGTCTAGCCATCGTATGGGCATGTGAACACTCCCATCTGTTCTTATATGGGCATCCATTCACCATCATCACAGACCATCAGACCATTACGACCATATATGTAAAAATCAATGGCCAAGATGCCACCCAGCATCGCAAGGTGGGGACTTCAGTAACAAGAGTACTCCTTTAACATTATACACCGCCAAGGAATTGACAGCAACCCTGCAGACTTCCTATCCCGATACCCGCTACCAGCCAAGGATGAGAGACAGTCCATCAAAGCCAATCAATACCTAAACTACCGTGTGAGCAGCACACTACCCAAATCTATCACGATAGTGCAATTACTCGAAGGCATGAGGAGTGACAGGCTACTCCTAAAAATATTTAAATGTGTAACATCGGGCCAGTGGCACCTCAAAAGCAAGCATGACCAACCTCTATCAGCTGCAGAAGAGAAACGCTTACAGACCTTCGGACTAATAAGGCATATGCTGTTAATTTCAACTGAAGGTTTGTCCATTATCCGACTTCACGATGGAGGGAATTCCATAATTGGCAAATGTCTTGTCTAGCGCTGGAATCACTGCTTGAGCACTGGTGGAGTGGATCAGGTGGACCTCCGGGAACCTAGACATCTCATCAATGATCACTAGTGCATATTTGCCATTGTCTATTGGACCAAACATGTCAAAGGCAACCTCGTCCCACACTTGTAGTGGCATTGTTGTCATCTTGGGGGGTTCAGGAAATGTGTGCTGGGCAACTGCTTTACATGCTATGCACTTCCCTAGTACTTGTTCCACTTTGTAATCCATGTGCAGGAACAATACTTTGGTCCTGAGTTGTCTTGTTGTAGACACAATGCCCCTGTGTCCCATGTGAGCCGGTGCAAGTACTTGCTCTTGTGATGTGTAACATCGGGCCAGTGGCACCTCAAAAGCAAGCATGACCAACCTCTATCAGCTGCAGAAGAGAAACGCTTACAGACCTTCGGCCTAATAAGGCATATGCTGTTAATTTCCCCGGAAGGACTACTACTCAAAGAAAACAGGATTGTCATCCCTGCAAGTCTACAAGAGCAAGTACTTGCAACAGCTCACATGGGACACAGGGGCATTGTGTCTACAAAAAGACAACTCAGGACCAAAGTATTGTTCCTGCACATGGATGACAAAGTGGAACAAGTACTAGGGAAGTGCATAGCATGTAAAGCAGTTGCCCAGCACACATTTCCTGAACCCCCCAAGATGACAACAATGCCACTACAAGTGTGGGACGAGGTTGCCTTTGACATGTTTGGTCCAATAGACAATGGCAAATATGCACTAGTGATCATTGATGAGATGTCTAGGTTCCCGGAGGTCCACCTGATCCACTCCACCAGTGCTCAAGCAGTGATTCCAGCGCTAGACAAGACATTTGCCAATTATTGAATTCCCTCCATCGTGAAGTCGGATAATGGACAAACCTTCAGTTGACAAGACTTTGCCATGTTCGCAGAACACCTTGGTTTTCAGCACCGCAAAATCACACCCTTGTGATGTTGGCCACAAGCCAATGGAACAGCAGAAAGATTCATGGGAAACTTAAAATGCACCCTGCAGATCTGCTCAATCACCAAGTTTTCCTTCATGCAGACCATCTGCACACTACTCCGGGACTATAGGAACACGCCTCACAGCTCTACAAGAACTTGTCCTTCAGCACTCATGTTTGTGTGCGTGGTAAGAACCACTCTTCCCCACAATCCCAACTGCGCCCCCTCCAGTAGCTGCGCAGACAAAGCCAGGACAAGATACTTTGAGAACAAATGCAAAATGAAGGAGTAGGTGGACCACCGACAAAAGGCAAGACCCAGCCACTTCCAGATAGGCGACTAAGTACTTGTACGTCACGCACAAGACTCCAAGGAGGTCCCAGCATTCAAGCCAGAACCAATGACAGTGACCCACATTCAAGGGACCATGGTAATCGCTGCCAGTCCCACTGGCACCGTCACTTAAAACTCCTCGTTCTTTTGGTCTTTTGAAGGTGAACCAAATCATGAAGACGAGCACTCGACAGTCTGTGATGACTCAATCTGATGCAGACTCAGAGCTTATGGAAGGTGACGTGTACACTGAAGATAGTGACAGTGGTCGCAATATGGGACGCACTCCCCCCTCGCGAAGCCCCTCTAGAAGGGCAGTTTGCATGCCTTCTAGATGGATCGAAGAAATGGGGTGAGCGCCTCAAGTTCTTTACTGAGCAAGCGGGAGATGTAACGTCCACTCTCTCTGTTTGTTAAGTGTGCAAAAGTCAGGCATCCTGTCCCTTTTCTATTGTTTATGTTTATTGTGGGTTGCAACCCACGTAGTGTGAAAGGCGGAGTTACCACCTTCTCGTGCTCTAGAATTGATTTGAGTAAATAGAAAAGATACAAGCAACCCGCTGTCTCCATGTCTCATTTATCTACGCCATCATTGGTATATTGTTAGCATTGCTCATTCGCACAAGTGGAATCCAAAAAACACATTGCTTTTAAGCCTACTTTTGGACACCAGGCTTTGAAAATGACTCCTTTTGTGCAGTTTTCTCATAAATGCACTTCACATGCTGGCACTTCCCAATTCACTGTTACATTGATACCCACTGAGAGCCATTAAATATTTCCTGTGCATGTTCATGCGCCCACAGTAAATGTACAGCAGTCTCAAGTTGTTCCACGTCTAGCTTGAGTATCTCATCAAGTCCTGTGTTTTCCTTTACATTCTGGGACATGTAGTTGTGCTTTCCACTAGCAAATGTAAATGTATAAGTACACATTATAGTATACTTAGTATACTTAAAGCCCACAGAACCTGTGTTAACATAATGGGAATTCTACATTTTGTCGGTATATCATAATTTCACCTGTTGTTGTAAAACTATTTAAACTGGGTTACCAAGTCCATCAAGGAAGTATTTTAGAAAACCACTACTATTATGAAAACAGACATCAAAAACAACACTTGTCGTGTTCGGAAGAGGGGCCTACGAGATGTGTGTGAGACGAAAAGTGTTGCACTGTAATCCAATCAATTAATCTGGACCCAGAGTCGGGGTAAATGGATAGGGGTGGCCAGAAACTCAAAAACTCAAAAACCTTTCGAATGGAGATGTCAATTGGCAAGGGTTCACCTTTTACTGCTGATGTTTTAATTGCAGACATTCCTGAATACATCTTGGGTAAGGTCGTGCTGCTGGGAAAAAGTGAAACCACTGAGTTGTTTTTTTTGCAACCACAAAATCCATATGAGTGGTGAATTATTTTTTTGGTTGGGCATGGTAAATGGACTCTGTTGAATGTTCCTTCACCTGCAGAGCCAGTATGCATGAAACAGTACAGGTTGCCAGGAAGGCACAAAGAAGTATTGAATCATTAGTGAAAGCTGGCATAACGAGACCAGCAGTCAGTCCAAATAACTCTCCTTTGTGGCCTTTGCGCAAACTTGATAGCTCTTGGAGAATCATTGCTGATTGCGGGCATTGGACAAAAAGGTGTCACCTTTAGCTGTGGCTGTGCCAGACATTGTAAACTTGATTGAGAAACTCATTAAAGAAGTGGGTGAATGGCACGTGTTGATTGATGTGGCCAATGCATATTTCTCTATTGATATTGATACAGAGTCACAAGGTCAATTTGCAGTCACTTGGGGGTACAGAACATTTACATTGACTGAATTGCCCCAAAGGGTTACACAGTCCCATTCTGTGTCATGGATTGGTTGCCAGAGACTGGAAAATGGTGCAGTTAGATGATGCATTCATGGCACACTATATTGATGATATCATGTTAATAGGAAATCAAAAGATCTATGTTGAAAAAGCTGCTGACAAACTGTTCACCCATAAGCAGAACAGAGGGTGGGCCATTAATCCCCAGAAAACACAGTGTCCTGCTCAGGAAGAAAGGTTTATAGGGGCAGTATAGGCTGGATCATTAAAGAAAATTCCTGAAACTGTGATTGAAATGGTACAACAGATGACACAACCTGTGAATATAAAAGAAGCGCATAGATGCATTGGGTTGTTGGGATTTTGAAGAAATCACATACCGCAGCTGAGTCTGATTTTAAAGACACTCTAAAAAGTTACCACAAAGAAATATGATTTTGAGTGGGGCATTGATCAACGGACTGCTTTTCAACGGGCGAAAGATGCTTTGCAGAGTTATTGATATTGATATTGATATTTTATTTATATCACGCTCATACACAAGTGTTTCAGAGCGCAACAAGGCAAGGGAGGGGAACAGGGGAGAACAAAACAGCGATCTTACTAGGCCCAGTGACATTGAGAATGTGCAAGTGCATGGGAGAGGGGGAGGGGGAAAGTGTATGGCAGGGGGAAGAAGTGAAAAGTGTGAAGCAGAGGAGAAACATATAAATAACAATAAATAAATAATAAAAGCAACAAACAGTGGTAGTGCAGCCAGCAATTTGCATGTGCTAGGTTTAAGGCAGCAGACAGGGTAGGTCTGATAAGTGCAGGAAGAAAAAGGAAGGGCTGTATAGGTACAGATACAGACCCCAGTGCAAGGGTTGGCCCGGAGGCAGTGCAGGCGGGTGGCAGGGTGAGCAGGTACCTGGGCCCGGAGGACAGAGGGTGGCCAGGTGCACGGTGACAAGAGAGAACAGATCAGCAGGGGAGAGGGGGGGGCGAAGGCAGAAGAAAAGAGGAAGGTCTTGAGGTGCTTCTGGAACCAGAGATGGTTCTCCTCAAGTTTTAGAGTGGCAGGGAGGCTGTTCCAAAGGGAGGCCCCAGCCGAAGGCAGAGATCTACCCCCAGCTTGTTTATTTGAAAAACGACTGACCCCGAGGGAGTTAGAGGTAGAGGAGCGAAGAGCCAGAGAGGGGAGGTATTTGCGGAGGGATAGCTGAAGGTATTTTGAACCCGGGCCCCAGAAAGCCTTGTGGACAATGCAGAGGGTTTGGAATTTAATCCTTGTATCCACCGGGAACCAATGGAGAGATTTCAGAGCTAGAGAGATACGTTCCCAGGGCTTGAGGTCAAGGACAAGTCTCGCAGTCCTGTTCTGGATTACTTCCAGAGGGCAGAGAGTAGAGGAAGGTAGATTTAGAAAGAGGCTGTTACAATAGTTCAAGCTAAAGGGAACCAGAGCTTTGGATACCATGAGCTTCTGGGGGAAGGAGAGGAAAGGCAGAGTACCTCTGAGTAGGTGCAGTAGGAAATTTGACATTTTAGAGACCTCAGATATGTGGGCGGAGAAGGAAAGGGTGGAGTCAAAGATGACCCCAAGGATCTTAGCCTCGCAGGTGGGGGTAGGAGGAGGGCCAAGGGAGGCCGGCCAGAGAGTGAGGGGTAAGGATGTTGAAGGTGTGCCGATGAGGAGTATCTCCGTCTTGCTGGCATTCAGACAAAGATCATGGGCGGCACACCAGCCTTGAATGGCAGTTAGGCAATCAGATATGAGAGAGGGAGAGGAGGTGGCAGAGGGCAGCCTGAAAATTATTTGAGTGTTGTCAGCATAGCACTGGAAATTTGAGCAGAAAGTGGCAATACAGTGGGCGAGAGTTGCCAGGTATTGGTTGAAAAGCCAGGGCGAGAGGTTAGACCACTGGGGAACACCACAGGTAGAGAGGAGCTAGATGAAAGGAAAGACCCAAGTTGGACCTGGGAGAGTCGATCTGAGAGGAAAAAAGGTCAGCCAGGCCAGAGCCTGATCAGTGATACTCAGGTTTTCACAGAGCCGGTTGAGCAGGATCGTATGGTTGACCGTGTCGAAGGCAGAAGAGAGATCGAGGAGGATGAGGACAGAAGGAATGTTAGAGTCAAGGTTGGAGAGCAGATCTTCACGGATGTTCAGGAGAGCAGTTTCCGTGCTTCTGGCAGCTCTGAAGCCAGACTGGTGGTCATAGAGACAGCCAACAGAATTGGAATGAAGGTTAAGCCGAGAGATGGCCAACTTTTCCAGAAGTTTGCCCAGAAAGAGAGTAACAGAAATTGGGCGATAGTTAGCTGGACAGGAAGGATCATCTGTGGATTTCTTGAGAAGAGGATGCACAAAGGAGTGCTTCAGAGGGGAGGGGAAGGATCCTGAGGCAAAGGAGTGGTTGCAAAAATCAGCAAGGGCCGGAGCAAGGGTGTCAATGTGGTTCTTGATGGTTTTAGAGGAACCGGGATGAACCTGTTTTAATGAGGCTTTCATAGATCGGACTTGTCTAGCGACCTCGTCAGGGGAGAAAAGAGGAAAGGACGAGAAGGTTGGTGGGGGGTGGCTAAAGGAGGGTCAGCAAGCACAAATGGAGAGGGGAGAGAAAGGGGTTTTGGTGGAGAGGGTGGACAGGATGTCCTGGGTTTTTTAAATGAAGTCAGAGGCAAGGGCATTGCAAAGAGACTGGGAGGGAACAGGAGGCGTAGAGACTGCAGCAGGGTTGGCCAGCTCCTTGCAGATTTCAAAGAGTTCAGCCGAGTTGTTAGATGCCGCAGAGACACGAGCTTGAATGTGCACTCTCTTCTTGGTAAGGACGGAGAGTCGGTACTGCCTTTGTAGCAGGCAACAGGCCAGTTTGTCAGAGGATGAACAGGAAGTCCTCCATTTCCTCTCAGCCGCCCTACACTTACATTTAAGTGTAGCTAGGTCAGAGTCATACCAGGAATTGCACTTGGCTTTGGACTTCAAATGGATCCTCATGACAGGGGCAAGAACACCAAGCGTATCAGAAATTTAGGAGTAGAGCGAGACAGGGCTGTGTCAGGATGTGAGACAGCCAAAGGTGAAAGGGGGGAGAGAAAGTGGTGGCAAAAGCCTCAACTGAAACATGCTTCATGGAGTTTAGAGCAAGCAAGGCTGCTAAATTACCCCTCTCCTAGTCTACCTTTGAAAGGAGTCAGAAGAAATAAACACAACTGGATAGATTATCTAATTCAACTGTCCAGGTAATTATGCCAAACAGGTAATCATTTAAAAAAAAACATTTTAATCTACATTCATTTCAGTACAAAATTGTGCTGTGTGTGCTGTCCAAAAGGCATCACAAACATTTAAGAAGACATTTATAAAAAGAACAATTTAAGAAGAAAAACAGTCCAGAATTATCGCATTTTTATACCAATGTTAACTTGTCTTGGTAGGTGACATTCATAATTCATCACATTGACAACAAAATTTGTAACCAAAAAATTAATGATGGCAGGGGAGAACTCTTAATGTACAGCGTTAGCTGAAAGTTCGTTTGAAAAAAGACAACTTAGTCTGTGGGATGTCTACATATGTTTCGGATGAACAGATGTCGTCAACACCTTCCCTGGTGTTCCGCTGTTTTTATTATGGCCCTCTTCAGGACGATATGTAGTTATTGGTGAGTTGACAGAAAAGTTCAATATCAATCCCTGATGTGTCAGATAATTGTTGGAAACTTATTTAATCATAAAGTGGTTAGACTAGAGCATTTATCATTTTACACCAGGATGTCACTTCCTTAATGCTGATTGCATTTTGATCGTTTGATCGTTGATAAATTTCCTGTTTTCATTGCTTATTCAGGTTGGTAATTACTCGAAAGTTCTTCAAAAAAGTAGCACGGGACCTGCATAGATCTGACCACTCTTCGGGCGGGTTTGCTTGCAAACACAAATATTCTGAGCTCCCATGGACTTCCAATGCACATGTCAAACATTCTGCCCCATTAACAATGCCAGTTCCATGAAATGATAACCATTGTGTTGCACGCATAACATTAGAGTTCAAAAGAACCCCTCCTGCAATAATCTCTAGTCCGGACATAATCTTGTGTAGCCCGTAGCAGCCGCGCATGTCACCTCCTACTGCCGCTGCAAATTCCAGTCTGCCAGCTCATGAAATGACAAGATGCAGGCGCGGGCATCTTCCCTCACTCCTCCGTCATGACTTCGTCCCGAAAACACAAAATAAGCGACACCTGCCTTGCGCCGTTAGCTCTTAATAAACTGTTGCCAATTAGTGTCAGCTGGCCACACGCACGCTCAGCAATGAACTACCAGTTTCCCAAGGATTGCTGGGAAATGTAGTTTATTCCCTGTATTGCAGGATCTAGCCTTTCTTGAGTCCACAGCACCTTCTCCACCCCATAATCCTGACAGAGATCAAGACATTGAGTGTGTGCCCTGCAGAGTGTGTCGGGCCAGAGGGGAGGATGGACAGGGAGAGGGAGTCGCAGAGGTCACGGAACAGTACAGAGGAGGAGCAAAGAAAGTCTAAATGTATATTGAGGTCACAGAGGATGAGGAGTTCAGCAGTAGAGGCCAGGAGGGTGGAGGAGAGGTCTGCCCACTCACAGGGAAATGAGGTGATTTGACCAGGAGGCCAGTAGATGGTAACCACATTAAGAGAATGGGTAGGCGAGAGAGAAAGCCTACAGACAAGGCATTCAAAAGAGGAGTAGATCTGAGTGGGAATGATAGAGGCAGGAATCCACTCAGGAAAGATCAAGGCTACCCCCCAACCGGACCGGGAGGATCTGGGTCCTGAGAGGATCTTGTAGCCATCATGGAGGAGAGTGTCAAAGCTCATGACAGAGCTGGCCGTGAACCATGTCTCAGTAAGACCAAGGACATCAAGGTCTAGTTTTTCAAGGAGGTGGCAGATGTCAGAGGAGTGTTTGACAGCAGAGCGAGAGTTGAGAGTGGCAATATGAAAAAGGTTGCCAGCCTTAAAGACCTTTCAGGGAGGGGTACAGATCAGAGGTACGCCATGCAGAGGAGAAAGAGCCCTAGGAGGGGCAGAGGAGGAGAGAGAGGGCAAGGTAGCCAAGGGGGAGAGGAGGGGACAGCAGGAGATGAGAGGAAATTGATGAGGCAAGGAAAGCGCCTATCAAAGAGGAGATTGGCTTGAGGGCCTTGGACCATGACAGTGCCATTTAGGTAGACAGTAATGATCACTTTACAGTTAATGAGTTACCTCAACTTGGGTCCATTAACACAAAGTAATTCTTTTGAACTAGAAGTACTTGTCTACAATGACGGTGTGGGTATTGAACCTGTGTCACAATGGCGCTAGGTTGGTTGGTAGTTTCCCTATGAGTACAGGGTTCTATGATGTAGAAAAAGATTCAAGAGCTCGACGTTTGTGATGTAGGAAACCGTGATCTTGGTGCTCCTCGCAAGACAGATAGCCCAAGAATAACTAGAAAAGATATGTTTTCAAAGCGTTACGAAAGCAGGATGGGCACTTGTGGCTCTCAGAGAGAGAGGGAGAGGGTTTTGTAAGCCAGGGGTGACCATTGAAAAAGAGCAACCACCAATACGACTATATTTGACCAACGGAACAGAGAGGAGACAGTCATTGGCAGAGTGCAGTGCTCGCGACGTGATATAACGTCGAAACTTAGCCACAAGATATTCAGCTCCCTGGCAGTAAAACGCCTGATGTGCCAAGCAGAGAGCCTTGAACCGGACACGCTTGGTCCCCAAGAGCCAGTGAAGCCTGAGGGATGTGAAAGCAGCAGGGGCAGAGGTAGCCAAACTGGGAACCGGAGATCTGAAGGACTTGACGACATTCTAGAATAGAGTCAGGTTGAGCAAGGAATAGAAAATTACAATAGTCAATTGAAGAGGTGACAATAGCAGAGAATACAGGGGCATAAAGGCGGTGGGAATATAGGGAAGGACCTCACGGAGGAGCTTCAACTGAAAGTAGACCCGTTGGCAAACAGAGCTTATCTGTGGCTACATTGACAAGGCCGAGATGAGTTTCACCTCTAGGTCTTTAACATGTGGGATCGGTGAAGGGCAGGAGCACAAGGAAACAGGACAGAAATCAGTAGTCTAGAAAGAGGAAACCAGGTGGGTCCCATCACCAGCACCTCTGTCTTTTCACCATTCAACTTGAGCCAGTTGTTCCGCTTCTATTCCCCCACCGCCTCCAAACAGGCAGGAAACCTGGGATGTAAAGATCAAGGCGTACCAGGATTTGCTTGTTGCCCGCATAAGAATAGCAAAGGAAGCCATGGGAGAAGATAGGTTTGGTCAGAGGTTGCACATAGGCATTGAATGAGACCGGGTACATGGCACACCCTTGAGGGACACCACAGGTGAGGTTCGCTGCCTGAGACAGATAAGGAGCAAGAATAAGGGTTTGGCGGTTGCCCAGCTAGGTGATCCAGTAGGACCCAATAATCAGTGGTATCAAAGGAGGATGGGAGGTCGAGCAGAAGCAACGCACTAATGCCGCACTTGTCATGGGTCTGAGCTAGATCTTCCATGACTAAGACCAGGACACTCTCAGTCCCCCATTCTGGCTAAAACCAGACTGTGAGGAGTGAAAGAAAGAGGATTCCTCAAGGAAGGCAGCGAGCAGAGGACAGACCAAAGATTCAAGAGGTTTCATAGAAAAAGGAAGAAGAGAAATAAGTAGAAAATTAGCTAGAACTAGAGGGTCCAGCGAGGGCTTCTTCAGCAGCAGAGTAACTGTTGAATACTTAAGGGAAGTAGGATTCACACCTGTAAGCAGAGAGTTGTGGACAGCTTCCATCAGCAGGTGGGGAATATAAGGCATGATGTCCTTAACTATGCAGAAAAGAACATAGTCCTGGAGAGAAGAGGATTTAAGTTTCATAATGGCAGTCGCAACATCATCAGCTGAGAAGATAGGAAATACGGACCAGGCGGCTGTGAGTGATGATGCAAAAAGGAGTGGAGGAAGAGCAGAAGGAGGAAAAGAAGTAGAAGCAATATTCGATCAAAGTTTACTAATTTTGCCCAAAAAGAAATCACAGAGATCTTGTGAGGGTAGAACTGGGTACGGCACGGTGGAGGAAACACTGCATATAATTTTAAACAGCTCCCTCAAGTGATTGACGGATGTGTGAATAAGATAAAGTGCCATGTTGGGGGTAGGCATGACCATACTGTGGGTGATCCTGATCAGCCAAGCAGATGCATTCTCAATAAAAAATGGATTGATGCAGGATGCTACATGGACCCTGAGAATCGGATGCACCACAACCAATGCTTCTGTCTTGTGTGATGACATAATCATACCACAACTTGCGAGAAGAGCAACAAAGATCAATGCCCATATGGAACTGCCAGAGTGTTGACTTGGCATTTCGTCAGAAATGTGTTCTCGCTGACTCACATTTCCAGGGTATATGAGATTTTGGGCCCAAATATTTCTGTTAATGGCTTTAAGAATCTGTTTTAAGTTTCATGTTTCTTTTGTCCAAAGGACTGTGAAGAATGTGACTGGCAAGCACTGGTCGACTATAATATGACCAGATGGTAGCATGGTATTTGTATCAAAAACCAATATTGCAGTTGGCAGACATGCCACCTGGAGACTGTTTTTTTAAAACAATGAGAACTGAAACAGTACGCATGTTAGATTTTACAGTAGTGAGACAGCATTTAAATTGCAGAAATGTGATGCATGCTTACATTATTAATTAAGTGAAATAAGTGATAGATTTATCAAAAGGCATTGCTTAACTTTTTCAACCTAGCTGCTTCAAATTGAGCCATTTTTTATGGCCAATTACTAAATTGAGCCTAGTCAGGGACTTGATTCATTCATTTCTGGGGCAATAGGGGCGGTAGCGTTAACTGCTTTTCATATAGAGGCAGTGGAGTAACTTTGCTGAAAATGTTGGGGGGGGCATTACATCTGAAGAAAAGGTGCCCCAGCCAAATGAATGGGGAAAATGGTGTGCAATGAAAGATGGGGGGACAAACACCCCTGTCCCCACCCTAAAATTACGCCCATGTATAGAGGTAGTGTGCAATATATTATCTGTTATGTGTTCTGATGCAAGTGCTGCAAGAAAACTGCTGACACAATGGGGCACTTTATTGAATCCTGCTTTGAAAAATAATGCCTTGAGTATAGGCAATCATTTGAGATGGCAGAAATTCAGTCATGAAGACATTTACGTGGCCTTAGGGCAGGTAAATAAAACCACCACAACACTAGATTGGTTTTGTGGCAAACCATGTTAAATCAGTAAGTGCAAGTTTTCCGTTCTAAATGGGGAATACTGTCTTAAACACACTGGGACAAAGAGTTGTGTTTACCTGCAGACATATGGATTAACCCACTTTATTTTGATTGTCAAAAAAACAGCTGCCAAGCTACTGCTTATGCGTTAGAGATAAGGTGCCATTTGTAATCTTGCCCATGAGAATAAATGGTTTCTGGTGGGTTCCACAAATTTGAGGGGAGTGGCTGGACAGCCAGAATTACACAACCCAAAGTCATACTTGTGTGCCCTGTGATCAGGGGGTGGGTGTGCCCTCAAACAGGAAGGATGCTGTTTTATGTTATGCTAGTGAATGCACTAGCTAGTGATGCTAGTGAATGCACAGGGATGCAATATCACATAAACAGGACTGACCATTTTCAGATTGAACAACACCAGGCTTGCATTGTTACTGACCACACACTGCTTATTAACAATTATAAGTTAGAAGGTAATCCTCAGGTATTTTGTATAGGTGGGGTTGTGACTCTCTTAGATATCACTACCCCCACTTTATACTCTTTAACCCGGTCTTCTTACACCACATTGCATGCAGAGTTTACTAATATTCTTAATTGGAATCTTCCTTATGGAATAATTACCTCACGGCATCTGTGAGGTGAAATATAGCCCCGGAATGCTAGAAATCAAGAGACCAGAGTGATATGCAAATGCCCATTGCATAAGGCCAGCACATAAATGGTGATATCAGACATAAGGCCCATTGAACCAAAAAAAACAGGCCTAAAATATAAAGAAAAGAAAGTGGCCCAAAATTGCAAACATATATGTACAATGCATTTCAGCAAGGAAAAGAAAGACACGTGGCTGATATTGCCATGTTATTCAATCCATGGAGAGTTGCCCTTATAAACGAATAAATGGCAGTGCGTACATTATCTTCAATTGAATACCAGATTGTGCTCCAGTCATTCAAATTAAAATCAAGATCCTTGCAATTACACAAAATAAAAGATTTTCCTGTTTTTTTTGCTCACAAATGGCAATACGAAGAGAAAATACTCCTTAGACATTCTAAGTTTGAAAATGGTTTTCTCATGTAACTGCCTTATACATATGGACAATCCAGAAGTGATACTCATGTATGTTTGAACTGTGAAAGCCTAATAAGGTGTCATGGAAAATACAATTGTGTGTGAGTTTAAAAGCCATTTGCTTGCAGGGTACACGGGCCGGTACTTTTTTAACCTCCAAGACCTTTCCTGTGTTGCCCTGAAGACACAGGCCTGGTTGTCATCATCAATCAGGGCCATTACTTAAAAATATAGAGGAAATACACAGTTTAGATGTAAACCACAGTAAGGACTGATAAGCCTATGTCTGTTCTTTCAGCAGAAGTGACCTTGAGGTCACAATTCCCATAAAAGTGTCCATTAAGAGTTGGTATCAGTGCCTCACAGGCCTGGCACGGGGAAGTGAATATAAACATGTGTCAGGGTCTGGCTAGTCACATGCTTAAGGAAAAATCGAACTGAAAGCGAAAATAAACCCTGCAGTTTAAGGGAATGGAAAAACACATATTATTGCATAAAAGGGCAGCATATGTGCCACAACGGTCATTCCATAATTTATTAAAGGTGACGGTAACCCCCTTTGAACCATGCTGAAACGATTTTTGTGTGATAAACATAACCACAGTTGTTAATGGAAATTTGATTTGGACCTTCCCTTGATTATGAGAGATTTGAAAGTTGGTATGAGCGTGATGGAAATAATTAACATGAGGACTGTAAAGAGGCATATTTTTCACTGATATAATTCCTAAGGAAATGACGAAAAACCATATCTCTGCATAGGAAGGATTTGACGACTTCAGACTATCATCATCTGATTCACCTTAAAATGTAATTCTCAAAAATATATTCATACATGTAAAGATTTGATAATATAGGCTACTTGCCATTGTTGGGAGATGTTTGTATTTTAAAACATGCTGATCCCACCTGTCGAAGCGGGATAACAAAGCTTTTTCCTTCCAGGGCTGTACTGCCTCACTCCTCTATTTCCTTGTCCTATTAGGAGTGTAGAGAAAACCAGCCAATCCCTTTTGTGAGAATCATGAGATGTTTGTGATGTCATTCACCCTGTAAGTAAACCAGTTTGCATTAGAAGTGGACTTTTCCACTTATTCCGGGAGGCAACCTGCTGCTGAAATCTGGTGAGAAACATTCCAGCAGAGAGGCCCAACCTTCCATTGGAGACAGGAACCAGTAGACATAGAAGCTGACTGGGATGCCTTAGGTGGATTCAGAGGAGATCCTTGACTGACTCCCTTGCTGCACCAGCGGTGCCCGATTGTTCGCTGATGCCCATTTCAATGCCTCTCCTGTAAGTAAAACTACCCCAAAGCTATAGATTGTGTAAGTCCTGCATTTGTTTGCAACCATTGTATTAGTTGTTTCCCCAAAGGAAAATATCCTGTTTGTTGGTGTAGATCCGTAGCATATTTAATTCAAGTAAATCAATTAATTCCCCTATATATATCACTAGTGCATCTGTGAATAGAATCCCCAAACTGATTTTCCCATTGTGTTCCCACTCTCTGCCATTGGCCTTCCATTCAGAGGGGTCAAGCCTAATTGATGTTTGGAGGGTGAGGGTTGTTGGTAGAAAAGTATCATAACAAAATCAGCAATCACTGTGCATCCTGAATTTTTCTTTTTCTGTATTAGTGAGTGATTTAAAAAGAAGAAATGTGACTGCATACCTCAGTGTTATCTCTGTGTTGGTGCCATTAAGGAAGTCATTTTTGTTCCTGTGTTGCCACAGCATTGGTGGCTGATGTTAGTCTGTTGTCAAATTTAGATTAAATAAATTAATAAATATATATATAATCTGACTACACACAGACTGGTTCTTAGCCCATTGTGGAACCAGTTACTTGTTGGAGTTGGGTGCGAGACAGGTTGGAAGCCCTACCAAATTGAGCCTTAACAAACCTAATAGTGCTTTATTGTGTGCCACATTCATTGGGGGAAAGGTACTCCCTGAGTTGAGTGTGACCGCGTAATAAACTGCAACAAAACTGGGGGCTCGTCTCGGATTGGTAGATGGTTTTCACTCATGACAGTGCAGTAGCATCAGATTATTGATTTTGGTGTACTTGCATGTTAGTGGATGGAAAGTTGTGTTGCATTGTGAAGGAACCATTCAGGCTTGTACCCTGGGTTTCAGGGTGGTGTGTAGATAAAAGTATTAATTGATTGTCATTGTACATACACATAAGCAGGAACAGGGTTGAGATTTTGCCCTTGCATAGAGAACATAATAGGTGTAGAACACTTTGCAGAATGAGCACCGTAGAGATCAATATGACCAGGAAGCACCTTCTATCCAAATAGTTTATTAAAGGTGAATGGATAGAACAGGAAAATGAAATGTGTCAGGCTAGAATGATGCAGGAGATTACATCTGCAAATGTTGATATGTGGCAGGATAATGGGCTGTTACATCAGGCCCTTACAGATCTTTGTATGACACGGATCAGCAGAGATGAGCAAATTAAAATGGTTCAGCTCAAAGTGTACATGTACTTCCATATGATGATCACAGAAGAAAGATATCAGCATAGTGTAGCCTCTGTGCAAAACCAATCTGAGCTTTTGGATCAAGCACAGAGGGAATTGAAACAATTAGAGGAAAAAGCGCAACAGCGCCAACATTCAGAGCCCGATTCTCATCATGGTGCAGTGAGCGTGCTAAATAGCACAATTCACTGTGCCATTTCTTGACGCCCAGGCACCACTGCTATTCTGAAGTGGGCCTGGGCATCATCGCAAAGCACGACAGTGCTTTCGTTGTTGTCCATCTGTTTCCATTGGAAACAGGCGGATGAAGATTCTCGGCAGCACTTTCGTTAAATAATGAGGAAATCGTTGTTTAACGAAACTGCTGCTGAGATCAAAACAAAAGCACGTGCTGCCTGGAGCCCTGCAAGTCGGAGTGACGGTTGTGGCAGCCTGCCTTTTTTCCTTCATTTCAATGCATTTTTGTGCATCATTGGGGAATAAATATGTATTGCCCATGCTGCTGCTACAGAGCAGTAGCAAACGTTGCCTACCAGCTCTGTGCGATTTCCTTCTGTGAATTTAGGTAAATGAGTTCTGTCAGAATTATACATTTTAAACATTTCAACATCTTTCCATCTTGTACTGTTTGATTGTGTATTTTAGAATGCTCCAGTGGTGCCAACAATATTTTGCATTTACCTGTGATGTAATTGTTATGCAAAGTATTATTTTTGAAACTTGAAAAAGCATACATCTTTTTGGTCACACATGTTGCTTCTTGTGGCACTCCTCTGAACGACACCAATTGTGTACTGTAGTTCAGCGCCAATTTCAAGCACTTAAGAAATTGGAGGAGTGCAGCAAGAATAACCATGCAAAGGCATAGTTAACAAGAGTGCCGGTTGCTAGGTCGGTTTCCAGCCCTTCCTAGCAACCGGCACCCATATTCCTAAAGTGGTGCAATCATTCCGACTTCCAAAGATTGCGCCACCTTCAGAATAGGGTGTTGTCAGTCTAGAAAAATGGATACCTCACATGATTGACAGCAAACATATTTTGGTGGCTGAAGGCGAACCGTCTCATGCACGATACGATAGAAATACAGGTTTCTGAGTTTACCAATGAACGGCCGTTTTGATGTAACAAGGATCGCCATTTTGTTTTCTAACAATTGCTCATTGCTTTCTGTTCAAATTGCTTCGCAGCACATTTTCTGCTTACACTGCTCGACTGTTAATATTGTTGTCTAAACGTGAAAGGACAAGGCCGCAGGGCTGCAAGGCTAATAAGAGTTCGTTGAAACACAACGTAGGCTGCGTCGGGAAGGAATGCACGGCTTCCTCCTGAATGTAGCCTTGAAGCAGAGCCGTAGGGCATTTAATCATTTCACAGCTGCCAGCCAGTCTCGTTATATGGTAGAATATGTTAGAATAAAGCAGCTAAAGGCTGAATTATGCTCTTCTTATGGCCCCCCCTTTACCCATCCCTGTAGAGCATGTCGGCTCCCAGGACACGAATAGCACCTCATAGATAGCAAGGTCTGGAATGTGACTCTTCCCCCATATGTAGCTTGCTTCCAAGAACAGAAGCACTGTGTTCTGTTCAACAAGTAAAAGATGTCTCTGCACTTGCAAAGTTGCATATTGTTACTAGAATAGATATTTGAGGGTGTCATATTCGTCGAAAGTGTCCATCATCAAACCGAGTTCAAAGAAACCCAATAAAAGGGGGGTGTTAAACATGTCACAGTTGATTATATGATATGCATTTTGTATATATGTAACTGATGTACGTAATTTGCTCTTTTGCGTCCCTCGAGGTCTAGAGATACACATCGCGGGGCGTGAGACCGAGTTGGCCAACTGAGACTATTTGCTTTGCAATAAACCCTAGCTTTGGGAATACAACCTTGTGTCTGGCGTATCTATCGTGTGTGCTGACTTGCATTGTTTCCAAAGACTTGAGGGACCCCTAGGGGCCCCTTTCAAGATGGCGCCCGAATAGGGACCCTCCCCCACTTGTTCCATTGTGTACATTATAATTGAGTAAAGGCGGAGAACGACGAGGACGGGACGATCGAGCCGGGATCAAGAGGTGTTTGGGGCGCCCTGTAGAAGTGATGAGAGATTCCTTTGCAGATCTGCACACACCTGATCCCTGATCGACGTATCTGGCTAGAGAACAAGGAGGCGAGGGTCCCGAAACGAGGTGGAAGCCAAGAAACACAGACACAACGTCATTGGTTGCCTCAGTATACAGACGAATTGTGTCCTGGAGGACAAATTGATTTATCAGGTGAGTCATTCCCCGATTAAAAGTAATCCTGATATTGGTTGAGATTTGACTTTGCAAAATCAAACGCCCTAGGTAAGGTTGATTAACCAGGGGGAAGGTTGAAACATGCCTGGGGTATTGTCCACCCTAGCAGGGTTTTTCCGCTGTGATAGACAATCTTTGGAAGATGGCGAAATTGCACCACCTGGGGGAACGCCGGCGTATGAGATGCATGTAAAGTATGGTGTGGGAGCGATAATATTCTGTGAGACTTGGCATAGGCAAACTAGAAAGCAACAAGACCATCAGTGGCCAATAACTGGTAGTTTTGAGAGAGCGAGAATAGATAATTTGGAAAGAGTGTTGATAAGAAAGAAAGCACGTCCCGCAACATTTGATATTGTTAAGTACTGGAGAAGGGAAGCAATGCTCCGATTTAGAAGTAGAGCGAAGCATGCGCGCAGGCATAAATCAAAAAGTGAAGTAGCGGAAGAAAAGGAGGAGGAGGAGTGGACTGAGAGTCTAAGAAGGTCAGGTAGACGTGACCAGTTAAATATAGAAAAAATATACCCACAACGAGAATTGAACATAGCAGATGAAGTAATGGAAAACATATTGATCCATACGAAACAAGGCCCAAGATCAGAAGCGAGGCCGAACACGTCAGTAACTATTGCCCAAACCCCTCCCGAAGCTCAAACTCTCCCTCCCACAGCTCAAGCCCTCCCACAACCACAGACCGCGCAAGTAACAATTCCTATTAGCCAACCAGGCCCACAGCAGACTCTCCCCGGTCCCATTGTCCCATCCGCACCTCCCGCCTTAGATACAGACTCGGTACCGTCCGTTCCTCCAGGGGTTGAAGTTGAAACTGCGGGGGCGAGAGGCGGGGCTGAACAAAGTGGATGCACGAGGGTAACTCGCAGTGCGATCAGCAAAGAAAGGAAGGTGGAATTGCAGCAACAGGCAGAAATGTATATAGACGGGAATGATGGGACGGCAGCATTGGCATTCGATGTATGACTTCCGAAGAAGCAACGAAAGACAGGTAGTGTTGGAATGTATGGGTGAATATTTGGTGGAGAGATGGAAACAGTTAATTGGGAAATGACCACCGCAGCGATTGTTAGACTTGAATACATTAGCACGTTGTAGACAGAGAGATGAAGAAGTGAGGGAACATGTGTATGGACTTTTTGAACTTAAAAATGAATTGGATAATGAATATGCTGAAATGTTTACTGCACCTGGGTATAGGGGTAAGGATATCGGGAGAGATAGGAAGGAAGTGCTAGGGCCACATAATCGACGGCAACAGTTATCATCGCCGGGGCGAAAGGCGATGGTGGACGAATTATTGTTATTAAAACAGCTGGGGGAAGACTTGAGGGAATGCATTTTGAAAACAAGGGTGTTACTGCAGCAAGTAGCAGGACATAATAGAGGAAGAGGGAACGCACATGGGAGGAGTAATTTGAATATGCATGGGGGGCCATTGGGACCAAATCAGTGTGCATACTGTAAGGAGGAAGGACACTGGCGAGCGCAATGTCCACATTTACAGAATAGAAATGGATCTGGTCAGAGAAGACAGCACAGAGGGCACCAAGGAGCGAATGGACCAAATAAGAATAGTATGCAGCAGCACCACAATAATGAAGGTAATCAAAACCAAGGCCAAAACCAAAGTACTCCTAACCAGAGTCAGGGTCAGCAAAACCAACAATATGGGAATCGCAGCCAAATACGTATTATAGTAATAGTAGTGACTACTCATCGGACGATGTGTTATTTCCCCAATAGTACAGCCCAGGGCAGGTGTCGGAACCAGTGTCCATTCCCGTGAATCAGAGAGGACCCTATGTAGAAATGGGAGTCGGGAATAAAGAGCACCACTTCCTTATAGATACAGGAGCGCAAAAGTGTTCAATAGACCATCACTTGGTTCCGGATATACCACTGTCAGGGCAAAAGAATATTTCCGTAGGGTTCGCAGGTACACCAGTCATAAACCCAGTGTCCCAACCAGTCCCAGTTAGTATAGGACCATTCACTGAACATTGTCCTTTCCTTTTAACAGACAATTGTGGGGAGAACTTGTTGGGATTGAATTTATTGAAAAAGCTAGGTGTGATTATACATTGTACGTCAGACGGGGTGTTTCTAACAATTTGGCCACAAAATGCGCCTGTGTCAGAATTCATGTCTGAATCCTTGCCAGGAGAGTTAAGAGAAGTGCCAACCTGTATATGGGTGATGCATGACAACGATGTAGGATGCTTAAAGATAGAGCCAGTAAGGATCATTTTGAAAGAAGGAGTTACACTGCCAAGAATTCCCCAGTATAAAATTTCGGCTAACGGAGAGAAAGGATTGAAAAGTACTGTTTCAGATTTGGAGAAATTAGGGGTAATTGAAGAAATTACAGGTAGTACATGTAACAGCCCGATTCTTCCAGTGTTTAAGAAAGGAGGCAATGAAGTACCATATAGTTTCATAATTGATTTGCATGCGCTAAACAAAGTAGTAGATCCACAATTTCCTTCGGTCCCAGACGTCACTACAATACTGACAATGATACCTGCCTCAGCAGAATACTTTAGCGTAATTGATCTAAAAAACGCTTCCTTTAGCATTCCGGTGGACAAGGACAGTAGATATTTGTTCGCGTTCACATTAGGGGGACGATCATTCACATTCACGCGCATTCTACAAGGTTATACGGAAAGTCCGAGTATTTACAGTAGAGCATTAAAAGAGCAGCTAGGCATGCTAGAATTACCAGTGGGGTGTGTATTATTGCAATATATAGATGATCTGTTGATCGCTGCTGATACAGAAGAGATTTGTAAAAAGAGCACCGTAATACTACTGTCACACCTAGCGGCACATGGCCATAAAGCTAGTTTGAAGAAGTTTCAATATAATCGAAAGGAGGTAGCTTATTTGGGCTACCTACTTTCGAAAGAGGGGAGAAGGCTAACGCCAGAACGCATAGAAAGTATTTCTTGTATGCCTATTCCAAAGACACCGAAAAGAGTCAGAGCCGTAATAGGCATGGCTTCTTATTGCAGGCAGTGGATTGGTAATTTTGCGTTAATTGTGAGGCCAATGGTGTTATTAACTAGGAAGGATGCAGTGATGCCTTTGCAATAGAATGACAAATGTCAGAGAGCGTTTTATCAATTGAAAACTGCATTATGTTCTGCTCCAGTTTGGGCTTGCCAAATTATGAAAACGTTTTTAGATTATTTGTATGCGAGAAGGAAGGATGTCCATTAGCTGTTTTGACACAAGAACAAGGTGGAAGACATAGGCCGTGCAGCTATTTTTCTTCTGCGCTGGACCCTGTAGCGCGCGCACTACCACGATGTTTGGGATCTGTGGCGGCGGCTGCTGCATCGGTGAACCAAACGGAAGGGATGGTATTGGGGTATACTTTAATTCTGATGGTGCCACATGCCATAGATGTCCTATTAAATAGGACACAGACGCAACACCTCACCTCCGCTAGACTGACAAGATATGAGATTATCTTGTACGCGCCCAATATCCAAATTATGAGGTGTAGCGCTTAGAATCCTGCAGAATTAATGCCACTGCCCATAAAAGAAATTGGTGACAACAAATCACCACCCCATGATTGCTTAATGGTCACTGAGGAAGAAACAAAGGGGAGAGTTGATTTAAGTGACACCCCACAAAAAGAGCCAGATGGAGAGTTATATTGTGACGGCTCTTGTTTTAAACTACCTGATGGCACGACAACTGCTGCTTACGCTATCACTACCCTAGAGAACGTTGCAGAAAGCAAAAGAATTCCCTAGAACTCAGCACAAGCCACAGAAATAATAGCATTGACCAGAGCCTGTGAGACTTCTAAAAATTTGAACGTGAATATCTATATTGATAGTCAGTATGCTTTTGGGGAGGTTCATAACTTTGGTCGACTCTGGGCTGAGAGAGGTTTCTTGACATCACATGGGGCCAGAATTCAACATGGCCCTTTCATTGTACGATTGCTGTCTGCACTCACATTTCCAAAGTGCCTAGCAATAGTGAAATGCGAGGCACATAAAAAGGTAACATGCAAAGTGGGAGAGGGAAATGCATTTGCAGACAGAATTGCGAAACAAACTGCCACTGATTTGAATAATAAAATGATGACAGTTCAGACTGAGGAAGTACCCTGTATGATAGAAGATGGAATTGTCACTGTCAAAGAAATGCAGGCCGAAGCCACGGCCGATGAGATACAAGGATGGGCAGAGGGCTCTGCTGAGTTAGATCTAGAGGGTTGTGGGGTGGACAAGGGAACTAAAAACTGGATGCTGCCAAATTCTTATATGACTGCAATGGTCACAATGGCTCACAGCCCTACTCACATGTGTGAGAAAAAAATAATACAGCACCTATCTACTGTATGGCAGAATGCAAACATAAAGAAAAATGCAGAGAGGTTGGTGCAGAACTGTATCACGTGTTTACAACACAATGTAGGAAAGGGAACAGTGACTCCAATAGGCAGTTTTGGCCCGCCCTCTATGCCTTTTGAGGTAATCCATTTTGATTTCATAGAGATGGAGGGGTGCCAAAACTTGAAACATGTCTTAGTGGTGATCTGTGCATTCAGCAAGTGGGTGGAGGCATATCCCTTAAAAGACTGCACAGCAATGAGTACGGCAAAAGTAATGCTTAATGAATACTTTTCCCGATTTGGCTTGCCCCGTGTCCTATGGTCAGATAATGGTCCACATTTTGTGGGCGCAGTGGTGTTACAGATATGTGCAGGTATTCAGATTGATAAGAGATTTCATACTTCAAGGAATGCGAGCTCGGCCGGTCTTGTTGAGAGGCACAACGGAATCCTCAAGTCAAAACTTAGCAAGATATGTGCAGGAAGCAAGTTGAGTTGGGTGGATGCATTACTGATAGCGTTATTGTGCATGCGTACGTCTGTACAGGCTAGAACTGGGCTCTCCCTGTATGAGATTGTGATGGGGAGACCGGCGAATGTTTGGTGCGCACCTCAGCCAAGGCGACTGAGTAAAGTGGAATATCCTGTACTTAGCACTTATTGTGGCCTTTTAATGCAGAAATTGCGTTTGATTCATCAGCAGGTGCAGGAGGCTATACCCGTAAGATATACTGGTCCAGGGCACGCGCTGGAGCCAGGCGACTGGGTGCTGCTAAAGAACTTTGAGAGAAGATCGTTGTTAGCACCCAGGTGGCGCAGCCCCTATTAAATGCTTCTGGCATTGCAGATGGCACGACCGGTGGATGGGAGGAAGTCGTGGATCCATGCCACCCATGCCAAAAAGATCCCATCTCCACTGAAAGATTTGCCCAATCTGGACGACCAGAAAGAGACAGCAGTCCCAGAAACGAAAGAAACTGCTGCCAGTCCACCGCCGCTAAAACTGTCCGAGCAGAAAGTGAAAATCGAAACAAAGGCTGAAGAGATTGCTAAAAAGGGGGAAGGGCAAAGAGTGCCACAACGTTGCCCAGCAGCACCTATATTACTGCTGGCCGACACGAAATCTGCATTGCAAATAACGTCAGATACAAAACGTGTACCCCTTTGGCGCCCACCAGCACTTGCCATTGTGCCAGAGCGAAAGACCGAATCCGCATCACTGTCACGGCGCACACCAGCATCTGTCATTGCTCTGCAGGCTGACGCTGAGCCTGGATTTGGAAATGCATCGGCACTGTTCACGGATCACACAATACCAGGAGTGAGGCGATATGATTTGCAGCCTCGAATTACAGAGTGATCCACAGTTCTTTGGTGTTTATGCTAACCTCTGATTCCGCTCATGGACGGAGAAGGAACTAGAGATGTAGAGGAGAGAAGCGTGAGAATTGTGCAAATCGGACAATTCAAGACTCGCGGCTCCTCGGTGCGATCATAAAAAGTACATGTGTCCTGAACCAGAGCGGACAAGCTGGGCGCACATGGTACTAAGGCAATAGAGAACTGTTCAGAAGTCCTCTGAGCAGTATAAGAGAGAATAAGTGTCTTGCCTAGAACGAATA
This sequence comes from Ambystoma mexicanum, assembly GCF_040938575.1. Lineage (NCBI taxonomy): Eukaryota > Metazoa > Chordata > Amphibia > Caudata > Ambystomatidae > Ambystoma > Ambystoma mexicanum. Next base: position 1,006,660,078 of record NC_090931.1, on the reverse strand, counting down.
AGCAAACTAGGCTGCAAAAAGCTGGCAGACTGAACTGTTGACGCTTCCTTTGAACCTATTGACATCCGGACAAGTGCGACGAAGAGAAATAGCCAAGACGAACGTTGTCAGGAAGAAGGACGGTGAGAAAAATGTTGAGACCGGTTTCAGCCTCCTCCTGCACCACGGCTGAAAATGAGTTCGTTATTAAGACTGTAAACTTAGGGAAAACGCATGGTAAAAAAAATTGTATGCTGGCTTTGACGATAATAATGTGCTTCATGAGTGTGGTAGCACCAATAACGACACCGTTGGTGTTATGGTATGTGGAATCTATACACCCATTGGGAATGTTTTTACCAATAGTTAATATATCCACTACTGAAAGCCCGTTTCAGGTGATTACTTATACCTTGTCCCCAATGGAAGAAAGACACAGAGAAGGGTAGGGGAACAATACGCTGTTACTCATCATGAATATGACGCATGCAATTCTTAAGAAAAATAATTGTTGGGTATGCGCCCATTTACCGCAGCATGCAGGGAAAGGAATAGGGTGGTATGTACAACCATTGCCATTAAGTTCTGCGTGCAGTGCATCTTTAAGTGCAATGTTCTATGGAAAGTGGAATAAGAGTAGTACGGGTCAATTAGACAGAACAAACATGAATGAGTTTGAGGAAATAATTATGAGGCCTTTGGGTTGTTCCATAGTCCATAAAGCACAAGTGATGACCCCAGAACCTACGAGAAAAAGTATGCGAAAAATAACACGACAAAATAGACAAGATAGATTGTCCCCACCAGTTAAAACATCTGTGATGACGTTTCGTGTAAGAACAGACGGGAACAAAGATGCAGTTCCCCCTTCTTACACGGTGAATTATAACCTGAGAACTGTCACTTTTTGTCTAAAAAAGAAAGGCTCCTATTCAGTAGGACCATATACTGGATGCATGAATACAGTGGTATTAAAATGGGAAATAGAACCAGTATATGTGGGAGATCCAGTCTATTTTATATGTGGAGAGAAAGCATATCCTTGGTTGCCCAGAAACTGGGGAGGTACATGTTACCTAGGTCTACTGTTCCCGGGAGTGTTCCTCTTAGAAACAGCAGACATGGCCAGACTATCCAGATCTAGAACCAAAAGGAGTAGCTAAAGTTTTTTGATAGCGACTGACGTAGCAAAATCATTCATTCCATTCTTGTCCCAAATAGTGAACTCCTATAACATAAGGCTGCTGTCCAGAATACTAAAAGATACCATAAACACAACGACAGATATACTATTTAACATGACGTTGGAAGAAAAAGGAATCAGGTTAATGACGCTGCAAAATAGAATGGCTCTCGATGTGATCCTGGTTGATCGTGGGGGAATTTGCAAGATTGTGGGATCAGAGTGCTGTGTATTTGTAGATGACTATTCCCCTACGATTTTTGAATCAATAAAGAAAATGCATGTCCTAAACTCTGAACTCCCTACTGGAGAAGGGGGCTGGGAAATAGAGTCCTGGGGCCTCATTACGACCCTGGCGCTAATGGTTTAATGGTGCCGTAAAGAGCGTTGGCGCCGTTAAACCATTAGTTTTTGCAGGCGTTAAAATCCAACCCGCTAAGGGACCTTGGAGCTAATTACGGCAACCGTAATTTACGGTGCCGTAATTAGCGCCTTCCCCATCCCCATTATGCCCTATGGGGCAAAATGGGAATGGGGAAGGGCAAATGGTGAATGGGGAATTACCGCCCCCGCCAACCTTGTGATGGGGGCGTTAATTCCGCCATCCACCATGCCGGAGACCGGCATGGACCATGGTGCTAATAGCACCATGGTCCAGCGCCTGGGTCGTAATGAGGCCCTTGGGGAATACTGCGTTCTTGGGGATGGAAGTTGATCTCGATATTAGTAGTGGTGTTTGGAATATTCATAACGTGCTGTTGTTGCATACACTGCCTACCGTTAGTTTGCACTGAGGTAACTGAGGGTGTACGAAGGGATGTATGCATATGATAACAAAAAGAAAACAAACTTATGGCCACATACTACATATGACACATGAAATAAAAACAGTGAAAGAATTAATGGCTATAGATATTAATGAAGATGATGATGCTTATAATAGAATGCAAGATTCCGACATAAGTACTTCGGACTTATCGTCATAAGAGGAGGATACAATAGATGAATGAGACGTTTGGCATACGGCCAAAGGAGGGTTTGTCAGTCTAGAAAAATGGATACCTCTCATGATTGACGGCAAACGTATTTTGGTGGCCGAAGGCCAACCGTCTCATGCACGATACGATGGAAATACAGGTTTCCGAGCTTACCAATGAACGGCCATTTTGATGTAACAAGGATCGCCATTTTGTTTTCTAACAATTGCTCATTGCTTTCTGTTCAAATTGCTTTGCAGCACATTTTCTGCTTACACTGCTCGACTGTTAATATTGTTGTCTGAACGTGAAAGGACAAGGTCGCAGGGCCGCGAGGCTAATAAGAGTTTGTTGAAACACAACGTAGGCAGCAGCGGGAAGGAATGCCCGGCTCCCTCCCGAATGTAGCCTTGAAGCAGAGCCGCAGGGCATTTAATCATTTCACAGCTGCCAGCCAGTCTCGTTATATGGTAGAATATGTTAGAATAAAGCAGCTAAAGGCTTGAATTATGCTCTTCTTACGGCCCCCCTTTACCGAGCCCTGTAGAGAGTGTCGGCTCCCAGGACACGAATAGCACCTCATAGATAGCAAGGTCTGGAATGTGACTCTTCCCCCGTATGTAGCTTGCTTCCAAGAACAGAAGCACTGTGTTCTGTTCAACAAGTAAAAGATGTCTCCGCACTTGCAAAGTTGCATATTGTTACTAGAATAGATATTTGAAGGTGCCATATTCGTCGAAAGTGTCCATCATCAAACCGAGTTCAAAGAAACCCAATAAAAGGGGGGTGTTAAACATGTCACAGCTGATTGTATGATATGCATTTTGTATATATGTAACTGATGTACGTAATTCGCTCTCTTGCATCCCTCGAGGTCTAGAGATACACTTCGCGGGGCATGAGACCGAGTTGGCCAACTGAGACTATTTGCTTTGCAATAAACCTTAGCTTTGGGAATACAACCTCGTGTCTGGTGTATCTATCGTGTGTGGTGACTTGCCTTGTTTCCATAGACATGAGGGACCTCTAAGGGCCCCTTTCAGTATAATTACCGAAAATGTTGTTAGCCCTTTTTATGACATTTTCGGTAATTACCACCAACTTGAGAATCGGGCCCTCAGAGTTAAAATTGGAAAACGTCAATCAGCTGCTATAGAATGAGATAGTGACACAACAACAAGCAAATTTAGAGCGTGAGGCTCGATTTTCTGCACTGAAAGAGGAGGATCAAGAAAGTGTTGAAAACATGAGCGTGAGTCAACAAAAATTAAGTGAGCAGGTTGTGCACAATAGAGCTTGCATAGAGGACATTTTTGCATTTCAAATGCAGATTAAATAAGTGAAAGATGAGAATAGCCAGTTGATCATTAGGTATGTCAATTCCCAGGCAGAATTTGATCAGATGCGCCAAGGTCTGACCACACTCTGAAACAACATAGAGAACATCTCAGGGAAGAGAATAGCAAATTGTGTCAGGAGAAAAGTGCTCTGTGTCAGTAAGCGCGTCAGCTAAAGACGGACATGGAGAAAATTGAGTTATGTTCTCAGGACCTGAATGACATGAGGAAAGAAATTGAAATAATTCATGGAACATGTGAGGCTAGAAGAGTTGGACATAGCGCAGGCAACATGGGCCAAAAATGAACAAAGGGAGGAGATCAGTCTTCTGTAAAAGAAGAGGTCTGAATATGACCAGACAGTACAGGTCTCACAGAAGGAACATGAGTCCCTTTGTGAGGAGAACAAGGGACTCAGTGACCAAGTAGTGGCACATAACAAAATACTAGAAGCTACTCAAACCCTGGTATCAGAGTTGAAAGCTCAGGCCTCTATATAAAACCAAGAGATAGGGGCTGAGAAAAAAAAAAATCTGAGACATTGGAGAAGGAAATAGACAAATACAAACAGGCTTTGAGATACCCCGACCAGTTAGAGTATGGAAAGGCACCCTCTGATCATGGAGTGATCACCACCTTACCATGGACCTCAAGCCAACACACCACATTATATACACAGGGTGCTGCTAACTTCATGTTGCCAGTTTGCAAGAACAGGGAAACATGAGGCAGCTGGACTCAACCAGGCCTAGTCCAACTGTGCCAGAAGGCCAGTCCTTATCAGACATTGATGGGTATTCATCTCTACCCAGATTTAGAAATACCCTAGCATGTAGTTCTGCCCAGGAGGGCTCCTATGATGAGAAGATCAGGTAGATGACTGCTAGAAACTAAAGCTACAAAGGGACCACCTGATCCGCTTTTAAGACAAAAAAGACCCAGAGTCCACACCTCCAAAGAGTATTTTAAAAACCTTCACACATTCAGGGAGGTGGGGGAATTCTCCACCATACCGGGAAGAACGGATGAGGAAGATGAGTACTCCCCTGTGCGAAAAGGGGAGTCCAAGGGAAGTAACCCTGATAGCCCACTGTACCACATGGCAGAAGAGACCAGACCCTGTCATTCTGGAAGGGACTCCAAGTCTCATAGAGGTAGGGAGTGCCTAAAGGACAGGGAGTGCACCACCAATAGTAGCAGCTCTGAGTCAGAGGGCGAGTGGACTCAGGTGCAGCGAAAAGGGGAGGCAGACAAACAAAAGAGTGTGAAAGACCCAATCCGGCAAATAAAGGCCATAAGGAGCTTTATAACTTGCTACCACAAGAATGCCAAATCCTCAGTATGGGAGCATCTAGAATTGTATGACCAGGTGATGAGGTCATTTGGTATCAAGAATAACAACAATTCCATGGAGTTCATCAAATGGACATTCTCCACGGAATACTCCAGCTCTTTGCAGGGCTAGAGGATCAGGATCACTAAAAATGGTCCAACTTTTAAGGCGGCTATTTTAAAGCATTTGTCCATCCACAGAAGCCCTCAGGAGGCCTGGAAGGTGGCCTACAACCTGCAGTGTGGAGAAGACCAACCACCGAGAGAGTTTGTGCAAGAGCTGAAGAGGGCATTTGTCCAGACCTCTAGGAGGGTGAACACAAATAGCCAGGAGTTCATTAATACTTATTTCCATGCACTCCCCAAATACATTATGACCCAGCTGGTAAGGGACTTCCATGAGAGTAGGACCTTGGATTGGATGATAGAACAAGCCACCCAGATTTATGAAGTACAAAAACCCTCTGAGAACAAAAATAACCCTAAAAACTCCAAACCATCAAACACCCCCGCTGCTGTAAATGTGGCGGAGGTGAAAAATACCCCCATGCTGGATCATGTGAAATACTCCTCTCGCTAACAATAATAAGCAGAATGAGAGGCAGAGGAGACCCTCTAATACAACCCAATCGGGTGGTAGCCAGGCAGGGTATCCGACCAACGCTCCATCTGACCCTGCCACCAATATTAGCGCTAGATACATACAAGTGTAACAGACCCATCTTGGGGTATTTATGGACTCCCCCGGTGCATGAGGGGGTTTCAATCAGGTAAGTACTGCTCCATGAAACCTCCCTCAAAACTTCCCTCAGAACTTCCCTCAGGAGGGAAGAAATACTCCAAACCCCAACCTAAGTTTCTTTCCCTGATACCCTTAAAACCCAATTTCCCGAACAATCCTTCTCTCTCTCCCCTCTTTCAGGACAATAGATTCCCAAATCAGGGAGAAGGGAGACCAAGGATGGAGGGTTATCGGGGAAACTCTCAATACCCAAGCTACTCTGGGAGAAGGGACAGCTACCCTTTCCAGGAGTAGCAAAGGTATGAATCCAGACCCCACTACCAAGCAGAAAGGATGTTTCAACTGGAGTACCAGGTTCTACATTTGACAAAAGACCTGGGTCACATGTTGAGGGCTCAGGAGAGCCTTCAAATGGAAATTGCTGCCCAGAACAGCTCAACACCCAGGTCTGGTGCCCAGGAGTAATGACGGGAAGAAACCCTCAACAAACAATAGGTTCTAGAAGAGGGGGGCTGGAGGGAAGGGAGATGCAAAATCCTAGAGGAAGCTTCCTTTCTCACAAGAGCAAGACCCCTGGAAACCTCTGAACCTGAACACAAATCTTCTACCCCCAAAAATCTGGAAGCTAGGGAACAGAGGGTAAGTAGGAGAAATCAAGAGCCAAAGAGAACACATTTTGTGGTTGAGGTCCGCATCATCCCGTTTGAAGGCGAAGAATGCCTGGAGTATTCGGGCAAGAACATCTTCTCTTTCAGGGATGAAGGGATCCCTCCCAAGGAAAAATGTGTCCCAAAATACTCTGATTTAGACTGGGTAAGTATGGAGACTGACCTAGAGCCACAAATTCTTAAACCCGAACAATGACACCCAGTTTACCCTGAAAGCAATGATATATCCTCCCCCCAAACAGGTTTGGATAATTGTCTGCAGGAAAAGTGGGGCAGCACAGAATCATGGGAAAAAGGAGACTTCCAAATCCCACAGATATCTGGGTGCAAAATCTTCTTTACAGATTCCCAGACTCTGTCACAGAAAAATGTCCAAGATCACACAGTGTCAGAGTTCAACATAAAACAATTAACTGCCAATCTGGCACAAAATGTGCATTTTCTTTGTCCACTTGAAAAGATAGTAGGACTATGCTATACCTCTGTGAAGGTACAGGGTCAATGTGCATTATCAGCGCTGGTGGATACTGGATCCCAAGTTACCCTCTTGTCCAAAAAGGCCTTTGACCAAATGAATTCAGGAAGGGGGAGAGTCACCAAATTCCCCTCACACCTCTTCCTGGACAACTTCCTGGACAACTCCAAACCTTTGATGGCAATGATATTTCCGTCAAAGGGACTGCAGATCTGGAGATCAAAATTGGGCGACATAGGGTGAAACACCTGGTGGTAGTGGTCACACCAGAGGGCACACCTTGTCTACTGGGGATTGACCGCCTTTGGAGGTTATCAACCCTAATTGACTGCATGAACAAGCTTCTCTGGACTCAGACTACCCAGCCAATCAAATTAAAACAAAGCACAAATTATGTGAGTTTAAATGGCACATGCCATATGATTGAACAATGGTCTGACCAAAAAGAATTTCACTTTAGAAACTATCAAGTCCCAGACATCACTGTTATCTGCCTTTTACTTAGGCAGTGACATTCCCAATCAATTTGCAATTAATTTGGACCTAATTAATTCCAAAGCCTGCTCCCGACTGGGGGGTAACCCCCTGGGCTTTGACATCACTGAGAAAGCATTTTGATCAGCTCAATTGGTGCCATATGTGGTTGAAGTTCAAATGGGACAAGAGGTCACCATCCCAGGACAGGTACAACAATTTACAATTCCCCTAAAATGTAAGCGAGGACAGAACCTCAGAAACAAAAATGATCACCTCCAACAGCAAGGTTTGTATTTACATCCAACACTGCTAGTTGACCTAGAACATGACACTATTCGAATATTGGTGGATAACAGCGACCCTAATAATATCACTTGGGGTGAGGACACCTTCATTGGAATGGTGGTTGGTGCCCAACATTATTCTATTGACTTAGGTAATGAGATCATGGGACCTATTCCAAATGACTGTTACAATTTTCACAATGATATCCCACCAGAAATGATTTTCACCTGGCAAGGGGTTAATTTCTTGGTTTACTCCTCCTGCCGTTATTGTGGAGAAGAGGTAAGCTGTGACATCAGGAAGAATGAGGTGGTATTTCAAGTCAACAGTGACTACCTCCCATCCTTGAAACCTCATATCCAGGCCAACACCAACACAAGAGCTCTCTCCACCAAACTGGAGAATACCACCAAATTTGTCAAACCCGAGGACTGTCCAGGCTGTAAGCAGATGGTTGAAGAATGAAACAATCTTGCTGACGCCCCTGAGACTGAGGAGCAAAAGCAGAAGCTGAAACAGGTGTTTTTGGATTTTCAGGATATCTTTGCCGTGGAATCGTATGACTGTGGTTGCACAGAGATACATTCAACCTCCATACCTATGGACCCCGAGATGGCTCCCATATTTGTGAAGCAAGAACGGTTGCCCCTTGTATCTTTGGAGTCACTCACAGAGATTTTAAAAACTTTCAATCCCATGGTATAATTCGTCCAGACCTCAGTACCTTTAATAACCCAGTACTGGGGATACACAAACCCAATGGCCAATGGAGCTTTTCCGCAGACCTTAGGGAGTAAAATAAACGGATCCACATGACAAGATGGCCCCTTCCCTACATCGTTCAAGGACTGGCCCAGATCCAAGGGTCAAAGGTGTATACCGCCATCCACCCCACCAACGGCTACTGGACCGTACCCGTGAGTAGGGAAGACCAGCACGAGCTTGCCTTTACCTTCGGGGGGCAGCTGTACATGTGGACCCAAACCCCCTTTTGATACATAAACTCTGGCAATAAATGTAACATCTTCCTACATAAGGACATGCGTGTCTTGGGTGAAAGGAGAAACCTAGCCCATGTAGATGATATCTTAATCAAGTGCTCAATGGTGGAGGACTATATAGCTGAAAGATTCCATGTGTTATTATGGAAACAAAAATATCGCCATACAAGAATGGCGTCACATTTTTACAGTGATATTAACCCATGGAACCTGCGGCGGACACCCCTGCAACCCCCATATTTTTTTTAAGGGTGCTCCCATTTGACCCATAAATGATACCCACTAATAACATTGCCTATGGCTGTTCTCGATGAGCATATATATGGCAATATTATTGGTGGGGATAATATTACCTGATATCAGCTGAAATATGCTACGTTCTGACCCAGTTGCAGAAAGCCAGAGCTAAACTGTCCTTTCATAATGCACAGTGGGGTAAGACCCACATGAATTTCTCAGGGCATGAAATCACTGCAGAGGTTTTCAGTCCCCAGGCAAAAAAGGTGGAAACACTATTGAAATTGAAAGACCCTACTTCTCTGCGAGAACTACTAAGCCTTATTGGATTCACTAACTATAGTAGTAAGTTCATAAAAGACTACGCAGAGATCACACGGCCCTTGGTCCATTTATCAAAGCCCGGGAGTCGAGTGGGAGTGGGGTCAAGAACAATCTGAGGCAGTAAAACAACTAAAGAGAAGCCTTTCCCAAGTGCCTTGTTTGGTTTACACTACAAAGAACAAGGACATTTTCTTGGAGACAGGGTTCTCAAATACTTGCTTAACAGCAGTATTTTGCCAAAAGCACGACAATGTCAACAAAGTTATCCCGCATGCGAGCAAGACTTTGTCCTCTGTGGAGGAAAAATGCAATGATTGCAAAAAGGCACTCCTGTCAATGGTGTGGGCGTTGAAGAATTACCTCCCGTTCATCCAGCGGGAGCACATCATTGTCAAGACTCCTCACAAGCCCTAGCAATATCTCCAAAGTGACCGAATCTAAATTGGGGACTTGAGTAATTCCAGAATTACTTCCTGGATTAGGTCCATGCAAGGCTTTCCTGTAGAGGTCAGATATGCCCAAAAGAAGAAGAGTCCCTGAGCGCACACTTGGGCTGATTTCCTCAAAAAAACAGTCTCGAGGATGAAAGTCTAAAGAGCAAAAACAATAAGAAGGCATACCTTACTTCCCCGCACAAAATCTATCAGGAAGACACGTGGCAGGGATACCCACAGTTTATGTGGATGGGTGCTCCTACCATGTTGGTAACCACAGGGAAAAAGAACTAGTGGCTGGCATTGGGAATGCCTGGATGAATGAGGCCCGAGAGCCCTCTGTTTATGTACAAAATAGGTCACAAGTAGTCAGGTTGATGACAATACATCAAGCCATCCTCACTGCCATGCAACATGAACCCAAAGAACTGGTCATAACCACTGATTCATATTATGTCAGGAATAAGTTGGTGGAGCACCTGATTAATTGGAAAATTCGAGGCATACTGTGTGTGAATAGCAAACTGCTCAAGCATGGGAAATTAATCCAAGCAATGTATGATCTGGTCACCTCTAATGAAATGACCATCTATTGGAAAAAGATCAGAGGTCACTCCAGAATAGAGGGACCAGACAAAACTGACTTGGCTGACCAGTTGGCCAAACCGAGAGCCATCCACAGGGATCTCATAGAACCTGAATCCCTCTTGGGGGAAATCTAGGTCGCTGCTGTCACCAGGTCCCAAACACATGCCCAAAATGAACTCTCAACTGCGCAGTGGAGTAAAGAAACCCCAGATGCTGATTTGATTACAGCACGAAAAGAGGACCCAATTCCTGGGAAATTTTATTGACATATTGACGACCCTGTGAATTTTCCTCTGACTGAATCCGCTTATATCAGGAAAAAGGATCTCCGGGTGTTGCTGAAGTTTTCAAAATTGTTCCGAATCCAAGACAGTTTGTTGCTTCGGAGATCCATATCTGGATATGACCAGTGGGTGGTAGCTACCTCATTCCGAAGCCTGATGTCAAGTCACGCCCATGACGCGGCCACTGCCGGTAATAGGGGGTTTCATACAACCTTAGAAATCTTGCAAAAGTTTGCATACTGGCCACACATGCGTCAGGACCTCAGCCTATACTTAAAGGGGAGTTGCTATCAGGGCCTCACAGGCCTGGAAGGAGGAAGCAAATATAAACATGAGATAGGTTCTGGCTAGTCACATGCTTAAGGGAAAATGTAACTGAAAAAAAAACTGCAGTGTAAGTGAATGGAAAAACATATATTATTGCATAAAAGGGCAGCATATGTGCCACAAAGGTTATTGCAGACTTTTATTAAAGGTGACAGTAACCCACTTTGAACCAAACTAAAATAATGTCTCTGTGATAAACAAAACTCAAGTTATTCATAAAGAAATGTATTTGGCCCTTCCCTTGATTCCGAGAGATTTGAAAGTTGGTATGAGCGTGATGGAAATAATTAACATGAGGACTATAAAGTGGCATCTTTTTCACTGATATGGCTCCTGAGTAAATGAAGAAAAACATATCTCCGCATAGGAAGGGTGTGTCGACTTCAGACTATCATCATCAGATTCGCCTGTAGTCATTAAAAATATATTCATTCATGTAAACATTTGAAAATTTAGGGTACTTGCCATGTTGAGAGATGTTTGTGTGTTAAAACATGCTGGGCCCATCTGTCAAAGTGGGATGATGAGGTTTTCTCCTGCCACAGCTGTCCTGATTCACTCTCTCCATCTCCTTGTCCTGTTAGCACACAGGTGGGAGGTGGGTAGAGAAAACCAGCCAATACCTTTCACGAGAATCATGACAAGTTTGTGATGTCATTCACCCTGTAAGTAGACATGTTTGCATTAGAACTGGACTTTTCCACTTATTCCGGGAGGCAACCTGCTGCTGAAATCTCACGAGAAACATCCCAGCAGAGAGTCCTGAACCTTGCATTGGAGACAGGAACCAGGAGACATAGAAGCTGACTGGGACACCTTGGAGGATTCAGGAGAGATCCTTGACTGACCCCCTTGCTGCCCCAGGGGAGCCCTGTTATTCCCTGATGCCCATTTCAATGCCTCTCCTGTAAGTACAACTACCCCAAAGCCATAGATTTTGTAGGTCCTGCATTATTTTGCAAGCATTGTTTTAGTTATTTCCCCACAGGAAAATATCCTGTTTGTTGGTGTACATCCCTAGCATATTTAATCAAAGTAAATCAATTCATTCTCCTATAGAAATCACATGATGGGCCTTGTTGGCATTCAAAACCAACAAGCTCTTCCCAGTGTGTTTTGAGTCGGTATAGATATAAAGATTTGCCAAAAGAATTAATCCCCAAACCCTATTTCCAAGTGAGCGTACAGGGTGCAAAAACAAAATTCCCCATAGATCCCCTTCATTTTAAATCAAAAGTTTGAAGCCTGGTAGTGCCTTTGCATGTGCAGGGTGCAAAACGAAATTGCCCCTTGTCCCCATTGTGCTCAGACCAAAGCCACCAAGCCCTGATTGTTCTTTTTTGGTGTGGTAAACCGAATTTCCCATTACTTTTCTTTCCCTCCTAGTGCATGGGTGATTAGAATCCCAAACCGATTTTGCCAATGTTTTCCCACTCTCTTCCACTGGCCTTCCATTCAGAGGGGTCAAGTCTAATTGATGTTTGCAGGGTGCGTATTGCTGGGAGAAAAGTATCATAACAAAATCAGCAATTAATGTGTTTCTTGAATTGTTCTTTTTCTTTATTAGTGGGTGATTTAAAAATAAATAATTGTGACTGCATATCTCAGTGTTATCTCTATGTTGGTGCCATTGCGGAAGTCATTGTTGTTCTTGGGTTGCCACAGCATTGGTGGCTGATGTTAGTCTGTTGTCAAATTTGGGTTAAATAAATTAATAAATATATATAGTCTGATTACACACCGGCCTGGTTCTTAGTCCATTGTGGCACTTGGTACTTGTTGGGTTGGGTGTGAGACGGGTTGGAGGCCTTAACAAATTGAACCTTAACAAAACTAATAGTGCGCCCCATTCCTTGGGGGAAAGGAGCTTCCTGAGTTGAGTGTGACCGTGTAATAAACCGCGACAAAACAAGGCATAAGACAGTTTGCCCAGGCTTCTTGGAAAGCTTCTAGAGCCTTAGCTACCTCAGTTATTGCTGCTGAGTGTAAAATGACAATAGGCAAAGACCAACTAATTAAGACAGCTGACCATTTGAAATCAGTCTCTGTTCATCACTGGTGGAACATATTTACCAGCTGGTCTCCTACTTCTACAAAGCAGTTAAACATAGTACTGCACCTCTTGCTGTGGGTTTCTGAAGCCTTAATACTAATTGCTATATGATTAATAGGGTTGGTGTGCACAATGACCCACCTTTATAATAGAATGGCTGGACTAGAGAAGCATTTGATAGGCTTACAGCATACAAAATCGTGGAGATAAACCAGCATTCCGTCCACTTTTCTCTGCGCAGCTCTGTGAAAACTTGAATCTAGAAGTGTGCCCAATTTCGTTTCTGTGTAAATTAGAAATAGAAGTGCTCCTAATACCCATTCTGTGCAAACCTTGCACAAAATATCCCTCCAGTGCAAACCCGAACCCAAATATACCCAATACCCCTCGTGCAAAGCTGACCCTAGAACTGCGAAAAGTATAACTCAGAAGTTCTGTCTAAATAACCTACCTGAAGTAAGCCCCCGTGCAAAGCTGACCCTAGAACTGCGAAGGTTTAACTCAGAAGTCCTGTCTAAATTACCTACCTGAAGCAGGCCTAATACCATCTCTGTTGTAAAGTCGAACTTAAAAGTCTATCTAACAGTCCAACAGCATCCCTGTGTACAGCGGAATTCGGAACTTAGAAGGCTATCTAATAGCCCAACATCAGCCCTGTCTACAGTTGAATTTAGAAGTCTATCTAATAGACCAACATCATCTCGGTGTAAAGCTGAATCTAGAAGTGTGCCTAAAAGCCTATCCCTAAATTCCCGTTCTAAATACCCACAAAGCTTAATTTAGAAGTGAACCTAACAATGCACCTAGCTCGAATTTAGAAGTATGACCAATAATTGCCCTAGCTGAACTCAGAACTATCCCTAATACCCTCTCAGTGCAAATTGAACTTAGAAGCGTGCCTAATATCCTCTCCGTCTTCATAATATCCCTCCCTGTGCAATAGGGTGCCCAGTATTCGTTGAGTTATTAGCTGAATACTGAAACATACGTAATATCGTACCTGAATAAAGTGTAAATTTAGAAGTGGGCCAATAGCGCCGCTAGCTTGAATCTAGAAGTGTGCCGAATAGCGTACACATTGAATCTAGAACTAAAATTAGAAAGCCCTCCGAAACTGTACTTAAAAGTTGGCCCAAAACCATACCTGGGGTGTTACTACATTCAATTTCTCCCTAATAGCTTACCTGTATTCCAGCTTTCTAGACGAGAGCCTACCAAACAGCGTAACTGTGCTATAGTTCCAACTAAAGAGGCCACCTATTCAGCATTCACTGAAACCACGACCAATCTCACCCAGTGATAGCCGAACTTATAAAGTGTAAGCTTCACCTGAAGCTACCCCCAAGTAGCCCATGCTAACCATGAGTGCACCCGCTCCACCAGGGTTTGTCGGAAACAACCACCATGGACCACCTCCACTCTCCGGTCTGCCTCACCTCCCGCCCCCCCCCACTCCCAAATCATCACACCCTCCCTCCCATCCCCTACCCCTCCCCTATCCAAACAGCAAGCCAGAGGGGCATGTTGGCGAGCCAACCACCCCAATACCACTGCCCCCCCAACCACATCACCCACCAGCCGACATTGATCATCCCCGCTCCCCTCACTGTCATTCCAGGCACACCCCGCCCTTCAACCATCCCCCCTCCACCTTTACCACAAACCCCCACCATCTTCCTCCCCCAACCACACCCGTTCCCCTCCCTAAAAATGGCATGCCTAGCACTAGCAAGAACAGAAGCCTCAGCCCTCTCCCCCTCTGACCCCCCTACCCTCTCCCACACGCCAATCACATCGAAGTCACTAAAAAGGAAACGTACCTGGTCCCCCTCAATCTCTCAGCACTCTTCACCACCCCTGTTTCGACCCACCTCCTCTTTCCCCCAATCACCACCTCCCCCCTTTGTTTCACCCTTCCTGAAACCCCTCTGCCTAGATTTTGCACCACCTGCAACTGAAACCCCTAACCGCCCACACCCCACATTCAATCTTCCCGGTCCAAATCCTATCATCCTAACACACGCATCCGCCCACTTCCACCCAAAAGCCGCCAACCTTTCTGCTCGCCCACTTATTCCATCAATCATCAACCACCCTACCCCTCTTCCCCCCTCTCCATTTTCCATCCCCTTCCCCCACTCCAGAACCGACACCATCCTCACCTACCGAAGTGAACTGCATCCTATTTAATGCCCGATCCATAGCAAAAAACAGACACTGCATCTTTGACCTCCTCGCCTCTGACAAACCAGACCTGGTTTTCATCACCGAAACTTGGTTCTCTGACGACTTTGCCCCGATCACCAATGAAGCCTTCCCCCCTGACTACTCCCTCATCCCACTTAACCGTCCCTCTAGAGGTGGAGGAATAGCATTTGTCTTTAAGTCTCACCTCCACGCCTCAATCACCGACAACCAACCCTGCATTCCTGCCTGCGAATGACTCCTCGTTAAACTATCCCTCACCCGTCACTCTCACACAGCTTCCTAATAATCTACAGACCCCCTGGCTATGATAGACAATTCTCAAACAACCTCTGCGACTCTATTGCCACCCTCCAACTAAACCATCCCAACCTCACCCTTCTTGGAGACTTCAACATATGGCTCGACATCCCCACCAACCCTTTGACACACTCTCTGGTTGACGGTCTAGACGCAATTAACCTCCAACCCCACATAAACGGCCCGACTCACTATAAAGGACACACTCTTGATGCCATCTTTAGCTCCCACAACCAGATACATCTAAACCCCCCGACCCCTATCATCTGGACCGATCATTTCATTGTTTCCTTCGCCATTCTCTCACCCGACCCCCTTCCCCTATGCGAATCAGAACCTCCGAAGCTACGCAAATGCTGGAAAAAACTAACAATCGTTCCTGACCTAGCTGACACACTCCTCCAATCTCAACCATCCACCGGCTAACTCAATAATCAATTAACCCCTGAGGCCTTTTACTCATGGCTCAACTCCTCACTAATGCGGCTGACACCATCAGCCCGCCGTGGTCTGTTCCCTAGATGGTTCACACCTGAGCTTAAAACCACTTAACAACTATATAAATACCTAGAACGCAAATGGCAGAAAGACAAATCCCAGGAGAACGGTACCACCTTGGCCCGACACCTTCATCAGCACAAGGCCGAAATTCGGAAAGCAAAAAAAGCCCACTACAACTCCCGAATCCTAAACTGCAAAAACCCCAGCAAAGAACTTCACAAAATCATCTCTGAATTCAGCAAACCAGCATTCCTCCCAATCACTGTGCGACTCACTCTCTCTCCACTTTTACGCCACGGCTTTGGAAAGAACAAATGCTCTAAACACCAAACTGGCTCTCTTACATCCTCCAGGCAACCCTCCCCCCATTCCGGCCAACCCACCGCCTGAGACCACTACGCAAACAACGTTCGAATCCTTTAGTCCAATATCACCAGACCAATTTCTCAAACTTCTCTCTGTCCGCAAACCATCCGGCTCTCCCTTAGACCTTGCCCGGCCACAACCCTCAAAGAAATATTCACTTCCACATGCGCAGGAGAACACGCAAGATCCATCATAAATGACTCCCTTTCCTCAGGCATCTTTCCCGACGCATTCAAAACGGTTCATGTCAAACCTCTATTAAAAAAACCTTCTCTCGACCCCCTCAAGCCCAAAAACTACCGCCCCATCTCAAACACGAGGTTCCTTGCCAAACTAATTGGCTGAACCGCCTACTCCCAACTAAATGCCTTTGTCGAGGCCAACAATCTCCGAGACCCCGCACAATCAGGTTTCAGAGCCCGTCACAGAACTGAAACCACCCTAAGCTCAATATGGGATGACCTCAAAATAACGGGCGACTCCGTGGGATGTGCCACATTAATCCTTCTTGACCTATCCGCCGCCTTCGACACGATCAATCACTCAATCCTCCTTGACCGCCTCCACTCCCTAGGAATTCGTGGAACCGCTCTTAAATGGATAGCTTCATTCCTCAAAGATAGGTAACAAATAACGATACTCTCCACCTATTCCTCGCAAGCCCGACCAGTCGACACGGAAGTCCCACAAGGTGCATGCCTATCTGCCCTCCTGTTCAATCTCTACTTGATCATCCTCCCACCAATAATTTGCTCACACAACATCCTGTGTTACAACTACGCTGACGACACTCAACTAATCCTAAAACTCCTGAACTCAAAACCCAACTCCCGACCTGACCTCACCTCCTACCTCCTTGACATAGAGCTCTGGATGAGCCAAAGCCACCTCTTGTTAAACCCCTCCAAAACTGAAATCATGGTATGTGGCAACTCCGAACTTCTTCCAGACCCACTACCCTGGTCATCCGCCATGGGCAACCCACCGACCCCCTCTATTTTATTTTCAAATTTCTTTATTGGCATTTATATAAGAGACAGTTGCATCGTAACATTGTGCGATCACATTGGTATAAGTCAGGATTAATCAAGATAGGCCAAATAGAAATTAACAATTAAACAGAAACAACAAAACGTAAACAACATTAACAAGTCTCCGTATGGTCAGTGGCGTAAGCAACGTAGGAAGATCAGGCAACAAATAAGTTCAAGTTATGGACTGCGCAAATGTTCTGTGTCAGATAGCATGTTTCGATAGTGGCAAGTTACTCAAGGGGGTTTATCGTCATTGGGGGGGTTAAGTAAGGCCCAGGTGAGAGTTTTCCAGGCAGAAAGTGCCAAGCTCGTGTCTTCGGGGGATGTGGTGACCCCATCCTCCCAAGCAGAGGTTTCTGCCCCTATCCAGCGCTCCAGTTCGTTACGCCATACCTGGTATCGTGGGCCTCCAGGTCGCTTCCAGGCCATAGCAATGGTCCTTTTGACCAGAATGCATACTAGGTCCATGAGCTTAACTGAGTGTTTGAACTTGGCCAGTCTGGGATACGTTCCGAGAAGGCACTCCTTTGGGGTCCACTCATATCTGGTCATGCCTGCCTCGCTACAGAGGAGTTCCACCTTCGCCCAGAGTTGCCGGACCTGGACACATCCCCAGAACATGTGTAAAAGATTTGCTTCATCTCTGCCGCACCAAGGGCAGTTATGTTGGGGTAGCCCATATATTTTGGCTATTCTAAGTGGTGTCAGGTACGAGCGATATAACATATTAAGCTGAATCAATTTAAATCTAGAGTTTCTAGATACCACGTTGGGGAACGCTAGTGCTCTGCCCCATTCTGCTTCAGACAATTCATGCCCCAAGTCTCCTTCCCATTTGAGTTTGAGATCCTGACTGCGGGGATTGGGCCTATCGATTAGGTGGCTGTATATACGGGACACAGGCCTCCATCCATCTCCCAAACTATATAGGAGTGTTATGAAGGGGTCAGTTTCAGGTTCTTCTGGCCACGCGTCCCATTTGGTCCGAGCAAATTTACGGATCTTTAAGTACCAAAGGAATTGGCCAGCCGGGACGCCATCTACTGACTGCAAGGAGGAGAAATCCCGGAAGGAGCCCTCGTTATATAGATCCCCCCAAGTGTACACTCCCAGCCTTTCCCAGTATCTAATGGAAGCAAGGTCTACAGAGTTCTGACACAGGTCGGCCAGGAGCGGTGTGTCCGGAGTATATCTATGTTTCAAGTGGAGAAGAATTTTAACCCTTTGCCATATCTGACGACCCAGGGTAGCTAAATATGGGATCCCATCCACAAGACATTGAGGGGCCCAGATGAGTTCGTTTAGCCGGATCGGAGCAATTGAGCGTTGTAAAAGCGCTGTTTCGGGGGTGTCATCATCAGCTAGCCATTTAGCCACGAAGCTTAGTTGGGCAGCCAGGTAGTATCGCTCCAGATCAGGGAGCCGAATGCCTCCCTGCTCATAGGGTAGGGTCAGCGTGGATAATGCAAATTTGTGCCTACTAATTCCCCACAGGAAGTCTTTAAGTATCTTCCCCAAAAGGCGAAAGAAGGGTGTCCTAATATAATAAAAAATGTTTTGGAAACCATAAAGAAATCTGGGGAGAACAATCATCTTGATGATGGAAGCCCTGCCCATCATGGATAGGGGGAGGCGAGCCCAAAACTTAATCGACCTGCGCAAGGGAGGCAGCGCCGCTGCCGTGTTGTTGACGTGCATAAGTTCAGGCGTGTGATAAATATTAATGCCCAGATAGCGGAACGTGATGGGGCGCCAACTTATACCCAGCAAGGGGAGGTCATCGACGTGTGTGTTTTGGAGGGCGCCTAACGGAAACAGACAAGACTTATGTCTGCTGAAGTGTATGCCTGATACCTTGGCAAAGTTGCCGAGGACCTCCAGCATGGTCGGGACATTCAACTGCGGGTCCCTCACATAAAGGAGGACATCATCTGCATACAGGGAAATTATGTGGTCCACCCCGTCTAGCCTTATACCAGCATCGAAGAACTGTTTCCTAAAAAAGATGGCGATGGGTTCGAGCCCAAGTATATATAACATAGGGGAGAGCGGGCAGCCCTGCCTCGTGCCCCTTTGTATGTCCCATGCCGTGGAGATGAGCCGGCCAGATTTTACTCGTGCTCGTGGTTTAGTGTAGAGAACTGTGATCCATCTAACGAATCGTTCTCCAAAGCCGAACTCCCGGAGCACCGCAATTAGCCATTCCCAGAAAATAGAATCGAACGCCTTGATGGCGTCCAAAGAGAGCAAGGCATAAGATTCCCCTACATGAGTGGAATGTGATAATACATGTTGTAGCCTACGAAGGTTGGCAGTGGTGTTGCGGCCCGGCACAAAGCCGCTCTGGTCGGGGTGCACCACTCCTCCGATCACCCTGGACAGCCGCTTAGCCAGAATGGTTGTAAGAATTTTGACATCATAATTGAGCATCGCGAGAGGGCGATAGGAGTCACAGTCATCTGCAGGTTTACCTGGCTTGAGGAGCGGAACCACCAAAGTCTCACGCATGCTCCCAGGCAGGATACCCGTCTCGTAGGCCTCTAGGAACACCTCGTGCAGCAGCGGAGTCAATTCCGGCTCGTAGGTTTTGTAAAATTCGGCAGGTAGCCCATCACTGCCCGGGGCCTTACAAGTGGCCAGAGACTTGATGGCATCGGTTATGTCATCTATGGTGATATCAGCATCCAAAGCCTCCTTATGTGACGGCGGGAGTAGGGGCAGGCCAATTTCATCCAAGGTGTTTGAAATTTCCTCGGGGGGCACCACGTCATTATGGGAGTATAGTTGGGCATAAAACTGCCCGAAAGTGTCGTTAATCCCATGTTGGGTCCGATGTAATGTGCCATCAGCATCTCTTAAGGCTGTAGTCGGATGTTTAGGGTGTTCTTTCCTACACAGCCAGGCGAGCAGTCTACCAGGTTTATCAGCGTGGGCGTGTGCTTTATTGGTTCTGGTGATATAATCAAATTTGGCCAGTCTGTCCCAAGCTTCCTTGCAGGTGGCCCTTGTACTGGCAAGCCTGTCTTCCTGCGGTTGGGGGTCCAGGGTGTTGGATTCTAGCTGTTCTATTTCAGTCTCTAGTAATTCAAGTTCAGATCTTAGGCGTTTTCTCATTCCTCCAGCCTTTGCTATGACCTCTCCCCTTACAACCACTTTGAGAGCATCCCAGACTGTGCTTAGGTGGTCAACGCTGTCTTTATTCTCACGAATGTAGTCCTCTAGGGATTCCCTGAGATCTTCCCTGAACTCCGAATCTTTAAGTGCCTCGGTGGGCATCCTCCATGTAGGTATAGGAGGTCTGGGGCCCGTAATGTTCCATTCAATTACCAGGGGGGAATGATCAGAGATGGTACGGCCCAAATAATTGGAAGAAGCAATCTGGGGAAAGCTTTCTCTGCCAGTAAAGAGGTAGTCAATTCTGGTGTGAAGATTATGTGGCGAGGAGTAGAAGGAATAGCCTCGATCCCCTGGGTGTTGCTCCCGCCAGATGTCTACCAGGTCTAGGCGGTTCAGCATGACATTCATGGCGGTGGTAGCGGTCGACGGGCCCCCCAAGGGAGGAGCAGATCTGTCAAGCACTGAGTCACTGACGCAATTAAAATCGCCTCCCCAGATAAAGAATGTGTCTCTATACAGTGTAATCTTTGTGTACAACATAGCAAGGTGCGCGGGGATATTGTTGTTGGGGAGGTATGAATTGACAATGCATACCTCAGTTTGTTCGATGTGGCCCCAGAGTATCACGTACCTTCCTTCCGGGTCCTGTTCGGCTTTTTTGAGCTGGAAGGGGATGTGAGGGCTGATCCAAGTGAACACCCCTCTTGCGAATTTAGAATAGGCGGACCCGAACCCCTGTCCACCCCAGTATGATTGGAGCGTCGCGGTGGATTCCTTGGTTAAGTGGGTTTCTTGTAATAGGGCCAGCCCTATCTTCTTCCTGTGTAGAAAGGATTTAACTCTGTTGCGGCGTAAGTAGGTACCCAAACCTCTCACATTCCAAGTGGCGATCTTAAGGCGTGTAGACATGATGGTGGCAGAGGAGTTGGAGCGCTGAACTCATGGTGGTCTCAACCGTCTTCAAGCCAGCTTCGTGTGCTGAACAAATGCCCCCTGGGTCGGCCGTCAGCAATGCGCATTGTAATCTTCCTGTTGCCCATGATTGTTGTGTTGATATATTAAACGGAGACTTATGAACAAATTTAACTTCCACTCGAACAGGTGGATCGAATATGAAAGATAACTGTGTGTTGCCCCCAGCAGTCGTTCTGGGAGGACAACGCTCGGGGGCTTCCGCTACCCATAGGCCGATCCGGGCCGTGAGGTGCGGATGTGGTGTTGGCCATAGGCCAGCCATGCTTGGGGTGGGGTGGGTTGTGACAATGTCCATGGGTAGTCCTTATAGCTCCCGTCCTTGAAAGAACCAATTGATCATTACAGCAAAGAGATCTGTTCGTGATCAGCCGTTGGGCGTCAGGGCGTGATCCTCTCCCTCAGCCAAATTATTGTGCTCCATCCACATAGTGGCTGCTGCCGGAGTCTCCATGAATACAGCTTTGCCTTTGTATAGTATCTTAAGGCGCGAGGGGTACAGGAGCATGTATTTGAGATCCAGCTTCCGCAGTTGGGCTTTGACAGGTATAAATGAGTTCCTGGCACGCTGCACTTGTGGGGTATAATCTGGGTAGATAACGATCTTGGAGTCATTGCGTCTGATCTCGCCTCCGTCCCTCGAGAATTTGAGGATCGTCTCTCTATCGCGAAAGTTTAAAATCTTGGCTATCATCGGGCGTGGGTGTGATCCCGGTGGGGGTCGTTTTTGTAGGGAGCGGTGGGCTCTCTCGACGGAGAATCCCTGTGTAAGCTTGCCAGCTCCCACCTCTTGTATTAATAGGGATTCAATGAATTCCGTGGGGTCGGTACCTTCCATCCCTTCCGGAACGCCAAGGACTCGGATGTTACTGCGGCGGGCCCTTCCCTCTGCTTCCTCAGACCTCGCCTCGAGATGAGCCACTTGTTTCTCAAGTGCGATAACTTTGTGCTTTAAGTCCTTGGCAATGTCTGTGGTGTCCTGCAGTTTTATTTCCACCGTGTTTATTCTTTCCGCTAGGTTGCGGGCATCTTGGCGGATGAGCTGCATGTCTACCTTAAGTTCATCTATCCTGGTCTCCATGCACGTTTGGAGTGTAGCAATGGCCTGCAGCACTTGGGCGTTGCTGGGGTCGTCAACTGTTGCAGGGGGTTCCGTCTGTGTGGGGATCTCATATTGGCTGGACTGTTTAGGTTTAGCCCCTGAGAACGAGTCCATGATTGTTGCACCCCTGTTTTTGTTTCGTGAGGTAGACATTAGTCCCTCTTGATGTTGTGGAGGCAGATACGAGCCCTTAGACAGTGAGTAACAAGGCGAGCGTTATGCAGTGATGCACAGTGTTAGTCCGTGATGGCACCGGAGAACACAGGGGGGGTGCAATTAAGTATACGCTCCTGCGCAGGGTATTCTCCCGGTTGGGCAATGGAGTGCTCTGCCGCTGTCCTGTAACCCTGCTAGGCCCTGCTGTCTGCGGCACGGGCGAGTTCCTGCTCCCCGGTGTTGGGTTAGGGTCTGCAAGTCTTCCGGTTCATCTGAGCGTGGACCGTTCCCTCTTCAACCGCGCGGTTGCCTGTTCAGGGAGGGAGGAGGGCCCCGTGCAGTACGCTGTAACGACAGCGGCAAGGGTTCGTTTACTCTGCTGCCTCTCTGGCCCACGGAGCCCCACCGCACTCGCGGCTGGCAGTTCACCGACGGGTCTCCCTCGAAATGGCAGCGGTCCGCTTACCCCCTGTGTCTCCTCTGCAGCGGTCCCAGGGCCTCGGATGTAGTTCCGTTCGCTCCCCTGGGTAATGCGGAGGCTCTCCTGTGCGCTCAGGGGCTTCTGGGGGGGAGGGAGATCTAAGGGCGGCCGGTCCTGCGCCTGGTTTCCACTGGGGTCTTTCCGCTCTACTCACAGGGACTCCTTCGACGCGACCTTCTCCCTGCTGCCTCGCTGCCGGCTTAAACTGCTCTTCCGTCAGGCCTCGGCGCCGTCCGCCATCTTGTTTCTCCCGGGGGTATCAGTTCGGATGCTGCGTTTTCAGGGACGCCGGCTCCGTTTCTCTTCGTTCCTGCGCCGGGCAGGGCCAGAATCGCTTCCCCCACCGGAGTATGGGCTTGGAACTTGTTCAGGTCAAAATTTTCGATCGAATTAAGGATCTAGGCCAGGATCGAGACGGGAGCTCCTCACAGACACGTCTTTACACCATCGGCGCTGGCCACGCCCCCACCGACCCCCTCTAACGCAGTAAAAAACCTTGGATGCACGCTTGACTCTGACCTAACACTCTCGCCCCAAGTCAACAATGTCTCAAAGTCATACCACTACCACCTTAAAACCCTTAAGAGCATCTTTCCATATCTCTCCTTTCCCAACAGTCTCTCCGCGGTCCAATCAATTGTTATATCAAGACTTGACTACGCAAACCCCCTCTACCTCGGACTCCATACATACCAACTGAATAAACTTCAAAGGGCACCAAAACGCTGCAGCCAAACTGCTACTTGCGCTCGTCCCAAGAGACCACATCTCCCTGGCCCTTAAGACTCTGCACTGGCTTCCAGTCGCCCGAAGGGTGACCTTCAAAACCTTATGCATCTCCCGTCGAGCAGTGCATAAAACCGGACCTTAATATCTTCAAAACAAGCTAAAACCCTATCACCCTCAACGCACCCTAAGATCAAGCTCTGCCGGCCTCCTAATCATCCCTAAGACAAACTCAGTCAGGTTAGGCGTATCATCATTCTCAGCCTTGGCCCCCACATTCTGGAACGCACTCCCACCTCACATCCGCCTTACTGAGGATCTAATGTCTTTCCGCAAACTGCTGAATACCTGGCTCTTCCCCTAGAACCGACCCGTATGCAAAATGACCCAAACAGAATAAAAGCACCTCAATGGCACCAACCCAACAAACTACGAGATGTGAGAACCACCATCTAATAACCACTAATATAAACTGAAAAGACAAACAGAACAGAATGAGTGAAGTAGAGCAAAGCAGCGAAGTGAATAATAAGAATAAAACGTACAAAACAGATTTAAATCAATGAAATGGATATAATCCATGATGAGTGAATTGAGTGGATGAAATCTATAGAACCGACGAAACATGTGAAACGGATGAATGTGCTGACCGGATGAATGCGGTGAGCAGATGAGTGTGTAGATCGGATTAGTGTGTAGATATGAGGAGTGTATAAAATGGATGAATATGTTGAACGGATGAGTGTATAGAGCGGCTGGATGTGCAGAATGGATGAATGCGTAGAGCAGATAAGTGCGTAAGTACAGACATGTGCGTAGAATGCAGAAGTGCGTAGAGCAGATGAGTGTGTAGACCGAATGACTGCAGAAAAATGTGAAGAACGCTGAGAAGATGAGTGTGTAGAGCGGATGAGTGTATAGAGCGGATGAGTGTGTGGAGCGGATGAGTGTGTAGAGCAGATGAGTACGTAGAGCGGATGAGTGTGTAGAGCGGATGAGTGTGTAGAGCGGATGAGTGTGCAGAGCAGATGAGTGGATAGAGCGGATGAGTGTAGACACGAATATGGAGAACAGGATATTATTGTTAAATGCGTGGAAAATGATGAGTGCATAAAGCCGATGAGCGTGGGGAGCAGAAGAGCACGGGGCGGGGATGAGCACGGGGCTGGGATGAGCACGGGCCGGGGATGAGCACGGGGCGCGGATGTGCACGGGGCGCAGATGAGCACGGGGCGCGGATGAGCATGGGGCACGGATGAGCACGTGGAGCAGATGAGCACATGGTGCAGATGAGCATGGGGACCAGTTGAGCACAGGGAATGGATGCATAGATAAATAGAGCTGATCAGTGCGGGGAGCGGATGAGTGCGGAGAGCAAATGAGTGCGGAGAGCAGATGAGTGTGGAGAGCGGATGAGTGCGGAGAGCAGATGAGCGCGGAGAGCAGATGAGCGCGGAGGCCGGATGAGCGCTGGGAGCGGATGAGCGCGGGGAGCGGATGAGTGCGGAGAGCGGATGAGTGCGGAGAGTGGATGAGTGGAGAGAGCGGATGAGAGCAGAGAGCAGCTGAGGGCAGAGAGTGGCTGAGGGCAGAGAGTGGCTGAGGATGGATGAGTGTGAGAGTGGATGTGCGCCGGGAGTGACTAGAGGGGACGAGTGCCTAGAGGGGACGAGTGCGTAGGGGGGACGAATGTGTAGATGAGAAGAGTGTGTAGATGAGAGGAGTGCGTAGAGGGGACGAGTGCGTAGATGAGAAGAGTGCGTAGATGAGAAGAGTGCGTAGATGAGTAGAGTGCGTATATGAGAAGAGTGCAAAGATGAGAAGAGTGCGTAGATGAGTAGAGTGCGTAGATGAGAAGAGTGCGTAGATGAGAAGAGTGCGTAGAGGGGAAGAGTGCGTAGAGGGGAAGAGTGCGCAGAGGGGAAGAGCGCGCAGAGGGGACAGGCGCGCAGAAGGGACAGGCACGCAGAGGTAATGGGCGCGCAGAGGGGACGGGTGCATAGAGGGGACGGGTGCGTAGATGGGACGGGTGTGTAGATGGGACGGGTGCGTAGTATATTGAGCAAAGGAGTGCCGTATCAGGAGCAAAGGAGTGCCCAGAACAAATGGACGTGCTGCGTAGAGCAGACAAGTTGCGTAGAACGGAGGATGACGTAGAGCTTGCGTGGTCCAGACTTGTGCGCGCGGGACGGACTAGAACGTGCAGGGCGAACTGGAATGCATGAGGGCGTGGAGCGGACCAGAATGTAGGGAACAGACTGGGTGCATATAATGGATAGGGTGCATGGAACAGATGTTGTGAAGTACATTGGATAGTTTGGAATGCTGAAAACGTTCGAATGACCACATAACCCACCATATGCTTACTCTATCCTTTACACCACCACTCAACTGGAACACAGAGATACTATGACACCATTTGGTATAAATGTTCTCTTACCAAAAACCGCCACATACTCCACATCACAAACACTGCTGGTTTCACACCCCCAGCCAGGCGTACTCCTCAGGCCTAACGCAGCCACATCCCGTCTGGATAAATCCTGCCAGAACGAACACATATTCCTGACCCTTCAACCACCAAACCTACCGCTAAGAAGCAGCTATTACACACTCAAGCTGCACACATACCTCGTGCTCACACGCACCTTTGACTCTCCCTACTCCCTTTACTGATCTGAACTTCGGTTCCCAAGGGCTTTCAACCTACCAGCGCCTTCACACCATACCAATGGTATATAAGGCGCTATATAAATGCAAAATAACATAACATAACATAACTTTTCAAAAAGGGGTGGAGTGTAATGCAATAATCAAAGTATGCTTTGTAGGAGCATAAACTCGCTGAGCTAACCACACTGCATATTAGGTATTAGGAAGCATTTTCTAAGATTTCCATTTTTCAGTAAACTCCTTGAATAATTTGTCAGCCCTATTACCCAAAAAATTGGGTAATAAGGCTGACAGATTATTCGAGGGGTTTACTGAATGCTGGCAATCTTAGAAAATGCTTCCTTATATGGCTTAGTAGTGTTTAGGCGCCTATTTTAGTGAGCTACTTTTAAACAGAGAAACAAAGAAGCTCACTAAGGGCTAATTTCAATGCATGTATTCAGTTTGCCCTCAAACATTGGCCCTCATTACGACCCTGGCGGAAATCGAAAAACGATGGCGGAAATGCAATACCGCCATCGAATAGCGCTCGGTGCGACTATGACCCGTCACCGCAAAGTACGAAGCCATTAGCGACACCGTAGTGAACGCCAACGCTAACTGCACCAAGCACGCGCGCGCGCGCCATGCCAAACCGCAAACACCACCATGGTGCAACGGTACGCCAATTCCGACCCTAGCGGACATGTACCTAACGCCATCAGGCATGGCGGAATGTACCATTCCGCCATGGCGAGAAGTACGGCATCGCGAATCAACCGTAAACGGCCCCACTGAGTGCCTGTACACCGCTCCCTGCCCACAAAGTACAACTCCCGGTAGGTGCAATGAAGTCACAATGCAACCATTGAAATGTACAAAGCACCCATGCATGCCAACGAACAAAAGCAACACAAGAGGGGCCAATGGGAGCTGCAGGTCACAGATGGCACGAATACAGAAGCCATCCCAATGGACATGACCACAGTCCCCCACCAAGAAACGCACGCAAACACAGGCACCTGTGCCCAGCAACATTCCGAAAATCACATCATTCCACCAGTCCACCTGGCTGACCGGCATCTGTTACACAAAACCCAATCCCCCGCCCCTGAGCATGACAACATTCAAACTGTCATATAGGCAGCCCCCATCCCTGACCTCACGGGCCTAGTAGGCAAACGCGCCCAGTACAGTACCACGCAACTAAACCCCGAAGCTGGAACCCAATGCAGATCTCCTCACAATACATCGCCCCCCAAATAGGCATATGCCACATCACTTGCAAAGAAAAACGCTACACGGGCCAAATCAGAATAGCAATTTATGCACATCAAAGACACCAAGCCCATACAGCCATCAGGCCATGAACTCCAAAACACCAATCACCATTGTGGGCTGCATCCGCAAGAAATGACCAGCCACTACTTGTGTGTCGCCCTGTACCCCCATGGTACACAGAGCCACATTCACGTACGAAAAGGCAACATGGAAGCGCACAGAACCGCAGGGCTGTCCCAATGGGGAGGCACTAGTCCAGCTGAAAGGCCGAAATGTTGCTCCGAGACACCAGTACTGCGTAAGGGCATGTGGGCCATTGGCGATCGTCCCATAAGATCGTAATGCTGCTCCACCGATTAACACGAAGCAGCAGGTGTCGGGAGTAAAATCCATCTGCAGGAGTGGCATACAGATGGCAGTGGCAAAAGGGGAGGAGATACCTGTCAACCAAAAGAAAAGAAAAAGAACAGAATGGCCATCAGAACTACATTCGAACAACTCACTTCAATGATCACACGAAATCCACAGCCATATGCATGCTAGCCCACTCAAAAGGATCAACACCACCCCAAAACCACTTGCGACTCATAACCATCTATATCGAGGTGCAAACACCATCACAAACGAGTGTACCTGTGCATGCGTCTGTCAAAACAGAATCCATCAGATGGGAATGTCAACGTGCATGGACACAAGTGTCTGAGGGCGCCTCGAGACAGGGAGGGCTCAACAAGGCCAGATAGACGATGGTCCCACTATGGCAGGCCTGCATCACATTGCGTAGGGGAGGCGGATAGATCCCAAGAAGCCCTGTACATGGCAAACTCTGTATCAAATCACCTGCCCATGCATCCATTCATCATTCCCTCATCCCGGTATCAAAACGCCTGAATATTTACTCACATGACATTAGAAACATCCATTGATTCTGTGCGTTATGCAGCCTGCAAAATCCACAGTGCCCCAGCCCGTAATTCAAGTGTTGTGAAGTAACATGTATTTGGGAACGGCCGGCCTCATCGGCCACGTAGCTAATGCGCATCCCAAACTATTCATATCAGTCATTGCTCCCTCGCCATGGGCCCTGTCTCAAGGACATTGAACAATAGAACGTTATATTTGCAGTCAGACCTGTGGGCATCTCCTCGCCGCCAGCTGATAACCGAAAGCGCCGCCCTCCGAATTCCTCATTTGCAACATCACGTCGAAAAGGCATCTGTGGCCGTTTGAAATCACTAATTATTCCATCGAGTGCGGCTGTGTGTGAAAATGGCAACTGCCTTCACCCACGAATGGGACGCCCCGCCCGTCGTTGCAACTCGGTACAGTGATGCATGAGGGCCCACCGTTACTCGAGTACTACGTTCCACTGACCCTTCACAAGTCTGTTCGCGACTGCACAGATAGAATGGGAAACAATGGGACCATAGCCGAATGAACATAACAACCAATCCAACAAGCCCATCGGGTACAAATACATGATAGCAATAGCAAGATACCATTCCCCGAATTGCAGCGTTGTGCGCGTGACGTGCTCGGCCAAAGGGGAGAGCAGTTTGCAGAGGTGGAATGAATCACCACAGGTGGAGGCCATACAGCCTGAAAACACATGAATTGCACAGCCAGTCTCCTCCCACAACCACACCGAAATGCTACCGGCAGGACTCGCGATGTTGGCCCTGGGGGACCTGATAGCACTGCAAGTGCTCCAACTCCAAGAGGAAGACGAACACCAACTACAACCGGCCGCACGGAGGAGACGCAGGAGGAGGAGGAGGGCAAGGCAGGGCCAGCAAGGCCCACCAGCACAGCCACTACCACCACGCAGGCAGCCCGCAATCCCACGCCTCCGAGCACATCCGTTCAACCTCACTGATGAGCAGATCCACACCCTCTACCGTTTGGACCGGGACACCATAGCCGCCATTGTGGACATGACACAGGCTGACCTTGTCAGCATGATAGATAGCCCAACCGCCATCCCACCCCTACTGAAGGTGGTGTCTGTACTACACTTCCTGGCCACAGGCACCTACCAGCACACAGTCGGACAGTTGCATGGCATTTCTCAGCCACTGTTCTCACGGACACTATTGCAAGTGCTCGATGCCCTCCTGCAGCACGCAGACGACTACATCTCCCTACCACGCTCGGAGCAGGAAATTACAAACACGAAAGTGGGATTCCATGCACTTGCCGGCATACCGGGTTGCATTGGTGCCATCGACTGCACCCATGTGGAATTGGTCGTCCCACATGCCATGGAGGCCCAGTACCACAACCGAAAACAATTTCATTCCCTGAATGTACAAATGGTGTGTGACTCCAACAGGATCATTACACATTGTTGTGCCCGATTCCCTGGATCAACCCATGATTCTATGGTCTTGAGGAACTCTACAATACCACGCTACATGGAGCGACACGCAGGGAACAGATCCTGGCTACTCGGTGAGTCTCATTACATGCATGATGATGTCGGGTATGTGAATTGGCAATGACCTGGCAGGAAGGGGGGGGGTGTGCGTACTTATCAATGGCATTCCACATCATACGTTTCTCGTCCACATACAGGTGATGCTGGATATCCACTGAAGAGATGGCTCCTCACACCAGTCCGGAACCCACGGGACCAGCATGAGGAGGACTACAACCATGCCCACTCACGTACCCGTGTAGTCATAGAACAGGCATTCGGCCTACTGAAGGGCCGTTTCCGCTGCCTCAGCAGGTCTGGCGGGGCACTCCTGTACCGCCATGAGAAGGTTGCAAAGATGGTCATGGCATGTGTCATGCTCCACAACATGTGCGTACGTAGAAATGTGCCCATGCCCCCTGACGCAGAACTGCAAGCACCTGATGATGGTCATGATGAGGGTGGGGATGTGGCAGCACCTCATGGAGTCTGCGAGGCACCGGAGGCCCGTGACATTCGTCAGCATCTCATTGATGTATGCTTCTAGCACTCACGCCTGGTGGCTGATACATGGACACGGGACTCGTGGCACTGCGTGTGTCTGGGACATGCACAATATGGACTGTACGCCTATGATGGCCTAGTACACAAAGATCAATGTCCACACATCTCATTGGTTGATCGTGCACTTTTTATGGCATATGTGATGTCATGTTGAACACCCTATCGACCCGCCACCCAAGTGAGCCCAACACACCCCCTCCACCCCCCTACCTCCCCCCCGAACACCAGTGTCCAAAGATGCTCATTGTCAGTGGGCTGTCGCTATTGCAAGCCCCCTCTGCGGGTATCAGGGGCACCCCTGCCTGTGGAGCGCAGGTTCCTTCCAGATCTACGTTGGGGGCTGCCCTGGACGGAGCTTGCAACGGATGATGTGTCTGCCTGCTCACGTCCATGCATGTCCCTAAGGGTTTGCGAGAGCTCAGTGAGCACACGGCGCACTGCGGCAAGTTCGGCACATACGTCCTTGGCCGTCGCATGCAGTTCCCCCCTGAGGCTCTCGGTGCTTCTCTCCATTTGGACTCTCAGGCTCTCGGTGCTAGTCTCCATTTGGACTCTCAGGCTCTCGGTGCTACTCTCCATTTGGACTCTCAGGCTCTCGGTGCTACTCTCGATTTGTGCCCTGAGTGTCTCAGTTGATGTTTCTATGTCTGCCTTAGTGCCCCCACATTCATCAGCATGGTCCTTGAGGAGCGTGGCCAGTTGCTGCTGTTGTTCGATCAACTGGTCGAGGGACTGTTGCCTCTGCTGGGCCAAGGCCATTTGCGGGGGTGTCACAGAGGGGCTGTTGACCTCATGTTGCCTTGCCACAGGGCTTGTGGGGGATGGCCAGTCGTCGTCTTGTGGGTGCCCCTGCGTGGTATCCTCATGTTGTACGGGATGGGACAGACAGGGGGATTGGGACAGGTCATGGATGGATCTGACTTCGGCATCCCCGTTTTCTGTGTCGGAGCATGCTGCCATCAATGGGGTGTCACCTATGGTGCTGCTGCCACCGGAGGCAGTGCCTTCTGTGGCATCCATTGGGGGGACCTGTGGTGGTGGTGTTGTGGGCATGCTGGCTGCTGGGGTGCCTGTTGATGTTCCCTCCTCTGTGCTGCCACCTGATTTGTGCTGCTGCCGTGTCTTGATGCGTGCAGCTGAGGTGGAGGGTCTCTGGCCGTTGGTCTTGGCCCTCTTTGCAGGTGTGCTGGTAGGGGTGTCCTGTAGCTCGTCGTTTGGATCGGACCCTGTGGTGGAGTAGAGGAGGGCGAGGGTTATTGGTGGGTCTGTGGGAATTGGAATTGCATTGTGTCACATGCATTGGGGTGGTACCTGAGGGTGATTTGGGCCGGGCCCTTGGAGGTGCTTTGATTTGTGTGTGGAGTGAGGGTGCAGTTGTTTGGCAGCCTGCAGTTAGGGTGTGCCTGCTGCACGTGTAGTGCGTGTATTAGGGGTTTTTAATTATTTATGTATTTATTGTGGGTTTTAACGTGCGCTATCAGGCCGATGTGTGTGGACGTTCTCCTGGACATGTGTTTCTGTTGCACTATGTGGACGCATGGTACTTCACATGGATGGACTGTGTGGATTTGGCATTGTTTTATCTGGCCCACCTACCTGAATCTTCGGATGTCTGCACTCCTTTCTCCATCCCTCCGACTCCCTCTATGCTCTCCATTCCGATGGTGGAGGCACAGATTTCTTCCCAGGGGGTCAACTTGATGGGTGATTCAGGACCTCCCCCGGTGGCTGTGGCAATGTTGCGGTTGGCAGAGAGTATGCTGCGGACGCGTATCCGCAGGTCGTCCCATCGCTTGCGGCATTGCTGTGGGGTGCGGGGTGCGGTCCCCACCGCACTTACCCGCTGTGCCACCAGAGCCCATATGGCCTTCTTGTTTGCAAGTGCCGTCCTGGTCATTTGCGTGCAGAAGACGACGGCAGCATTCTCCTGGAGGGTCTCTGTTAGCACGGTGAGTTCCTCACGGGAGAAGTGGACCTGCCGCTTGCGGTCGCACGCTTTCTTCGCTGCTTTTCCCATTATTCTTGGTTTCGCTAGGGTGGTTGACGGGTTGGGGTGTGTTTCAGGGTAGTGATTTTAGTGGTTGTGTGGTTTTAGTGTATTTATAGGTGTACGCCGGGTTGTTTCCCGTTCCGGGCCCATGTTTTAACTTCCGTTTCCGTATATTTCCGGCCACCGTACTTTCCGGTAGGCGCACACTGCGGTGACCGCTAAGAGGGGTGGCGGTATTGCACCTGGGGCGCCGTACGGCGGCGGTGTGGGCCGTTTTGGGGTCTTTTCCGCCATCGCGGACTTTGCACTTCCGCCATGCCGTCGTGCTCGTGCCCGATGGGTCGGAATGGGCCGCACTTTGCTCCTTCGTGCAATGGCGGAAACGCTATTTACGCTGTGGCGCTCCGGTCAGTCGCTTTCCGCCAGGGTCGTAATGAGGGCCATTGTGTTTTCTCGAGCACTACTCTGACACTCACTGAACCAGGTACGCATTTGCATGAGAAAAACACCTTTGACACAGGCAGCGCTGATAAGGTGCATTCCAGAGCAGCACTTCCCAAAGCTCCAAGATGCGGCTGAGAAGAGTGACTGGCATCAAAACAGAATTGGGTTTTTCCAGCAGTAAACCTGTTTTTTGCAACGAAAGTTCGAGAAAAGTTACGTCTCCATGGGTGTCAGGCACACATGATAAAAGGTTTACACCCCGGTAAGGAAGGGGGACTCGTTTGCAGGCTTTGCGAGTCGCGACATTGACTTGGGACCTTGATGTGACATGATCCAGAAAACCTAGGAACATAGGAATTTGTGCTCTAAGTATGGGCGAACAAAACTTCCATTCTGTCCATTTTACTAAAAGTGCTGTTCATTTATATTACATGTTCATTAACAAATAAATGCAAGTATACCATATTTTGGCTGGGTTTCTTCCAGAATATGTTTGTTGTTTGTCACATAAAGTTCGAACCTGAGAAGGGAGAGGGGGGTTCATATTGCATTTGGGCTGGTCCCAGAAGTGAGCTCACACACTTCATAATACAGAGAGTAGGCTGGTGATGCTATTTAACTTACTCTTGACAGCATAAATTATTAGAATGTTACCACTTTGGTAGCCACTTGCTCCCATATGGTGGCAGCGTGTCTGACGAGGCATTTAAACATACTAGATCCCAACCATTGTGTTTGTATGTTTCTGTTTATTTGTTTGAGGCATGATCAATGGCCAATATGTAATTCTGGCAATGTACATACTTGCAGAGCCACAAAGGCATTTGTGTGCCTGGTATGTAGTTTAAGAAGCTAATTCATAGAATCCAGCGCACATGTGGCGCACGCGGCTGGCGCACAGTGTCCGCGTATGACAGTCTGCGCCAGCCGCGTGCGCTAAAATCCATTTCCGCGCACAGCGTATTCATGAATTTCAACATCCAAAACCAGCCGTGGCGCAGAGTGGCGCGGCGACCCTGCAGCAGCGCCAGTTACGCCCCCAACACCTCCCCGTGCGCCATGCACAGCCCACAAATCCCGTACATGGCGCACAGGCCATTGGACCAGCATACAGCCCTCCAACCATGAAAACACCTGAAAAACTCCCCACGCACCCCTCTGAATACATGTACACCCCGGCGTGGGGAGTTTCACACGCGATTGGCGCTCTGCGAGCGGGGTGCGTGTATTTCGGGGGTGCGCAGGAAGTTTCACACGCGATTGGCCCTGTGCGAGAGGCGTACGTGTATTACTGGGGTGTGCGGGAAGTTGCACACGTGATTGTCCCTGTGCGAGCGGTGTACGTGTATTACTGGGGTTCGCTGGAAGTTTCATACGCGATTGGCCCTGTGCGAGCGGTATACATGTATTACTGGGGTGCGCTGGAAGTTTCACACGCGATTGGCCCTGTGCGAGTGGGGTACGTGTATTACTGGGGTTCGCAGGAAGTTTCACACACGATTTCGCTGTCAGAGCGGGGAGACGCACGTCTTTTCACGTTCTTTTTCCAGGCATACGGTGAGTAGCGCACGTATTTACCAACTCTGCTTGCCCCTTGTGTCGCGTACCCCTTCAGAGGTCAGTGTAGGCTGTGTGTATTACGCATACGCTCATTTTTGTGTTTCTGGGTGCCACAGCATAGTGCGGGTTCATTTTTCCACGCACGTGGTCTATGAGGAGTTGCGTGCACATTCATTTTTGTTTTCGGGGTGCCTGTGCATTGCGTGACCCGTCATCTTCCCCCAGGGGTCACAGACAGGCTTGCTAGAGCACTAGGGTATGAATTCCATCTAGTACCCTACCCCTTTCACCCCCAATTGCCCAGGACAATTGTTTACTGCTACTCCCATACGCACAACAACATCAGTGCCATGGTTGGGATGCGACCAAGCGGTAAGGGAGGCAAAGGTGGCCAACCTCCAAAAGGTGGGCGTGGTGGGTGCAGTAGGGGACGTGGCCAGGGTTTGCAGGGTGCCCCTAGGCCCCCGTGTGTGGAGGACCAATCAGGGACACCCATGCACCCCCCATGGTTGTGGGAAACATAGCTGACACCATCCCAGCTCAGCCCTTGTTGGACCAGTCCATTTTGGCACCAGAACAGCACGGGATGACTCCCAGGCTGACTTCCAGGTCAGCAAGTCTAAGCCACGTGTGGCGGTGCAAGTTGCTGTCACCAGGCCACGTGGATCTGGAGCAGCAATGTCATCTGCTGCCCCAAGTAGGCAGGGTGGGGAGGCTGGAGGGGCAGCTGCAGCTCTATCCACCCCAGCTCTGAGTCTCTCAGACGGGACAGTGTCGGTCCAGGTCCATCAAACCGACGTTGGCCCTACCAACATCACCCTGCAGCCAATGCCTGCACCAAGACCTATGGTCAATGTGCATTCGCACACTCCTAGTACCCAGTCCACCGGCGCTTCTGCCCCTACTGACCAGAGCGGCGTAAGCCACTCAGGATCCGCACCAGCTTTGAAAAAGAAGAAGAAGGGTGCTCTGGCAGTACAGGCTGAGACCCCAGACACGGCTACACACTCCGGCACATCAAGGAAGCCTAGCTTTAATGACGCTGAACTTGATGCACTTGTGGGTTATGTGTCAGCACATACCCATGAAATGGTGGTGACTGCAGGGTGCAAGAAAACATCTGGTCAACGTAAGGCACACTGGCAGACCATCGCCGACATCATTAGTGCCCTTGGATTTGTGAGGCGCACAGCTGATGATTGCTACAAGCGGTGGAATGACCTGAAACGCAAAGCAAAGAACAAGCTGGCCCCAAATCATGCAACTACTCTGGTGACTGGTGGTGGGTCTCCACCAGAGGACAATCAACTCACTGAACATGAGTCTGTTGCTGGAACCTTCATCACAGAGGAACAGATCCAAGGCAAGGGAGACCTACCAGATTACGACACATTGTCCAGTGAGTGCCCGTGCATGTGTGTGTAATCCATGTGTATGTTGTTTGGGTGACGGGTTCTGATTGAGTGCCTAGTGAGGGTGTGTACTCCTGAGTGGTATGGGTCACCCATGTGCTTCCTCCAAAACATTCACCGGCCTTGAATTTGGGTATGACAGTATCCCTTCTGCCCACAGTAGCCAATTAGCGCAACATTACTGCAGTTGCCCTTGAACTGTCATCTTGCAACAACATTGTTCAGATTTTTTCAGGGTTCTTTCAGGCTGATTGTTTAAATTCTCCAATTTTTTGCGACGCATTTATCAGCCCTAATGCCACATATGTGACATGCTTCTGTTATTGATTATACCCCTCATTGGGCCACATTTGTTACCTTGTCATGTGAATGATTAGACAATTCAGGCTGATTCAGTATTGGCCTGCTCACATTGATTTTTGGTGCCTGTTTGAATTTGGTACATGATAGTTGTTTCCTGTCATGTTGAAGTGGCCAACCATTGATGTGTACATCTGCCTGCCATCACTGTATTATTGTACACTGGATGTGTTGCAGTGTGTGGCACATACGTATTTTGTCACACTATTTTGCATTTTTCATCTCATCATGTCCATCTCACATGGTTGGGTGACAGTACTCATTCATTGACATATGGCTGTACTTGTCAAATGTACCATGGCTATGCTACATGCCATCTGTGTGCTGGCATGTGTCATGTATGTGTATTGGACATGCCACTCACAGGCTAATGTGTGATGCCAGTGCTACCCAGCACGCAGCAAATGTGTTGCTTTTCCATCTTGGTGTCATCAGTGTCTGCTTTTTGCCTCCCCTTCCAACTCATTGACAGTGCATGCATGCAAGGGTTATAGTCATGTGGGACATGTGTAAATCATGTACTGGATCTCTGGCTTGCCAGGCCTATGTGTGTGCTATGGTGCTAATGCCTGTTTCCATTTTTTGTCTTTCATGTTTTTGCAGGTGATGACGCACTTGATGCTGTTGAGGTTGAGGAGATGGTGCAGACCCAGGAGGAATCTCAGCCACGACCGGGCACCAGTGGGGGACGTGGTGTGGTGGTGGGTGAAAACCCAATCTTACTGCAGACCATACTGTCCAGGGGTGTCTCCTGGTGCACCTCCCCAGACCTCTATTCAGGTGCTGAATCGGATGATGAGACTTATGTGCCGTCGCAGGTGAGTGTTTCTGGCAGGGATTATGTTCTGTCCAACCCACCTGCACCAGTTAGAACCCTCTATGGGGATGTCAGTGTCGGTAAGTCCGCCTTTGGTGGTTACGATGCAGGGACACACTCCACAACATCTGATTCTGTTCCTGGGCCAGATCAGAGGGGGAATGCAGTTCTGCAGCCTCAGGCAGTGCCAGCACAGCAAGGTGCAGATCGCCGTGCCCCAAACAGATGTGGTGCCCCCGACGCGGTGGCCCTACGCCACCAGGCAATACTGTGTGGGAAAACTCCATGTACAGTATAGCAGCCCAACAGGGAGCATCGGTTGAAATGATGGCTCAGGCAATGGAGAGGGTGGCCACTTCCATTCTCCCCACTGAAAAGCAATTGTAGCAACAACAGCAGGCAACAGACTTCATTTGCCAATCACACAGGGAAGACATGTTGGCGTCCAATAGCGACCGACGGGCGGCACTGGAGACTCTGTGCAAAGCCATATCTATAGAGTTACAGGGCCACAGGGAAGTCCTGAGGGTAGAACTCCATAACCTCAGGGAGACTCTGGGTGAACTTGAGGCTTCCTGAAATTTAAGTTCAGAACAGTAGCAACAGCAGCGGGAGCAGCTCACACGTTCGCTCTCAGCTGAGCTGCAGGCAACTCGGGAGGAGATCTGGGCATCACGGGAGGCCATGCGTGCAGAAATGCAGGCAAACCCGTCAGGTGCTGCATGGGGAACTGCGTACTATCATCCGCCAGAACGAGATCTTCCACACCCGCATGCTTGCTGCCATGGAGGACCAGGGCTTTGTGTGGGCTGCCTCCCATAGCACCACCACCTCCTGATGCAGCATCAGAGGGTGATGAGAGAGACAGCAGCACTCCTCCCACACTAGCATAGCCGTGCAGGCCATGAGCCCATGGAGGTATTTTTTTTGCAACATCCACACAGGTGGCTGTTGGTGTGCACCCTGTCCTCGAACCTCCTGGGTGGCCTCCCCCCCGGCCCCCACATGGCCATTCTTTTTTTTTTACAGTGTATTGCCTTGTGTGGCTCCCGTGGGCATCCACTGTGTATTCCAGCTGGGCACATGCAGGCTTGTCCTGTGTTTGGGTTAGATGCTTGGGTTCCTGACACACACACCCCTCATGCTTCCCTTTCCATGGGCTTACAAATGGTGTGACCAAGTGACAGTGACTTACACAGTGACATTGGGCTCCCATGAGCTGTGTGGGCAGTCTGTAGTCAAAACTATTTGCACATCCCTAGTGTGGATTGTTTTTGTATTGAACACTGCATGGTGTATTGATATGTGCTTGTGCATCCATGTCTTCCTACTTATTCACAGGTACCTTCTTCATGTCTTCACAAGGCCGTCTCCTTTGCAGATGCAGTTCATGTTGTATGCAGTACACTGACACATTTGCCTGATGTCAACACTCTGCAGTTGGAAGGGGTGGTTGTGCTGGCTTATTCAGGTTGTAAAACTTGCACTACTTTAGTTTGGTACTGTCATATTTTGGCAATGTTTCATCCTGTGTTGCTGTATTGTGTTGCTGGTAAGTATTTGGTCATGTGTGCTGTTTGTTATTGATTACTGGGAGAATATTTTCTGTGGCCTGTTTCCATTTGGGACAGTGCACTTTGTGACACTTGTGTCATGTGTTGTGCATTCCTTTGTTTGCTTTCACATTGCATGACATGCCATGCTGTGTTGGGTAGCAGAGATGGGGAGGGGTTGGGTGACATGGCACTGTTTTCATGTTGTATTTTGCAAGGGGGTAGTCATTCATGCAGCATGAATGTGTGTCTTTTTGTGACACCGCATTTTTTGGTAGGAAGAGATTCACACAATGTAACACTCCCAGGTGACCAATCTCAGGCTGGTATGGTTGAGACAGTTGACTGTCCCTTATGTCATCATCATTGATTGTCAGCTGGTATGTACCAGGGCTATGTGCACTCCACAGGGGTGTGATTTAAATTGAACTAATTGGCCACCAGCTGCATACGAGCTGCCTCACCACGTGCCCTTTCTCCTCCCATGCGCAGCGGCCGTGCATGTGGTTGGGGATGCGGGGGCACCACCATGTCCACCGGCAGGCCCCGTCGGGTTGTAACATTGTGCAGGACACATGCTGCCACTATGATCCTGCACACTACTGGGGTTGCATATAGCAGCTGCCCACCAGAGCGGTCAAGGGAGTGAAAGCGTGACTTGAGCACTCCGAATGTGCGCTCCACTATGCCCCGGGTTGCAATATGGGCTGTGTTGTATCTTACCCCGGGTGGTGTGGTGGGGTTTCGATTTGGCGTCACCAGGTGGGTGCTCAGAGGGTAGGCACTGTCCCCTGGGAGGTGATGATGGGTATCATTAGTGGGCTTGTGACATTACTCAGTATCTGACATGCATGCATGTGCAGTGGCATGTATACTCACCAAGCAGCCATGTATCGCCATGCCGCCCAGCTTCTAGGTCCCGGTTTAGGGTTGACATTCTGTAAATGAAACTGCCATGGGTGGACCCTGGATAGTTGGCATATACTGAGGTGATGATTTCCTTGGCATCGCATACTACCTGCACGTTGATGGAATGCCAGTGCTTGCGGTTTCTATAGATGTGCCCAGTTGCCCTGGGAGGACGTAGAGCCACACGGGTGCAATCAATGGCACCTAGCACTTTGGGGAAGTGTGTCACCCCGTAAAAATCCTGGACGACAGCCTGCCTTTCTGAAGGTGTTCTGGGCAGGAATATGTGCCTGTGGACTGATGGGCGTGCAGTCATGATGGCCAACACCTGGTGTAGGCAGCATGACTGCGTGGCCTGTGACACCCCCCCCACTATGGCACTTGTCCACTGAAATGAACCAGTAGCCAAGAAGTGCAGTACATTGAGCACCTTTTCCAAGGGGCTCAGTGCTTGGGAGCACAGGGTGGGTGATGTGAGGTCATCCTCCCACTCACTCACCAGGTCGATTATTATGTGAGGTGGAAACCTGTACCTCCCATACACCTGGTCATCAGGCATCCCAAAAAGGCTGGTCCTGGGTGTAAAAATTCTGGGCCTGACTATCGTCCTCCTCCTGCGGTGTCCCACGAACACTGCTGCGAGGAACGGTATATTCATCGTAGCGTCTGAGCTTGTTTGGTGTTTGCGTGCACTTTTATGCTGTGCGGGTCCGCGTACGCCTGCTTCCTGCTGGCGTAGGTGTTTCTGGATTAGCGCGTCTTTTTTGGCACACGCGTTTGCCCTGTTCGACTCTATGAATATGTGTGGGCGTTCCGCGCATTTGCCTCCTGCACTTCCCCGTAACGCCCACATTTTCCTGCGTTGTTCCCCATTCTGCGTGTTACACCCCATGTTCTGCCTACTTTTTTTGTGTGCGCCGAGCTATGTGCGCTTTCGCTGTGCACGTAGCGCACACCGTTTGATGCTGTGTGCGCTTGGGTGCGCCACGCAGAACTTTAGTGCACATCCCAGATTTTACACGTGCACGGACTTCCATGAAACAATGTGTGCGGATTTCGCACGCTTGCACTGCGATTTACTCACTTGCACTGCGATTCGTACGCTTTCGCACGCTTGTGCAGAGATTTTCGGTGCACATTTATTCCATGAATCGGCCTGAAAATTGGAAGCGGCTATCCCAGATCTACATCTGAGGGTTTATGCCTGCAAAGGTTGAGCTTTGCTGTCCAATTGTGACTGAATGGCTCAAAAAAACATTGAAAGATGGAAGGCTGTGGATTGATGGGCAGGTATAAACCCTGGCCCTTGCATGTGTGTAATTAAGGGTACCATGGGACTTTATGACACATTTGAATCTTGAAATATACATGGAAGCTGCTGGGAGATGGGACGTTTCTGAAGGTATTGGAAGTTGGCTGGACTGTTGTACTGCAGATTTTCCTTACAGTGGAATTCTCTGCTGCTGTAGAATCCTGCTTTGAGCACTTCCTCAACTTCCATTCTATACTTCCTGAC
Organism: Ambystoma mexicanum; assembly: GCF_040938575.1. Classification (NCBI taxonomy): domain Eukaryota; kingdom Metazoa; phylum Chordata; class Amphibia; order Caudata; family Ambystomatidae; genus Ambystoma; species Ambystoma mexicanum. The sequence continues at coordinate 1,006,618,941 of NC_090931.1, read as the reverse complement.
TCATTCAGAGCTTGGTGGTAATTTGATGGTAAATCCATCAAATTAGTGCCAAAATCGATAACCATTACCACCTCTCTGTGCCATGGATTTACCATGCGATTCCGAGTGGTGGGATGGCGTTTTAGTACCCATTTTAGGGTCTGCAGAACTACATGGTGATTTTGGCAGATTTACCATGACTGGTAATTCTGCTGATTTTTGGCATTAAAGAGGAGGATTTACTTTCAGCACCATGTTGGAGGTAAATCCTCCAGTGCAAAGCCAAACGTGTAGATTGGCTGTGCGGTAAATGCATCGGTTATTCCATTAATGGTAAATAAAAGTGCCTGTAACGGAATTACCACCAGTTTTTACTGTAGAACCAATCTTGTAATGAGGCCCAACTATTGAAGCATCCATGCCTGAAGGTTATAGGAATCTTGATACTTGCCATACCTGAAGTGTGTGCCGCTGCTGCCTGACTGGACACTAAGTGGCATTTTGCTAAACGTGGCTGTTTCTGTGCTGGACATTCAGACTCCAATCTCAGCAGCAACTCTTCCTTGAGGGAATGTTCTGCTGACTGTGCAAAAGCCAGGGTTGTCCCCTTTTCTCACCTGTTTTCTCTGTTTTGCGGAGTCCTTTGTCAGGGTTTTCTTCCGAGCATTTCGGGTCTTGTACAAGCCCGCTCGGCCGTCTTCGGATTCCAGGATTCGTTCAGCTTCTTCGCCCGGGATCTAGGAAACTCCAGGAAGCTAGGAATGGAGTCAGCACACGGAGGCGGTCTGCGCGGAATGCGGAAGAACAGGAACAAGGAAGGTAGAAGGAAAGGAGAAGGAGGAAGGTCCGGGAACCGGGAAACAACACAGTTCAGGAGAACGAACTACGGAGCACGTCAGGCCACAGCTATTGGTAGCGTTGAGACACGCGGAACCGCAGGGTCGTGGCTAATTTATAGAACATGTTGCATAGGACGTAAAGATCGATAGACCGCGTTCCGTGTATACGGCCATGTTGGGTGTACTGCAGCGAGAAACCCCCGATGTGCCACGGACCAGGAAGACCAGAAAGGACGTGATCGACGGATCATGACAGTATGCTCCCTTCTAAAACCCGTTCCACCGGGTTTACCTGGATGAATTCGGTGGAACCTTCTAAGCAATTTGGAGGAGTTCAAATTTGAAACTGGTTCCCAGGTACGTTCGATGGATGGATAACCTTTCCATTCCACCAGGTATTGAAGTTTGCCTCGTCTATATCAGGAATCACAAATACGAGAAACTTCGTATTCCAGCTGGTCATTGACAAGCACAGGACTGGGTCTAAGAGTAGTCCGGGTAGTTTGGATGAAGGGCTTCAACAGGGATTTGTGAAAAACTGGATGTATCTTCTTCCAGGAATCCGGGAGTTGAAGTCGAAAGGCCACAGGATTGATGATCTCTTTTATCGAGAAGGGTCCATAATACCGGGGAGCCAACTTATTCGGTCTGAGATGTCAGGGTAGAAGTTTCAAGGATAGCCATGCTTTCTCCCCAATGGAGTATGAAGGCCCTGGTCTTCTCCTTGAATCTGCATAATGTTTGGTTTGGAGTCACGCTCTTTCGAGATGTTCCTTGGCTTCTCTCTGCACATTTATGAGTGTTTCGATCCAGGAATCAACAGTAGCAACAGGTGTAGGTTGTGGAAGAACAGAGGGTAAGACCGAAGGATGAAATCCTTGGCTGCAGAAAAAAAGGGCTGGTCTTAACAGCCGAATGGTCTGAATTATTGTAAGCGAATTCGGCTACTGGTACTAAAAGTGACCAATCATCCTGGACTTTAGTAGAGAAACAACGAAGATATTGTTCAAGGGTTTGGTTTACCCGTTCTGTGACACTGTTGGTTTGGGGATGATATCCCGAGGAGAGAGCTTGTTGAATCCCTAGTATCCTGCAGTGGTGTTTCCATAATTGAGATATATAATGGGGTCCTCTGTCCGATATGATCTTGGAAGGGAGTCCATGCAGTCGGAAGACGTGTTCCAGGAAAATACCAGCAAGTTCTGAGGAGGATGGTAATTTATACAGAGGGGTAAAGTGAGCCATATGAGTGAATAGATCAATGGTGACCATGATAGTGGTATAACCTCTAGAAGGCAGCAATTCCACAATGAAGTCTGTAGCAATGATCTCCCAAGGTCTGGTTGGTGGTGTAGGCTGTAATAAGAGACCTGCTGGTTTCTGGTTATCATGTTTGTTCTGATTACAGATGGAGCAAGACTGAATATACAGTTGTACATCGGTCTTCATCTTGGGCCACAAAAATTGTCTTTGTATTAGACGGAGGGTGTTGGAAATACCACGATGTCCGGAATGAAGAGTATCATGACAGAGGTTTATTATTCTTTGTTGTAATTTTTGGGTAGGGATAACCAGATTGGTATCTTTGAACAAGTATCCGTCCTTGGCTCCCAAGTTCCATTGATTCCTTTCTGAAATTCCTTTTAAAAGCTCCGAAGTCTGAGTTTGCATATGAATCTCTTCCAGGAGGTTGTTTGCTTGAGCTACGAATATGGTATGAGGAAACATCTTGGGATACGTCCGATCCTCCGGAGGTTCATAGTCTGGACGATGAGAAAGTGCATCAGCTATTACATTTTGGGTTCCAGGCACGTGGTGAATCTGAAACTGATATTGGGCAAAAAAGAAGGCCCACCGAGCTTGGCGACTATTCCTACATTCCAGGGCTTGCAATATTTGTAGGTTTCGATGGTCCGTGCGGACATGGACCGGAAATTTGGCTCCTAGAAGTAAATGACGCCATTCTGTGAAGGCTTGACGGATGGCTAGCAGCTCTTTCTCTAGGACAGAGTAATTGGTTTCACTAGAGGTTAATGTCCGAGAAAGATAGGCAATGGGATGTTCCAAGTTGTCCTCGAATTGCTGTTTTAGGACGGCTCCAATGGCGTAATTGGAGGCATCTGTCTCCACTATGAATGGTCGATTAACATCAGGCTGAGCAAGAATGGGAGCTTGTGTAAATGCAGACTTTAGCTGTTGGAATGCTTTCTCTTGGGTCAAGGTCCAATGAAACGGAACGTCTTTTTTCAATAAGGCAATTATTGGTTGGACAATCTCGGAAAAGGAAGGTATGAATTTCTTATAAAAATTAGCAAAGCCCAGGAAGGATATTATCTGTTTCACCGAGGCAGGGCTAGGCCAGGATAAAATAGCCTTAACCTTGGATTGATCCATACCGATACCATCGGGAGTAAGGACAAACCCTAGGTAGTGAACAGTAGAAGTATGGAAGATGCATTTCTCGGGCTTTGCCAGGAGTTTATTTTCGAGTAAGCGTTGTAATACTGCTTTCACATGTTCTTCGTGCTTGAAAGGGTCCTTCGAAAATATTTGAATATCGTCCAGATAGACAATCACAAAACGGAACAGCATGTCCGAGAACACTCGATCCATGAAACGTTGGAACACTGCTGGGGCATTAGCAAGGCCAAAGGGCATGACTAAGTATTCAAAATGCCCAAAGGGTGTTCTAAAGGCTGTCTTCCACTCGTCACGTGCCCTGATATGAATCAAATGATAGGCGCCCCTGAGATCCAGCTTGGTGAACACAACTGCGCATCTTACTGCTTCCAGGATGTCTGAGATTAAGGGCAACGGATAGCAGTCCTTGAGAGTACATTGATTTAGACCTCGACAATCCAGACAAGGTCTGAGTTCTTCAGTGTCTTTTTTAGGAACAAAGAACAGGGAGGCCCCTGAAGGAGATTTAGATGGTCGTATGGTGCCATTTGCGAGATTTGTATCCAGGTATTCACGAAGGGCTTTCTTTTCAGGTTCTGATAGGATGAACATCCTTCCAAAGGGAATCAGTGCGAAAGGTTCCGTTTCAATAGCACAATTTTCAGGTCTGTGAGCAGGTAAGGCCTGAACAATGGCAGAGGAGAAAACAGTGGAATAGTCCTGGTAAGCCTCCGGGACCCGGATGACGTTTGAGACTGAGATTGTGTTCTGATGAGTTGTAGAAAATCCCTTCGATGGGTTAGGATCAAGGTCTGGATGTAAGCAGTGGGACATACAAAACTCAGAACCCAGGAACAAGGATCCCGCTGCCCATTTGATATAGGGGTTGTGTCTTTGAAGCAAGGGCATTCCCAAAACCATGGGGTAATGGGCTGAATTGATGATGTCAAATCTTATCCTTTCTCGATGTTGATTTATAGCAAGCTCGATATCCTTGGTCTGCAGGGTTATAGGTCCAGAAGAAAGGGGTCTTCCATCAATTGCTTCCACAGGTTGCATGATTGTCCGGGATTCATAAGTAATTAGATGTTTTAAGACCCATTCATGATCTATGAATACCCCCATAGCTCCACAATCGACCAGTGCCAGGATGGGGTATATTTCATTCTTGGATGTTGTCAAGAAGGCCTGTAAGATTACCAAGGAATTTTGTCCAGGAGAGTTCAAGAATGGAATAGAGGTGGAGCAGACATCTCTCTCCCAAACCTGGGCTCCGTTTAGGATCAGGAGCTGGCGTTTCCCGAGCGCCGTGGGGGGGGCAATCGGACATTCTCTCACTAGATGTTTGTCGGATGCACAATACATACATAATCCAGTATGAATCCTTCGCATCCTCTCTTGAGGTGTAATGGGTCCACGGAAGGCCCCTAATTGCATAGGTTCAGGCTCATTGCTTGGAGTAGAAATGCCTTCTGAGCTCAAATGGGTTCCAATGGGGTTTTTCTGGAGTGATAACTTGGTCTTCTTTTTTTCTGCCTTTCTCTCCTGAATGCAAAAGTCAATCTGTAGAGCGAGATCCATTAGGGCTTGAAAGGAACCTGGGCGTGCCACTCTGGCTAGTTCGTCCTTGATCTCTTTGTTTAGCCCTCTTCGAAATAAAGTAAAACAAGCTTCAGAGGACCAATCCGCTTCCTTAGCCAGCTGTTTGAAGCGTGTGACATACGTGAGCAAGTCCTGGGTACCTTGATGAAAGTCGAGTAAACATTCCTGGGCAATGTAAACTTGTTTCGGGCGTTCGAACATGGTCTTGAGGGCCTCTATAAAGCCGTCATAGTCATCCAGGAGAGCATCACCAGTGTTAACCAATGGGGTGGCCCAGGTCAAGATATTCCCTGAAAGATGCGAAATAATAAAGCCCACTTTAGCCCTGGGCGTAGAAAAATAATAAGGCTTAAATGTAAAGTGGACCAAATAAGAATCTAGGAATCCACAAAGGCTCTTGGCTGAACCGTCGTACTTGTCAACGACGCCGCCTAGAATTATACTCTCCTTCGTGGCGGAATCACGGGATAACACCAATTGTTTTTTTTTTTTTATTATTTTTTTTTTTTATACGGTTTATACAAACCTTTAAAAACAAAAAAAGATAACGACAACCCCAAGAGAGACCAATGAAGCAACACGCAACACAACTGACCTCAAATTAAACCCCATCCATATATATCTTCAATCTCCTGTGATTAGTCCTTTTGCTGTTGCGAATTATCATCATTACACAGAAAATAAAATTGATTCCTCCTTGGAGTGTCATTGAATCTAGGGTTCCGAGACCGCTGATACCAAGTCTGTTTTTAGACGTTTATTCAGTTCGTCGAGAAATGTTATTAAAGCAAACATCAGCGGACGGTTTGATCCTTCGAATATCCCTTTCCACCAGTCATCCGCTCACCGTGTCTGCATTTTTGCAAACACCGGACCAAACGTGCGAGTTCTTAATGTGCGTAGGTTGGAACAGAAAAGTGTAAGGTGTTTCAATGTCTCGTTTCCAGTTTTGCAAAAGCGACACAATAACTCTGTAGTAGAGTTGTGTGCATAGCGGCGTTCTTTAGTGTCCATTAAGTTTAGTCTGAATCTTAGATAGGTAGATCTAGCTGACACATTAGGAAATAGCGTCAAGTAAGCTTGCAAACTCCCATGCGCTCTGGCCTCTCCTGGGACATCAGCCATCATTCTGCAGTTCCGTCTTTGTTTGCATGTTAAATGCCAGTCCGTGCTCCATACTTTTTTCTTCGCTAGCATCGGAGCAATTGTTTTAACGCGGCGTTTTCCGCCTTTAAGTTTTGCACTTCGGTCGTCAGCTCTTGCATGCCACGCATAAGATCCTGGACGGCCGCTTCCATGTCTGTATCGAGATCGGTCAAGTGGCGTCTCAATCTGTCACAGGTTTCCCCTTTTCTCACCTGTTTTCTCTGTTTTGCAGAGTCCTTTGTCGGGGTTTTCTTCCGAGCAGTTCGGGTCTTGTACAAGCCCGCTCGGCCGTCTTCGGATTCCAAGATTCGTTCAGCTTCTTCGTCCGAGATCTAGGAAACTCCAGAAAGCTAGGAATGGAGGCAGCATGTGGAGGCGGTCTGCGCGGAACGCGGAAGAACAGGATCAAGGAAGGTAGAAGGAAAGGAGAAGGAGGAAGGTCCGGGAACCGGGAAACAACACAGTTCAGGAGAACGAACTACGGAGCACGTCAGGCCACAGCTATCGGTAGCGTTGAGACGCGCGGAACCACAGGGGAGTGGCTAATTTATAGAACATGCTGCATAGGACATAAAGGTCGATAGACCGCGTTCCGTGTATACGGCCATGTTGGGTGTACTGCAGCGAGTAACCCCCGATGTGCCAGGGACCAGGAAGACCAGAAAGGGCGTGATAGATGGATCATGACAGCTGTCCTCTTCAGAGCTAGCTGTGACCTGCATTAAAAGGTCACGTCTGTGCTTTCTCTCTGGTACTGCTGTAATGTCCTTCACTTCATGTGTTGTCCTCCAATAAAGCTGGTTCTGTTTTCCTGCAGCATACCAGAACTTTGTCTGAAGACACTGCAACCAGAATCAGCAGTTGGACCAGGACCAATATATATGGCAAAAGTGAGCTCTGCACTAGTGACTGCTTGCCTTCCGCAACTTAATCATTATGTGGGTAGCCTTCTCCACATCTTCTCATTACCATCTTGTTGCAGGTCTTCATCTCCAGAAGCATAAAGCTCTGTGCTCTAGCACCTTGAAGTGTCTCATGTGCTAGATGATATTACCAATAATGATCTTGGACCCAAATAACTAGACAGACTCAAAGAAAATGGCAAAATACTATATTATTAGTATAAAAATAAAGTAGGACAATTTGGCAAATAATGGGCAGTAATTCATGCACTCACACCCAAATGTGATTACACAAAGATGTTATACTTCGATGTACGTCATCTATGATGTCATCCTACGAGGCAAACTAAAACCTATTGAAGTGAGGAATTGGTTAAGGAACATATGTACCTATAGTATATATTCAGTGAAAAAACTTTGTTAAAGGGATGTTATGGTTAAGTTGCGCTACTAAAAACCTATGAAATTCAGTGAAAGAACTTTGTTAAAGGGACGTTATGGTTCCAAGTAAAACCGAAAAACCCTTGAAATTCGCCAGTTATGGTAAGCTAAGCAACCATAACTCGCGCCACCACCGTGCACTGCTAAGAATAACACCCATGACATCAAAGATGACATCACAAATGTCATTGATGACATCACTGATGACATCACATGTGTATGTACTTTTCATGAAATATGTGTACAAGGGATTCTTATCATAATGTTGCGAAAAAAGTGTCAAGGATCATTGCAATAAATATCATACCCTAATTAGTGCATTGAACGATGCATTGATATAAATAGCATTCTATTATGGGGTTCTATCTAGTATACTAGGCTACTCATGCAGAAACATAGCATTGTGTGCAGCGTACAAGATGAAGGTATAATATTTGTAATGTTAATATGTTGAATAATGAAATTATAAATGTTTTCTTAATAGATTTTTGTGTACTGTGAAATATGTAATAAGTAGCTAATAAAACCCATGTATTACATAATTGCATTACTATAGACAAAACACAAAGAGACAAGAACACATACCAATATGGGTATATACAGGGAAAGTGAAGTTAGCAAAAAAGCACAAGTAGTAGCAGAAACAATTCATAACCTAACTGATTATTTTCATGCAAATAAATGATTGCTGTTTCAAAGCTGCTATTTACCCTATGTATATGTATCACTTGATGTGATTGGACCCTAAGGAAAGTAGTGTGAGTACAATGTATACAAATATGACCATATACAGGGAAAGTACAGCCATAAAAAAAACAACAGAACTATCAGAAAGTGCTGATAAGTCTATTGATTATCTTTATGCACAAAAAGGATTGCTGTCTTTCAAGCTTGTGTCTTCCCCTATGTATATGTTTCATATGATGTGACTGGACTCTAAGGGAATTACTGTAAGAACCTACTTGAAGGATACGTCTACAAATAAAATACATTTTTTATTTTCTGACTGTTACTGAAGAAAACCATGTGGCCTAGATATGTCAGCAAAAGAAAAAAGAGTGAGCCAGACATGTGATGTCATCAGTAATGTCATCAATGACATTTGTGATGTCATCTTTGATGTCGTGGGTGTTAGTCCTAGCAGTGCACGGTGGTGGCGCGAGTTATGGTTGCTTAGCTTACCATAACTCGCGAATTTGAAGGGTTTTTCGGTTTTACTTGGAACCATAACGTCCCTTTAACAAAGTTTTTTCACTGAATTTCATAGGTTTTTAGTAGCGCAACTTAACCATAACGTCCCTTTAACAAAGTTTTTTCATTGAATTTCATAGGTTTTTATTAGTGCAACTTAACCATAACGTCCCTTTAACAAAGTTTTTTCATTGAATTTCATAGGTTTTTATTAGTGCTACTTAACCATAACGTCCCTTTAACAAAGTTTTTTCATTGAATTTCATAGGTTTTTATTAGTGCAACTTAACCATAACGTCCCTGTAACACAATTTCTTTTTACTGCATTTCATAGGTTTTTATTAGTGCAACGTCACCATAACATCCTTTTCAATAGATGAAGACCACTAGCATCTTAGGTCCTCAAAGTGGGAACCCCAGGTGGTAAAAAAAAGATTTTTCTTCCCAAACCGGGACGCCTGCGGCGTTCCGGTGCAGGAAGGAAAATCTTTTACCAAGATGGCCGCCATGGAAAGGAAAGACGGGGTGTATAAAGAGAACACAACAGGGCATGAGCGGGGGGTGGGGGGAACAGGAGAGAGACAAGGGACATGAGCGGGGGGTGGGAGGCAACAGCAGGGAGACACGGGGCATGAGCGGGGGGTGGGGGGAACACGAAGGAGACACGGGGCATGAGAAGGGTGCGGGGGGTAACAGGAGAGAGACACGGGGGAAGAGAGGGGGGTGGGGGTAACAGGAGAGAGACACGGGGCATGAGCGGGGGGTGGGGGGAACAGCAGGAAGACACAGGGCATGATCGGGGGGTGGGGGGCAACAGGAGAGAGACATGGGGCATGAGAGGAGGTGGGGGGTAACAGGAGAGAGACACGGGGCATGAGAGGGGGTGGGGGTAACAGGAGAGAGAGACGCGGGCATGAGCAGGGAATGGGGGCAACAGCAGGGAGACACGGGGCATGAGTGGGGGTGGGGGGCAACAGCGGGAGACACGGGCATGACCAGGGGGTGGGGGGCAACAGGAGAGAGACACGGGGCATGAGAGGGGGGTGGGGGGTAACAGGAGAGAGACACGGGGCATGAGCAGGGGGTGGGGGGCAACAGCAGGGAGACACAGGGCATGAGCGGGGGGTGGGGTTAACAGGAGAGAGACACAGGGCATGAGCGGGGGGTGGGGGGCAACAGCAGGGAGACACGGGGCATGACTGGGGGGTGGGGGGAACAGGAGAGAGACACAGGGCATGAGAAGGGGGTGGGGGGTAACAGGAGAGAGACACTGGGCATGAGAGGGGGGTGAGGGGCAACAGCAGGGAGACACGGGGCATGAGCGGGGGGTTGGGGGGAACAGGGGAGACACGGGGCATGAGCGTGGGGTGGGGGGAAAAGGGAAAACACGGGGCATGAGCGGGGGTGGGGGAGAAAAGGAGGGAGACACGGCATGAGCGGGGGGTGGGGTGGAACAGGGGAGACACGGGGCATGAGCAGGGGGTGGGGGGCAACAGCAGGGAGACACGGGGCATAAGCGGGGGGTGGGGGCAACAGCAGGGAGACATGGGACATGAGAGGGGGGTGGGGGGTAATAGGAGAGAGACAGGGGGCATGAGAGGGGGGTGGGAGGGCAACAGCAGGGAGAAACGGGACATGACCGGGGGGTGGGGGCAACAGAAGGGAGACACGGGACATGACCGGGGGGTGGGGGGCAGTGTACTAGAGGGTACTTCCCTACTCTGTCAAGGACTGGGAAATCACTGAAACACAAAACAAAACAGTGTCCTGACAGGTTCACTAGACATACATATAAATTCTATTTATAGTAGTCTCCTCAATGCCAAGAGTATGGCACAAACTATCTGAAATAGTTCCTAGGTATGATTTTTATAACTTTATGTGTCCACTTAAGTCTTTATTGGGATAAGTCTTTCAAATCCACCATATCCAACTTCTGTTTAAGGATTAATACAAAAGTAGCTTTTTTATTATTTTTTGTTATTATTGCTCACAAGCGAGGTCTATAAGTTACCAAGCACAATTGACTAAAAGTAAATTCCAGAGCAAGCACAATCTGTACACAAATGGAACAGATGGGTGTCCATATTAATGTACACAATTTTTCATATAAAACAAAATACAATTATTTATACGCATTTGAAAAGAGCATATGAAAAACAAAAATACAATTATTTATACACATTTGAAAAGAACATATGAAAAAAAAGGGAAACATTTTCTCTAACCAATCAACACAATGTGAATGTTGGAAATGAAAGGCCCCTCTCGATGTTTGAAGACATATGTAGCTGAATCTTAAATTTTCAGTTCAGTTGGGGGCATTTCCAATTTGCTAGCTAAGCTCAAAGTCTACTAGCTGAACTCGGGGTCTACGTGTGACACCAGGATGGATCTAAAGGGTGTCGTACTCGTACAAGTATGAGTCCAAAAGTACAAGTAATCTACGTTTCGGGGGAGTAGGCAATCCCGCCTTCCTCAGGACCAGTAGAAGTCATGACCCCTGAGGAACAGAAAAAATAATAACAGGGAAAAAAAGAGAGAGAAAAGACATAATCCCATTTAGAATCTCAGACTCGCAATTTAAATACCACAAAATAATGTGAATCCCGTGACTCTATGGGCAAGCAACTACAAGTCCCACAAGGCACTGGGCTCATACATCTGTGAAGGTAGAGAGATGAAAAAGAAACCAATCCCTCAGTTGCCTTTTGTGCAGAAACCAGGTTAAAATGAATAAAACCAATGTAAAACCATTAGTGATGTGTCATAAACCTAACACATTTACATAGCATGCAGAGAGCCTGACCAGTAGGCCACGAAGTGTGGTTAATCAAAGCCATGAGTTACAGCCAGACAGCAGTAGGGTGCAAGGCTGATTTCCATAGTACAGCGCCCTCTGTGTGTCTGTGCTGATGAGAAGTATCACACCAAGAAGTGTTAAGTGCCAAGTGTATGCACTCACATGTCTGGGGCTCAAGATCGAATTAGCCACTTATTGTACAGTCAGTAGAGTGTATAACACGACCATCCGTCACCTCTATCCACAGGCTTTTCTAAGTCAAAAGCAGAATCAAAAAGTAGAATCAATATATAGGGGTCGACATTAGCATAGTAGTAAAAGAATAAATAAGATGCAACAATGCAGCATTAGGTCATTGGCTGTACCTTTAAATAGCAGAAATGACTTTGCAGCCGTCACTTAGCATCTTTAAGCGTGCAAAACACTGGGGTGCCATTAGGAAGCCATGCGTAGTTCAGACTCGCGGAGGTGCCCAGGATGGACTGCAACCTTCCAAAGTTGTGTAAGTCAATCTACAAAAGTTGGCGTGGTCATGAGCTTGTCCGTATTAGAACATAAACAATACTAAGGCTGGGGCATATGTAACCTGCATTTAATACCTGTGTGCTGGAGCCTCAGTATGCAGGTTGTTGCTCTCTCACAGGACTACGGATGACTGTGAGTCGGCGAGTCATGCGAGCGTAGTCATGGAAACCTCCTGCCATTCGAGACTCGGCAGGGGAAACCCTTGCCTCGCAACAGCGCCATTGGAGCTGTGTGGTGGGAGGTGGACAGCACCCAAGCTGGAGCTGAGCAGGGAAAAGCACGAATATAGGAATGCATATATTCCGTGCCAAGGGAAATGAAGCAAACAGACTACAAAGGTGTGCATGTGAGGACAGGTGGGTGTAGAGACGTATCACTTTTAATGCACAGAGTTAAGGGAATCCCATGTAGGGGCGCCTCAGTGTAAGTCACCACCAGTGTATACACGTGCCTATCCTAGTGCCTACTGCAGGTAATCCCTCTATGCATGTGTCGCTGTTCTGAACTTAATCTCACACATGGAGGTATTACTGTACCCACCTAAAGGTTGACTCCTCATTTAAGCCTTTGGTTTTATTCAAAGAGTCAAGTCTGTAAATCCATCTTGCCTCCTTATATAGTAGGGCTTTTTGTATATTCATGCTGTTTTTTACAACATCGATCACCCACCATTTGAGGTCATCTGGAGAATGTTGCATTTCCAAAAAGTGTGATACCATCGGAGCTGCATGGTTGCGACATCTTATCTTTGAACAGTGTTCACCAATCCTTATAGAGATGGCGCGAGTGGTCTGGCCTACATACGTAAGGCCACAAGGGCACTCTATACAATAAATCACATTGCATGTTTTGCAGTTGGACATAAATCTGATGTCCTATTGTTTTGTGCCAATCTGGAATTTTGTAGTTTTGCTCGTGAATTTGCACGCCCTGCAGTTTCCGCAGGGGAAATGCCCCATAATGGGGCGTAAAACTCGTTGGCTGATATTAGCCCTCTGTTCGGATTTGGCATGAACCAATTTGTCACGAAAGTTCTTAGATCTTTTAAAGGCGAACAGGGGCCTTCCTAGATTAGGCAGGCAGGTGGAGATCTTGGGCCAGTATTTCATAAGGGCCTTTTTTACTGCAAAGGATTCAGTACTGTAGGTAGTGACACAAGCAACCCTCTCTTGTGTTGAGATTTTAATTTTCGGTATCAATAAACTCTCTCTTGTTGTAAACCTGGCCCTTTTAAGGGCTTTCTTCACAAGTTTTTTAGGGTATCCACGTTCTCTCAAGTCTCCAGCCAGTTGGTCCGCATGTTTATAATAGTCTGAGACTGTAGTACAGTTCCGTCGAAGCCTAAGAACTGACTGTATGGCAAATTTTCCTTCAGTGCCCTCGGATGAAAACTGGAGAAGTGTAATGTGGTGTTGCGATCTGTAGCTTTTTTTATAGAGAGAGCAAGATAAATGGCCCATATTGGCAGTAATTTGTAGATCCAAAAAATTGATTGCATGATGATCATGCTCCATAGTGAAAGTGATGGTATCGTGAAGCCCATTGAGATATGTTAAAAACTCTCCAAGTAGTTCAGTGTTACCTTCCCAGATGAAGATGACGTAATCTATGTATCTATACCATTTAGAGACGTGCGAGATGAAAGGGTTAGTGTCGCTAAGTACAAATCTGTCTTCAAAATTAGCCATGAATAGTATCGCCAAACTCGGGGCGAATGCTGCCCCCATCGCCGTGCCTCCAATTTGAAGGTAAAATTGGTCTGCATACTTGAAGAAATTCTTCTGTAAGGCAATAGCCATAAGTTCTACAATGAATGCTGCTGGCACCCTTTGTTGGGTGGCATTATGAATGAGTTGCTGATGTATGATGTCTATTGCTTCTTCCTTTGGTATATTGGTATACAGTGCCTGTATATCCATTGTCACTAGTAACTCCTTCTCATTGCCAAAACTTATCCCTTCAAAAATGTTAATGGTTGCAGTAGTGTCTTTGAGATATGTTCTAGTCTTCTGGGTAATCGGTTGTAGAAATAGGTCAACAAATTTGCATAGTGGTTCCAACAGGGAGCCACAACCTGACACAATAGGTCTCCCTGGTGGTCTAGAGGGGTGCTTGAGTATTTTAGGGAGGGCATAGAAAGAGGGGGTCCTTTTTTCTGAATTATTAAGTGTTATACACTCTACTGACTGTACAATAAGTGGCTAATTCGATCTTGAGCCCCAGACATGTGAGTGCATACACCTGGCACTTAACACTTCTTGGTGTGATACTTCTCATCAGCACAGACACACATAGGGCGCTGTACTATGGAAATCAGCCTTGCACCCTACTGCTGTCTGGCTGTAACTCATGGCTTTGATTAACCACACTTCATGGCCTAGTGGTCAGGCTCTCTGCATGCTATGTAAATGTGTTAGGTTTATGACACAACTCTAATGGTTTTACATTGGTTTTATTAATTTTAACCTGGTTTCTGCACAAAAGGCAACTGAGGGATTAGTTTCTTTTTCATCTCTCTACCTTCTACCTCTTCTCGCTACCTCTACCTGGCCTTAGGTATGTAGGCCAGACCACTCGCGCCATCTCTATAAGGATTGGTGAACACTGTTCAAAGATAAGATGTCGCAACCATGCAGCTCCGACGGTATCACACTTTTTGGAAATGCAACATTCTCCAGATGACCTCAAATGGTGGGTGATCGATGTTGTAAGAAACAGCATGAATATACAAAAAACCCTACTATATAAGGAGGCAAGATGGATTTACAGACTTGACTCTTTGAATAAAACCAAAGGCTTAAATGAGGAGTCAACCTTTAGGTGGGTACAGTAATACCTCCATGTGTGAGATTAAGTTCAGAACAGCGACGCATGCATAGAGGGATTACCTGCAGTAGGCACTAGGATAGGCACGTGTATACACTGGTGGTGACTTACACTGAGGCGCCCCTGCATGGGATTCCCTTAACTCTGTGCATTAAAAGTGATACGTCTCTACACCCACCTGTCCTCACATGCACACCTTTGTAGTCTGTTTGCTTCATTTCCCTTGGCACGGAATATATGCATTCCTATATTCGTGCTTTTCTGTGCTCAGCTCCAGCTTGGGTGCTGTTCCACCTCCCACCACACAGCTCCGATGGTGCTGTTGCGAGGCAAGGGTTTCCCCTGCCGGGTCTCGAATGGCAGGAGATTTCCATGACTATGCTCGCATGACTCGCCGACTCACAGTCGTCCGTAGTCCTGTGAGAGAGCAACAACCTGCATACTGAGGCTCCAGCACACAGGTATTAAATGCAGGTTACATATGCCCCAGCCTTAGTATTGTTTATGTTCTAATACGGACATGCTCATGACCACGCCACCTTTTGTAGATTGACGTTACACAACTTCGGAAGGTAGCAGTCCATCCTGGGCACCTCCGCGAGTCCGAACTATGCATGGCTTCCTAATGGCACCCCAGTGTTTTGCACGCTTAAAGATGCTAAGTGACGGCTGCAAAGTCGTTTCTGCTATTTAAAGGTATAGCCAATGACCTAATGCTGCACTGTTGCATCTTATTTATTCTTTTACTACTATGCTAATGTTGACCCGTATATATTGATTCTACTTTTTGATTCTGCTTTTGACTTAGAAACGCCTGTGGATAGAAGTGACGAATGGTCGTGTTATACACTCTACTGACTGTACAATAAGTGGCTAATTCGATCTTGAGCCCCAGACATGTGAGTGCATACACCTGGCACTTAACACTTCTTGACGTGATACTTCTCATCAGCACAGACACACAGAGGGCGCTGTACTATGGAAATCAGCCTTGCACCCTACTGCTGTCTGGCTGTAACTCATGGCTTTGATTAACCACACTTCGTGGCCTAGTGGTCAGGCTCTCTGCATGCTATGTAAATGTGTTAGGTTTATGACACATCACTAATGGTTTTACATTGGTTTTATTCATTTTAACCTGGTTTCTGCACAAAAGGCAACTGAGGGATTGGTTTCTTTTTCATCTCTCTAACTTCACAGATGTATGAGCCCAATGCCTTGTGGGACTTGTAGTTGCTTGCCCATAGAGTCACGGGATTCACATTATTTTGTGGTATTTAAATTGCGAGTCCGAGATACTAAATGGGATTATGTCTTTTCTCTCTCTTCTTTTCCCTGTTATTATTTTTTCTGTTCCTCAGGGGTCATGACTTCTACTGGTCCTGAGGAAGGCGGGATTGCCTACTCCCCCGAAACGTAGATTACTTGTACTTTTGGACTCATACTTGTACGAGTACGACACCCTTTAGATCCATCCTGGTGTCACACGTAGACCCCGATTTCAGCTAGTAGACTTTGAGCTTAGCTAGCAAATTGGAAATGCCCCCAACTGAACTGAAAATTTAAGATTCAGCTACATATGGCTTCAAACATCGAGAGGGGGCCTTTCATTTCCAACATTCACATTGTGTTGATTGTTTAGAGAAAAAGTTTCCCTTTTTTTTCATATGTTCTTTTCAAATGCGTATAAATAATTGTATTTTGTTTTATATGAAAAATTGTGTACATTAATATGGACACCCATCTGTTCCATTTGTGTACAGATTGTGCTTGCTCTGGAATTTACTTTTAGTCAATTGTGCTTGGTAACTTATAGACCTCGCTTGTTAGCAATAATAACAAAAAATAATAAAAGAGTTACTTTTGTATTAATCCTTAAACAGAAGTTGGATATGGTGGATTTGAAAGACTTATCCCAATAAAGACTTAGGTGGACACATAAAGTTATAAAAATCATACCTAGGAACTATTTCAGATAGTTTGTGCCATACTCTTGGCATTGAGGAGACTACTATAAATAGAATTTATATGTATGTCTAGTGAACCTGTCAGGACACTGTTTTGTTTTGTGTTTCGGGGGGTGGGGGGCAACAGGAGAGAGACACGGGCATGAACAGGGGATGGGGGTAACAGGAGACAGACACGGGGCATGAGCAGGGGGTGGGGGGCAACAGGAGGGAGACACGGGGCATGACCGGGGATGGGGAGCAACAGGAGAGAGACACAGGGCATGAGCAGGGGGTGGGGGGTAACATGAGAGAGACACAGGGCATGAGCGGGGGGCAACAGCAGGGAGACACGGGCCATGAGCGGGGGGTTGGGGAACACGAGGGAGACACGGGGCATGAGAGGGGGGTGGGTGAAACAGGAGAGAGACATGGGGCATGACCGGGGGGCAACAGCAGAGAGATACGGGGCATGACCGGGGGTAGGGGGCAACAGAAGGGAGACATGGGGCATGACCGGGGAGTGGGGGGCAACAGGAGAGAGACACAGGGCATGAGAGGGGGGTGTGGGGTAACAGGAGAGAGACACAGGGCATGAGAGGGGGGTGGGGGTAACAGGAGAGAGACACGGGGCATGAGAGGAAGGTGGGGGGAAAGAGCAGGGAGACACGGGGCATGATCGGGGGTGGGGGGCAACAGGAGAGAGGCACAGGGCATGAGAGGCGGTGGGGGGTAACAGGAGAGAGACACGGGGCATGAGAGGGGGGTGGGGGGTAACAGGAGAGAGACACGGGGCATGAGAGGGGGGTGGGGGGTAACAGGAGAGAGAGACACGGGGCATGATCGGGGGTGGGGGGCAACAGGAGAGAGGCACAGGGCATGAGAGGCGGTGGGGGGTAACAGGAGAGAGACACGGGGCATGAGAGGGGGGTGGGGGGTAACAGGAGAGAGACACGGGGCATGAGAGGGGGGTGGGGGGTAACAGGAGAGAGACACACGGGGCATGAGCGGGGGGTGGGCGGGAGGGGATAGAGACACACGGGGCATGAGCGGGGGGTGGGGGGGAGGGATAGAGACACACAAGGCATGAGCGGGGGGTGGGCGGGAGGGGATAGAGACACACGGGGCATGAGCGGGGGGTGGGGGGGAGGGATAGAGACACACAAGGCATGAGCGGGGGGTGGGTGGGATACAGACACACGGGGCATGAACCGGGGGTGGGTGGCCGGGATACAGACACACGGGGCATGAGCGGGGGATGGGCAGGAGGGATACAGACACACGGGGCATGAGCGGGGGGTGGGTGGGATACAGACACACGGGGCATGAACCGGGGGTGGGTGGCCGGGATACAGACACACGGGGCATGAGCGGGGGATGGGCAGGAGGGATACAGACACACGGGGCATGAGCGGGGGGTGGGCGGGAGGGATACAGACGCACGGGGCATGAGCAGGGGGTGGGCGGGAGTGATACAGACACACGGGGCATGAGCGGGGGGTGGGCGGGAGTGATACAGACACACGGGGCATGAGCGTGGGGTGGGTGGGAGGGATACAGACAAACGGGGCATGAGCGGGGGTAGGCGGGAGGGATACAGACACATGGGGCATGAGCGGGGGGTGGGCGGGAGGGATACAGATACAGATACACGGGGCATGAGCAGGGGGGTGGGCGGGAGGGATACAGACACACGGAGCATGAG
Organism: Ambystoma mexicanum; assembly: GCF_040938575.1. NCBI lineage: Eukaryota > Metazoa > Chordata > Amphibia > Caudata > Ambystomatidae > Ambystoma > Ambystoma mexicanum. The sequence continues at coordinate 1,006,600,636 of NC_090931.1, read as the reverse complement.
CGGGGGGTGGGCGGGAGTGATACAGACACACGGGGCATGAGCGGGGTGGGCGGGAGTGATACAGACACACGGGGCTTGAGCGTGGGGTGGGTGGGAGGTATACAGACACACGGGGCATGAGCGGGGGTGGGTGGGAGGGATACAGACACATGGGGCATGAGCAGGGGGTGGGCGGGAGGGATACAGATACAGATACACGGGGCATGAGCAGGGGGTGGGCGGGAGGGATACAGACACACGAGGCATGAGCGGGGGGGTGGGCGGGAGGGATACAGACACACGAGGCATGAGCGGGGGGTGGGCGGGAGGGGAGAGACACATGGGGCATGAGCGGGGGGTGGGAGCGAGGGATAGAGACACACTGGGCATGAGCGGGGGGTGGGGAGGAGGGATAGCGACACGCGGGGCATGAGTGGGGGGCGGGCGGGAGGTATAGAGACACACGGGGCATGAGCGGGGGGTGGGTGGGAGGGATAGAGACACACAGGGCATGAGCGGGGGTTGGGGGGAGGGGAGAGACACACGGGGCATGAGCAGGGGGTGGGGGGAGGGGAGAGACACACGGGGCATGAGCGGGGGGTGGGTGGGAGGGATAGAGACACACAGAGCATGAGCCGGGGGTGGGGGGTAAGGATTAGGGACATGAGCGGGGGTGGGTGGGAGGGATAGGGGCATGAGCGGGTGGTGGGCGGGAGGGATAGGGGCATGAGCGGGTGGTGGGCGGGAGGGATAGAGAGACACGAGGAATGAGCGGGGGATGGGTGGGAGGGATAGAGAGACACGGGGCATGAGCGGGGGGTGGGCGGGAGAGATAGAGAGACACGGAGCATGAGCGGGGGTGGGCGGGAGGGATAGAGACACAAGGGGCATGAGCGGGGGGTGGGCGGTTCGGGATACAGACACACGGGGCATGAGCAGACCGTGGGCGGGAGGGATACAGACACACGGGGCCTGAGCGGGGGGTGGGCGGGAGGGATACAGACACACGGGGCATGAGCGGGCGGTGGGCGGGAGGGATACAGACACATGGGGCATGAGCGGGGGGTGGGCGGGAGGGATACAGACACATGGGGCATGAGCGGGGGGTGGGCGGGAGTGATACAGACACACGGGGCATGAGCGGGGGGTGGGCGGGAGGGATACAGACACACGGGGCATGAGCGGGGGGTGGGCGGGAGAGATACAGACACACGGGGCATGAGCGGGGGGTGAGTGGGAGGGATAGAGACACACAGGGCATGAGCGGGGGGTGGGGAGGAGGGGCGAGACACACAGGGCATGAGCAGGGGGTGGGGGGAGGGGAGAGACACACGGAGCATGAGCAGGGGGTGGGGCGGAGGGGAGAGACACACGGGGCATGAGCGGGGGAGGGGAGAGACACACGGGGCATGAGCGGGGGTGGGTGGGAGGGATAGAGACACACGGGGCATGAGCGGGGGGTGGGTGGGAAGGGAGAGACACACAGGGCATGAGCGGGGGGTGGAGGGGAGGGATAGAGACACACGGGGCATGAGCGGGGGGTGGGGGAGGGATAGAGACACACGGGGAATGAGCGGGGATGGGTGGGAGGGATAGAGACACACGGGGCATGAGCGGGGGTGGGTGGGAAGGATCTAGAGACACATGGGGCGGGGGTGGGGGGAGGGATAGAGACACACGGGGCATGAGCAGGGGTGGGTGGGAGGGATAGAGACACACGGGGCATGAGCGGGGGGTGAGTGGGAGGGATAGAGACACACGGGGCATGAGCGGGGGGTGGAGGGGAGGGGCGAGACACACAGGGCATGAGCAGGGGGTGGGGGGAGGGGAGAGACACACGGGGCATGAGCAGGGGGTGGGGCGGAGGGGAGAGACACACGGGGCATGAGCGGGGGAGGGGGGAGGGGAGAGACACACGGGGCATGAGCGGGGGATGGGTGGGAGGGATAGAGACACACGGGGCATGAGCGGGGGGTGGGTGGGAGGGATAGAGACACACGGGGCATGAGCGGGGGGTGGGTGGGAGGGATAGGGGCATGAGCGGGGGTGGGTGGGAGGGATAGAGGCAATATGCGGGGGTGGGTGGGAGGGATAGGGTCATAGGCGGGGGTGGGTGGGTGGGATAGAGAGGCACGGGGCATGAGCGGGGGGTGGGCGGGAGGGATATAGAGACGCGGGGGGTGGGCGGGAGGGATAGAGAGACACGGGGCATGAGCGGGGGGTGGGCGGGAGGGATAAAGACACATGGGGAATGAGCGGGGGGTGGGGGGAGGGCTAGAGACACACGGGCATGAACGGGGGTAGGTGGGAGGGCTAGAGACACACGGGGCATGAGCGGGGGGTGGGGGGAGGGCCAGAGACACACTGAGCATGAGCGGGTGTTGGGCTTTGAGGGCTAGAGACACACAGGGCATGAGCGGGGGGTGGGGGGAGGGAGAGACACACACGGGGCATGAACGGGGGTGGGGGAGAGGGAGAGACACACACGGGGCATGAGCGAGGGGTGGGAGCGAGGGCTAGAGACACACGGGGCATGAGCGGGGGGGGGGGAGGGGAGGGAGAGCAACACACGGGGCATGAGCGGGGGTGGGGGGGAAGGAGAGAGACACACGGGGCATGAGCGGGGGTGGGGGGACAAACAAAAACACGGACATGCCGCACAGACACGAGTTCGTGCGGCAGATCCCGCTCCTCGGCCCTCCGCTGGCCACCGTTTGCGATGCCGTGAGCGGGGGGCTGGAGGAACAGGGGACATACGGAGCATGAGCGGGGGTGGGGGGGATAGGAAGGACACACAGGGCATGAGCGGGGGTGGGGGGACAGAAAGGACACACGGGGCGTGATGGGGGTGGGGCAGACACGGGGCATGAGCGGGGGTGGGAGGAACAGGAGACAGAGACGCTCCTGCTGACCTAACAAAGCCTCTCATGCGGGAAAGAAAGATGGCGGGCGTCTCTGAAGCCAGACGCACTGCACGCTTTCATCGCATCCAATGAGAGAGCACGTCAGATGTCCGCGGACATCACGCAAGCTGCTGGCCCAATCACAGTCCTGTCCGCGGAGCGAACAGGGAAGTCCGTCCGCGGACCGAACACAGATATCAAAAAAAAATTTTACCCTACTTTTTGGTCATTTTACAAAAAACTACTGGACGGATTTTCACCAAATTTGCAAAAGCACGCTTTCGGGACCCAGCCGCTGCTCCGGGTCTAAATTTGGTGAAAATCCGTCCAGCGGTTTGGGCTGTAGGCGCGAGCAAAAAAAATTTCCCATTCAGTCTATGGGAAAAACAGACATTTTGGGACCCCCCTATAACTTTTCCCTCCCTGCACGAATCCTCACCAAACTTTGCAAAAATATTCGGAGTGGGCCATATACTTATTTTTGCAAAGTTTGGTGAGGATTCGTCCAGGGGGTGCGAAGTTATAAGCCGCCCAAAAAGTGCTCTTCCTATGGAAACAGCAACTTAACCATAACTACACTGCCACTATCGTGGCAGTGTAATACATGTTAAAAGCTTAATTGGCTGCCCCTTATCTGGTTGGCACGCCTTAAACCACCTCCTAATATGTATTATAGCTGAGAAATGGCAGCAAGGTTGTCTTTGCAACATTGCATAGCATGTTGCTACATAGACTCTGATTGGTTGCCATGCTTCCCCATTCTAGGACTTTTGGCTCGGTAGTAGCACATAAGCAAAATGAAACTCAGGTGCTGGACGCAATGTCAGACCTCACAGCACTTTCCTAATTAGTCCATCGTCGCTCATCGGTCAGGCGCCAAGCCAAGGCTTCTCCTTTGTATTGGACCTCAAAGCCAGCTCCAAAGCCTGCTCTCTGTTCTGGGACATTCAAGGGAGTGTAGGCACACTATTATCTTTGTTTGGGTTTAATGAATAGCCCTTGTTTTCAACTTCTCAATCACGTGTGAGTAGACCACAAATGTGTCCATCTCAACCTTGTATTTACTGCTATTTGATTTAATTGAGTCGGGTATCATTACCATTTTTGTCCTCGAGAGACTTGCTCATTCCATCTTACATAGGTTTTCTGCATCTTTAATTGTCTAATACTTGGCTCTTGCAGATGTTTTCTCCTTCACTTAATCTAAGAGAAATATGTCTTACGTACATGGCTTATCCTTTTGACTGCCCTTGTGCCTTGCAATTATTCCCTGAAGTAGTATCCTTGATCCCAGGCCAATGGACTCTCTTTGTTCCTCGCACAAAGCTGTTTTTCCAGCATCTCCTGACTGCAGCCCTGGTCTGTAACCGAAGTGGTTTAGTTGGTTTCAATATGAGTCCAACGTCCATCTTTCCATCATGGCCGCTCTAGCCATGTTATGTTTTCCTCTACAGCAAGCTGCTATAGGTCTCATCTACCTTGCATTTCTATGTGTATACATGTATTAATCAGCAGGCTACTTTATCTTCTTTGCATATACGATTTATTCCTATTCCATTATATGTTTCTCTTGTTACATCAGTTAAATCTTTATTCTTTGAGTATTTACATATTGTTTCAGTAAGTCTCATTATCTTTCCTCTATGACTTCACTCTGCTGTTGTCATATTTCACTTGTAGCTCTATGATGTCCAATGGTGTGTGCAGATATCCTTCCACCCTCTCAGTGCGAGGGTACATTTGGTACGGTTGTCTGAGTGCATATGGCCTCTCATACACTCAATGCAGTATTGGGATGCTACTTGGTGTCCCACTTAGGGCTCTTCTCCGACTGTTCCAGTATGATGGAGGGGAGGGGGTGGGAGCTAGGGATGACATGTCCATCTGCTCCTCAGTAGCTCAGTGTGCAATCCTTCTTCACAGTATCCCTGATAGTGACAGTTTATTTAAGGTGCTTCTGCTTAAAGTACACCTTTGATTTGTGCAACCATTTAGTAAAGGCATCTCTGTGTTAAAATCTCAGCTCCTCAATCTTTAAAGCCCTTCTAAAGTAGTTAAGATTGTACAAAACTGATATTTTTGCTACTTTTGTAAACGTGAGTTGGGTCTATTATAGACCCTATATTGTTTTTATGCGCAATATTATTACATTTTAAAGTGCTTACAATACTGCGGATGTTAATTAATACATCACCTTTCAATGAACAGTATATTTTTCAATACGTAGATGTGCCTTTATTGTGTGCATATCTGTGGCGAGCTGCAGTTTGATACCATCCACATCCACCACCTAAGAGTGAAGGCAGAGTTTACCATTGAGAGAGGTGGGTAGAACGTTGTCCTGTGGAGCTTTGTGTTTTTAAAACTGAACGCTGAGTGAACTGAAAGCTGAAAGCCTCAGTCTACAGCACTGCAGGGCTGCTCTTGCCGTGCGTGCAGTTCCCTACCTCCTGGAGGAGGCGGGGTCAGTCGGTGACACGTGATCAATCACGTGACTTTCTGCCGGCCTTTTAGCAAGCCCTGAGCCGCCCGAGCGGTGTAGAACTTTGTCCTGTGGAGCTTCGTTGTTGTAAAACTGAACGCTGAGTGAACTGAAAGCTGAAAGCCTCAGCCTATGGCACTGCGAGCGCTGCTCTTGCCGTGCGTGCACTTCCCTACCTCCTGGAGGAGGCGGGGTCAGTCCGTGACACGTGATCAATCACGTGACTTTCTGCCGGCCTTTTAGCAAGCCTGAGCCGCCCGAGCGGTGTAGAACTTTGTCCTGTGGAGCTTTGTGTTTTTAAAACGGAACGCTGAGTGAACTGAAAGCTGAAAGCCTCAGCCTACGGCACTGCGAGCGCTGCTCTTGCCGTGCGTGCACTTCCCTGCCTCCTGGAGGAGGCGCGGTCAGTCTGTGACACGTAATCAATCACGTGACTTTCTGCCGCCTTTTAGCAAGCCCTGAGCCGCCCGAGCGGTGTAGAACTTTGTCCTGTGGAGCTTCGTGTTTTTAAAACTGAACGCTGAGTGAACTGAAAGCTGAAAGCCTCAGCCTACGGCACTGCGAGCGCTGCTCTTGCCGTGCGTGCACTTCCCTACCTCCTGGAGGAGGCGGGGTCAGTCCTTGACACGTGATCAATCACGTGACTTTCTGCTGGCCTTTTAGCAAGCCCTGAGCCACCCTTGTGGCACTAAGCCCGGTGGAGACAAGTCCGCTGGCTGTTGTGCGGCTGTTAGGCGCTGGTGGCTCATTCGGACGGGAGACTTTCCTCTTTGATCCCTTCCGGACATCTATCATTTATTAAGAGCCTTGAGTGATTGTTTTGTGCAGGACATTTAAACAGCACTTTGCTTCCTGTAAATAACTATGGTAGCTCGTAAATAGCTCGTAAATATACATTGAAAACCGGCATGCCTGAAAACATGGTGGACCAGGAGAGCATGGTAGCTGGTTCATTTTTAAAACAGTCAACTTTACATTTTGCAAGCTCCACTGGTCTTAAGCATCAACGTTCAAAATCTCTCTCATCAGTTGTCATCGCGTGCATGAAACCCTTCCAAGTGAGACAATAATTGTTGCACGCTAGTGGTACCAATGGTTCCCTCGATCACGACCACCTGCGGGGCACAAGAATCACCACTTGTAGTGGCCAATACTATTTCAAAAGTGCCTGATTCTAATATTCTAGTTCAATCAGAAGCTCCTCGCTCCCCCCCAGGTGTGGAGATAAGCCATATTAATCCCGAAAGTTGCGCAAGTAAACATTCCACTGCAGAAGTCACTGACTGAACTTTCGAATCGGCCTGTCTTGCAGGCGAATTACATGCTGATGCTCACCTGAAATCATCTAGACTTGATTCCGTCAACCCAGCTATTGACATAAATACTAGTAGCAATTCACAGGGCACGCCAATTACAGCACTCCCTATGAAACCTGAGCTGTGCCCAGTGTACGCCCAAGTGCAGCTACGCCAAGCTCATGGGCAACCTCACGGGTGAGGTTGATGATGATGCCATAGAATTAATGAATTTGTCTAATAACTCCTCTTGCCCCGCATCTGACGTACTATATATATGTTGAAATACAGGGGACCTAATATAGCTACAAGAAGATCTTTCACATAATACTACCATTATACCTGCTAAAAATTCCCTTTCTTCCCAATCCACTTCCATTAATTCTCCAGCCTCAGTTATCTTGAACAAATCTGACATTGATATTGTAAACAAATAACTATCCTTTATAGCGCCTACTCCTCGTCGGACAAGATTTTGCGAAGTCGATAAGACCTCAGAATTCTTTATAGAACGAGCACAGGACAAGCGTTTTTCATTCCCGGAGGCCCCAGCACTGAATAACACCTTCAGTGCAATGAACACCGCCTTATTAACTATTGCAAAATTGTATGAGGCCCTAGATAATAAGGTCACTTGCCAATCAATGCTCATAGAGCAATATTTCAACAAGGCTCTTCTAGATGAAAACAAAAAATCCATATCTAATGCCTCAAAAAATCACATTACTCTAATGACTACAGATTTTGCAACTCAGACCCAGGCGACTAGGTGCCCCCAACCTGCACAAATACTAGTGGTTGAAAAAGATAAGCCCATTGTCTTGGCAGGTGTTACTAATGCCTGTCTTTCCCTACCTCCCCAGATTAATATTGATGATACCATACAATCACCAAGTAAAATTGTCTCAACTTCGAATCCCAAATTGCCTCTTAAAGACTCTGCCAATATTTTTGAACTATTCGCCCCAGCTGTCACCAATTCCTCATCCAAATCTTCTACCTCTTGCCGTTTGAGAAAAGATTGGAAAAGAATGAAAAAAGCTGTGCAAAAAACAAAATCTTGTACAAAAGTAAGTGAGAATTCCCGAAAATATATTAAAATTCCATCTCGACTAGAAAAATCTGTAGTATCATCTACTCCTGAAGTTTTAACTAAGGTGGTTCCAGTAATAATACCACATCAACCACTTGATGATCTTATAGCCCTAGCAAAGCAGGCTATCACTACTTCTGTCACGCCTCCATCCATGTTTCAAAATAAACCTGGACCTGACTCGCTTATGCCACCTGACTCAAGAGTTCCAACAGGCACCATTCCATCTATGCCAGTAGTCACTACACTCAATCCAAGTGTACATGTTCAATCAGTCATCGGCCAGTTAAGAGAAGAAATTAGAGCTTCGATCAATGCCTATACTGCGCATTCTAACTTGACTTCACAATTGGCTCTTCCATCATGTGCAGATCAAACACAAGGCATGAAGAATCCATCTATATGGTCTCCCATGAGTCACAGTGAACAACTCCCGATCTTAAAGCTTGCTACTGCACATTTATCCAATGGCTCACAGACAGAATATGTGCAGCCTAATGCATCTGAGTCTGTAAAATCTCTACAGATGCATGTAACCTCTGTATCAAATCCTATACCAATTAAGGATTCACATATAGGATCAGTTTCTCAATTGCCAACTTTAAAACAAGATCTAGAAGAATATATTAAATCCTCCATTGAGTCTTGTTTTGCAGAATTGAAGTCCACTAGTCAGGACTATAAACTAACTTCTGCAGCTCTCACCTCGAAAACAAATACGCTGCAACAAACTTAAAACACCAAACGAACAGCTGACTCACGCTCTGACCAAACCCATGCCTTGTGATACAAGTATGCAAAAGTCAATTGTGAGTCCTCAAAATTTGTATTCCAATGCCAAACTGCAATTATACTCACTGAATATGAAATGTCGTGCAGCACCCTTTTCTATGTATGTACTTAATAGATCAAGTATATTGAACATCTGTGCTGATATTGCGATTCTTAAAGACTTATCCACCACCGATATTGAATACATAGAGTTTGTTAATCAAGATGACCTGTCGGAAGTCAAGATATATGTATGCTCAGTTCTAGTGTTTAACATGTTGTGGCAGGCGCGAATGTCATCATTTGACCTAGGATTTATTCTGTCTCAAGATATTAAACCAGTCAGTGACAAAATGGAGAAACTCCAAGTCCCGACGTACCAATCAAAACAACATGCCACATCTCAAAGTCTCTCATCAAGCTTCCGTAGTCATGGGACCCCAAGAGTATGTGAAACAATCATAACTAACTATCAATCAAGACGTTGTTTCCTTGCTGTGCTGGAATACCAGAGGTCACACTCACTTTATAAATTCAACCGTAAGTGACTTGCCTCGATTTGATATTATAGCCTTGCAAGAAACATGGCTTATGACTGCCCCGATTTGTGCCTCGCATGCAATTGTTTCCTCATTTGCGGTCAAAAAGTCTATGGGACGCCCCTCTGGTGGCTTGTTGCTAGCAGTCAAGCATAATAGTGGATTTAAAGTGATCCAGTATCCCTCCTCATCCCCATATTTCCAAGTAGTTAAATTAACTCGGGGCATGGCGAGCTTAGCCATTATTAATATATATTGGAGTAGGCAGAACATAACGGATGAGATGTTCTTCATGCACTTGACCCTAAACTTGGACAAAATAATCGCTGACACCAGTATTGTGTGCTCTATTGTTCTTGGTGACTTAAACTTACATATTTTACCAACGATCAATAGCAGGTCTGGGCTCGATGAGCAAACCTGGTGCACTATTATGAAAGAAAGGGGGTATGTAATGGTAAACGGCACTGTGGACGGTGATGTCCCTGCCTGTGTATTTTAGACTATATCTACATAAACAAGAAATGCCTACCCCAGGTACAGTCTATGAATGTAATTCCTTCATTAGTGAGAGATCACAATAAACTCGTCATGCACTTTAATTTTCCAGTGGGGCATCATTTATTAGATCGAAACAGCTATCCATACTCTCTTAAAGTGAATAATAGTGGCACCCGTTTATGTTGGAATCCAACGACACTGAATCAGCTTAAACGGGCTTTGATCGACTCCCATAGACCTCTATCTTCCAAAGATTCGCAGTGCTATGTCACTACGATGCAAAGTTTCAAGCAAGTAAAAATGCCTGACTCTATCATCAGACATAAGCTCACATACAGTTATGATGCTGAAATACAGCAAAGAAAGGCACAGCTAAGGCAAGCCATACGTAACCTAAGGGATGACCCAGCCATTAGCAGACCAGCCTCGAAGAGATTTCTGAAAGCCAGATATAGACAATGGCTGAAAGGTCATAAGTGTCTGCGATATCAAGAAGATGGAGAGAATATGTTGAGGCAAATGCTCACTAAATCCACCAGTGGCATTTGGAATTGCCTAAATACAGCCACCCATAGACTACAGTCTGCTGTGCTTACTTCTGCACTCCCAAGCGAAAAATGGTCTGAACACTTCAACACCATATATCGTTCTCCGTTCCCAGATCTCCTATTGGAATTTCAGAATATACACTCACCTCATGCCTTCAGAATGGACCAGGTAGATATTTTAAGTTGTATCAAAAATCTCAGCCGATCCAGAGCGGTTGGCCCCGATGGCCTCCATAATGGCATGCTTAAAGATCACCCTCTCCAATGGGCTCTATTCTCCATGAAATCTTTCAACACATTTTTCATGTCAGGGAAATCCCCAAATCATGGAAGCGCTCCATAATTCTGCCAATTTTCAAAAAGGGCAATAGGGCCGATCCTACAGCTTATCGTCCTATCGCCCTTCTCGATTGCCTAGGCAAAAGTTTTGTCCAACTAATTTTGAGGCAGTTCAATCTCTGGCTTGACTCAAGTGATTCTCGTGATCCATTTCAATCAGGATTTCTACCTGGCTTAGGCACCGCCATTAATGTTATCACAATAAATTCCGTCATCCATCAGGTGCGTCAACGATGTCAAGTGTTATACATGGGTTTCATTGACTTCCGCATGGCGTTTGACGCAATTCCACGGGAGCTAATATATAATAAACTTATGGATAGAGGCTGTCCTTGGTTTATTCTGAATTGGGTTATCCAGTTGCACTCGGGCACCTCTATCCAGGTTAGACTAAATAGTGAAGGCTTATTGTCGGAACCAATAGAGACTGCACGAGGCCTCAAACAGGGCTGTATTTTGGCATCAGCGATATCCAATTTTTTTATTTCTGATGTAAGACAAGTTTTTGCTTCACTTGTCACAGACTCCCTGAAACCTAACGACATCCAAATCAGGCATTTGTTGTATGCCGATGATGTGGTTTTACTATCGAAGACTGCGAATGGCCTCCGTATCCTATTGAAAGCTTTGGATCGCTATACTGTGGAAAATCGTATAACTGTTAACATAGCGAAAACCAAGGTTATCCAATTCGGCACAAGAAAACAAAGATGTGTCAATCATCAATGGCCCTTACAATGCACAATACTGGAAACCGTATCATCCTATATATATCTAGGCACCTTTGTTACAAACAACATGGATCTTAACGCTCATGATCATCATGTAAAACAAAAGATTATGACAGCTGTCTCACAGGCACGCCTGATTAAAGCCAAATATTGCAAGTTCTCCTTGGTTCCGACAATTGTTTATTACAAGCAAAAGTTTGTTCCAGTAATAACTTATGGAGTGGAGGCTTCTTTGAAAAAAAAATATATTTACTCGACTGCCATAGAGGGATGTTATTGGAAACTAGTCTTGCCTATACCACCTTCCTATCCTATGTGTATCATGAGACACGAGTTGGACCTAGTGTCTTTATATGCCATTTGCAAATGGAAAATGTGTTCACTTTATAGGAAATGTGTTATGGCAGATAATAAATCGAGTCTAATTAAAGTGATTGTAAATTATCTCTTACAGTCAATGGATGCATTTCCCTGTGGTTGGAGGCAAAAAGCGCAGGAGATCATTAGCAAGACTGGGCTTACAATAACACTGTTGATAGAGAACCCGAACCGAGCAAAAATACGATTATGGGAGAACGATTGGATACAGATGTGACGCGCGTGCACCCACTATCAGGTTTTTGCAGATACTCCATTCAATCTGAAACGCTATGGTGCAGTCGAAAGTTACTTAGCCTTGTTTCCTAGCCCTCGACTGCGTGATGATTTCCTTCGCTATCGATTGAATCTTTGGCCCACAAATGAGTTACTTTACAAACGCAAATTAATGCCTGAGAATGAGCGCCTCTGTCGTTTTTGTAAGGTCTCTCCAGAAACTTTGAAACATCTGTGCTCAGTCTGCCCTGCGTTACTTATACAAAGAATCAAGTATATGAAACCCTTGCTGGTAGATCACATAATACTTACCAGTGACAGATTGTGGGAACTGCTATTTCATACTAATAATCAGCGATTGAGATATGCAATATTGAATTTCTTGCACAGTTTAAAATTGACAGACAAAAGATTGACTCGGAGCAAATTATGATCGTATGCATTTCTTTCCTGTGATATTTATTGCTTGTCATTTTTACTGTTTAAAGAAGAGTTGTTGTTGCTTTACACTGCTAGTTTGATTGGTAAACTGGAGTTGTTATGTTTACCTTATAGTTTTTTCTATTTTTTTCTTTTTCTTTTCTTTTGCTTGTTATCTTTTTTGCGATTATTTGTATTGTCTTAATGAATTGTAATAATATTATGTAATTGAATTTGTTGAAAAATCAAGTTTACTTGATTAAAACAACTTTCTAATAAAAAAAAAGAGAGGTGGGTCTAACGTGGCTGTTACACTACGGGCTAGGGTTTCTAAGACCTCACCTGAGGACAATTGAAAAATCTCCCTAGCACTGCCCTTGCCAGGCGTCATTTTCTCATGCAGTCTTCGTCTAAATCCTCACATGGATGGTGTGTGCTGATGGTGAGGTCCCCACAGGGATGATGTGTGATGATATTGAAGTCCTCACAGGGATGGTGTGTGCTGATGTTGAGGTCCCCACATGGATGATATGTGATGATATTGAAGTCCTCACATGGATGCTAGGGAGAATTCTCTGTAGAGGCTAATTTCCCGAACCTAGTGAGTCCCCCAGCAGCTTTGCTGGATTTTTGGGGTTTATTTTTTTCTCCTACCAAGAGTGAGACTCTTTTCCTCACACTCTTGGACATGATTTGAGGGGTTCCTTTGACTATCTATGTGTTTGATGGGCTATGGGGGTCTTTCACCCAATAGGGTTTCATATTTTTTTTTCTATGAGTGTTACAAAGCACCCTCCGTGCAGTAACACAGGGATGTCATAGTGGCTCCCAAACATATACTCCATACCCTGGGACTGACTACTGTCTCCCAGGGCATGTAAAGTCACCATTGGCTTTACTAGTCCCAAATTATTAACAGAACCAGTACAAACCATCCTATTGTGGACGTACTGGTAGGGGCAATTTGATTGCCCCTGGGTCTGTTGTTCGAGGGGGCACTGTCCTGTCCCCCCTGAGCGAGTTTTGGCTGGTGGCAGTGGATACTACTTTTTATATTCGACCGCGAATATATTCCTATGCGATTTTCCCATTGTTCGAGGCTAATACTTTTTCAACATAGCCTCAGACATACCGCCGGTTTATTAAAATAATATTAATTCATCGGTTGGTATTTTCTGCCAGAACTCGGTTCTAGAATGGCGATGGTGTTCGCCTCTGCAATTCTAACCCAAGGTTGAGCCCTTTGTTTCACTTTTGGTGGGCTTCTGCACAGAAGCCCTCCAAAGTGGTGCCACTCTGTCTGGGGGTGTGGGAGGGGTTTAGGCACCCTCGACTGAGTTGCCTCGACAACTCAAGTCGCACTCTTGTGTGCTCACCACTTAGCATGTTTGATTGACACTTAGGCTGTGTGAATGTGGGTTTTGGTGCATAAAAGCGGGGCCTTTGGGGACTGGAACTTCAGAAGTCGCCACAGGACCTAAGAATCTGAAGAGGGCGAAGCTGAGCCGACCTGCAACGACACCACCACTGGTGGAGCCCTGCTGAACCGACTCACCACTTCCCAACGACAGAGGAGAACTCCCTGCTGGAGAGTCTTCTTCCCTTGACTGGTGGGAACAACCAGTTTTGCCTTTCTTTTCGTCACCCCCGACGTCGTGTGGTCGAATTGCCCGTGCCAAGCACCCCGGCAACCGGATAGCCACACTTACCACGGGACCGCAAACAAACGGTGGTGCCTTGTGACCGAGAACTCCGCGGCTGGTTTCTTCCCTGGCAGTGCAACGATCTTCAGCTTTCCTCCACGTCGAGAACTTTTCTTCCTCCAGGCAAAGCCCCGACTTGCATCCGCTGCCAGGAACAACTGCCCCCACTGGAGCTGTCTCCCCACTTTAAAGGTACTGTGTCCGCCTGACTTCCCTTGTAACGGTTAGAGTGGGGTGTCCCGTAAATCCTCACCTTTCCACTGGGTCGTCCTCCAGACCTTCTTAAACTTTCTTTTCGAAACTGGTCCAACCGTTCTGTGACATTTTTCTACAAAGACTGGAAGTGCTTTTCCGCTGTGCTGTTTGAGACATTCAGCCTTGCTCTCTCCAAGAGTGGGCCTGGCCCTTGGCTTTCTGTGCTATACAGTAGATTTTGCCTGCCTGACTTGCATTTGTCTCTTAAAAGTGTTAGTACTAAGTTGGTTTCATACCCTGCCTTTTTCCCTCCCTTTTTAACAAATATTAGAGTGCCATCTAGGTTATGCGCTCACCTCTGTCTGAAAATAAGTGGTGTCTTGAACCTAGACTTGTCGAATATTTATAAGGGGGTTGTATATACTTACAGTGACTGTGTTTGAAATTGCTTGCCTCATTAGTGTTAGTGTATTTTTACAAAGTGTGTTTTAAATAAATAAATCTATACTTTTTAATACCAAAGCTTTGGTCAGTGTTTGCTTATTCTACTGTGTTATCCGCCCTACTGTGTATGCTCTATATACTGCCTAAATCTTCTTGAGAGAAGTCTGACTGCTCAGCCACAGCTACCAGGTAACTCTGGGTGGTACAGACTGCTACCAATTGGGTTTACTGCCAACACCTTAGTCTTAAACTTTTTGCAGTGGTCCCAGAGGGAACTGCACAGGTTTCTGCGTAACAATGGATAGTATGTGATGATGTTGAAGTCTCCTTAATGAAGATGTATTATGATATTAAACTTTTTGTATGTGGGCTCTTTGATATTAAATGCCTTACAGATATATAATGCTTCAAGGAAGTAGAAGAGAGGGTTGGTGAAGATGTTGAAATAATTTAAGAAAGTATTTATAGGCCTGAGTGTGTTTTATGTTAACTTGAACTCATGTAATGGCAATGTTACATCAACCTCTGCTTAGTACATGGCCAAATCAGAAATTGAATGAAATCTCATCTGACAATGGAGGTCATTACGAGTTGGGCGGTATTCTGTCTGTAAATCCACTGGTCTTACCGTTATAAACACTTGGTCTGGCAGATTTACCGCTGGATCACATGTGGTGGCGGCGGAGTATGTTCCCATTTTTTCAGACTCCATTGCACTCTATGGGACATTTTGGCAGAATTACTGCAGCAGTAATTCCACCCCAGTAATTTCGCTGAAAATGTGTAGAAAGTCAGCAGATTTACCTCCAGCTCATTGCTGGAGGTGACTCTTTTACATTTCTGCCAAACTCATAGTCGGGTGGTGTGGTAATGTGGCGTGAATACTATTACTGCTGCATTTTTACTGCACTGCCCAACTCGTAATGAGTCCAAATATCTTTAGTTTCTCTTCTGTGCAACTGTGAGGTCTTCTGCCACATTTCACCTACTTCTTGTGCCCATTTATTTAGCGTGAAATTCATGACCGTCCTTCTTTACAGGCATGTTGAAGCTGTCCCTCAACTCTCCATTTAGGAGATTTGTTGTTGCTTCAGAGACCACAGCCAAAAATTCAAAAGATAACTTGGCCAAGCTACAGGATGCATTTCGTGCTTTCAGGGCAAGGATGCCCGTAGTTGATATATTGTGCATCCAGCCCCTTGCTCCACTGTCAGGAGACAAAAGGGGGAAAATGTGGTTTGGAAGCTAGCCATCATGACCTTCACCACCAAACCTTATGGGGATACATGGTTGGAGAGTGGCAAGACCACCCCCTTACATTTCTTGGAGGCACTGCTGAGCTCACCTCTGGAGTGCCTATACCTATCCCATCCTACCCTACCTTGACCTAGGCATACCTACCCTTTCTCTTCTCAGGGTTAGTGTACATATTTCTAGTGTAAGTTTCCATTTTTCTATTGTGTAAATAGGTTTTTTGTGCACATTTGTGGATAGGGATTTGTTTATATTCTTGAATTAATTGTGATTTGCCACCACAGCAGATAGCCAGGCACCAGCTTCATGAATTGGGTTCCGGTAGCCAGCTGGACTGAGCGTGAGGGGATTAAGACTGACCATTAATTCATTATAGGCAATGTCCCATGGAGCACACCCCTACAACAGGTGCTCAAAATGACCATGTCCGTCGAGTCCCTCACAGGCTAGGTCAAGTGCTTGGGTAAAGACCTTGGCCTAGCAGAGACCAGCATCCTGGTCTGCCATGGCCCTAAGAAAGTCGACCCTGAGACATTGCCCCTTACCATCCACATGTGTGACTCAATAGTGTCCTATCCTCTTTGGGCATTCAACATCTGGCCAGTGTTAGAGGCTAGCCTACCATCCACACCACCTATGCCTAGCTCAAGCCCTGCCCTGCCTTGACCAACACTGCACACATTCACCCTGCAGTGACCACTGTCGGTGCCATCATAGCTGCACCCACAAGCAACCGTAGTTCACCTGGGTGTAGCACGCACCAGTTCTAC